>NC_048569.1:93304326-93551826 GCF_013265735.2 Oncorhynchus mykiss | reverse complement strand
ATTACACTAACAGGGGTGGTTAGCAATTTATACCATACCCACAAGACATGCTAACCTTTCACCATTACACTAACAGGGGAGGTTAGCAATTTATATCATACCCCCAAGACATGCTAACCTCTCACCATTACCATAACAGGGGAGGTTAGCAATTTATATCATACCCCTAAGACATGCTAACCTCTCTCCATTACACTAACAGGGGAGGTTAGCAATTTATATCATACCCCCAAGACATGCTAACCTCTCACCATTACACTAACAGGGGAGGTTAGCAATTTATATCATACCCCCAAGACATGCTAACCTCTCACCATTACACTAACAGGGGAGGTTAGCAATTTATATCATACCCCCAAGACATGCTAACCTCTCACCATTACACTAACAGGGGAGGTTAGCAATTTATATCATACCCCTAAGACATGCTAACCTCTCTCCATTACACTAACAGGGGAGGTTAGCAATTTATATCATACCCCCAAGACATGCTAACCTCTCACCATTACACTAACAGGGGAGGTTAGCAATTTATATCATACCCACAAGACATGCTAACCTCTCACCATTACACTAACAGGGGTGGTTAGCATTTTATATCATACCCCCAAGACATGCTAACCTCTCACCATTACAATAACAGGGGTGGTTAGCATTTTTGGGCAAGAATGATGTTTGTGCATTTGCACATTTTTGACCATCCGTCTTGGCTTCATTAGAAAGAGGGAAGCGTGCCAAACCATATGAAAGCGCTAGGCTAGTAGCTAGCCAGGGGCTGCACTGCTTCTGAAACGTCAGTAAGAGAAGCTTTAGCATGAAAGCTGTGATTTTATTTTACCCGAAGGCTTGTGTTGCATCGTTCTTTGCTTTTGTGAGTTTTTCCTGAACATGTGACCATCGGTTGGGGTTAAAACCCTACTGTTGCTATTGGCTACCAACAGGCCCTAGAGCTCCTGGATACAGATGTACTGTTGGGATGAGAAACTGTTTTAGATTCTCCCCTCCTCACTCCCCTCTGTCCTGCTAAGAGGTTTCTCTCTTAACACACACACACCTTGCTTCTCTTCAGATCAGTGCCCTGCTCTTTATCTCTCCTTCAGGGCTGCAAACTCATTAAGGGTCATCTCTCTCTCTCTCTCTCTCCCCCTCTCTCATCCGCTGACATTGAGCGGGCTCCGTCTCTCGCTCTCATCCGCTGACATTGAGCGGGCTCCGTCTCTCGCTCTCATCCGCTGACATTGAGCGGGCTCCGTCTCTCGCTCTCATCCGCTGACATTGAGCGGGCTCCGTCTCTCGCTCTCATCCGCTGACATTGAGTGGGCTCCGTCTCTCTCTCGCTCTCATCCACTGACATTGAGCGGGCTCCGTCTCTCTCTCGCTCTCTCATCCGCTGACATTGAGCGGGCTCCGTCTCTCTCTCGCTCTCTCATCCGCTGACATTGAGCGGGCTCCGTTTCTCTCGCTCATCCACTGACATTGAGCGTGCTCCGTCTCGCTCTCTCTCATCCGCTGACATTGTGGCCCAGTGTGGTTTTCTTTTTTTAAACTTTATTTTCATACGAGGGTGGAAAAAAGGAAGGAAGGAAGGAGGGAGGGAAGGTGGACACGGCCGAGACGAGTGCTGCTTGCAAACGGGTAGACCGTGAGAAAAGGAGAAGAGTTTGAGTCCAGAGAAGAGAGGGCAAAAAACAAAGAACAAACATGGCTATGCTTTTCAAATGTTGCTCCCAGGTACACACAGCATTCCTGCTCCTGCACATTCATCAAAGGACAGAAGGGAAGGAAAAGGCTACATGGCCCAACCAGTAGACGATGGTAGTCGGTGGCCATTTTGTATTTTTCCCTCCTCAGGACAAAGCATTCTAGAACTCCTCTGAGATGGAACTTGCAGGCACATGGCTGTCTGACAGGCACTAGTCTGGGGTCACTGCCCACCAGTGGTATGCTTGTTATAGGTGGTTTAGCCAGATACTCAGTCGACCACGCCCACAAGCTGTATTTTACATTGACCCCCATTTGTAAAAGAGCCAACTTCATATGGAGCGGGCAAGATTATAGTTTTAGTCGGAAGAAGAATTATCACTGAATTATCCCGATGTTTGTCAATGAATCCCAAAAGGGATGGGTTAACAACTGCCGATTTGACACAAGTAAGCTCGCCACCATAGGACTCTAGAGCAGTGGAAATGCGTTTTCTTTCAACGTCTGGCAGTCCAACGGATGACTCTGGGTTTGGTGGATGCCAGGACAACGCTACCTGCCCCAATGCATAGTGCCAACTGTAATGTTTGGTGGATGCCAGGACAAAGCTACCTGCCCCAATGCATATTGCCAACTGTAATGTTTGGTGGATGCCAGGACAACGCTACCTGCCCCAATGCATAGTGCCAACTGTAATGTTTGGTGGATGCCAGGACAACGCTACCTGCCCCAATGCATAGTGCCAACTGTAATGTTTGGTGGATGCCAGGACAATGCTACCTGCCCCAATGCATATTGCCAACTGTAATGTTTGGTGGATGCCAGGACAACGCTACCTGCCCCAATGCATAGTGCCAACTGTAATGTTTGGTGGATGCCAGGACAACGCTACCTGCCCCAATGCATAGTGCCAACTGTAATGAAACCTGAAACGGTGCAGGAATGCGTGTGTGTTTGTGTCTACACTTTGTTCAGCCGTTAGATGCTAAAGATGCTAAACCTTTCTTCTGGTAGAGACGGAAAGGTTTTCACAATTATATGTTAACTACAAAGTAGACTTATATCTATCTACGTGGCAGAATGACATCAATATTATTTTTATCAATCCAGTGGCCATTTTTGTTTTGCAAACTCTGCAATCACATGAGCGCAACAGAAACACAGCTAATCGAACACGGGCTCTTCATGCGGGTGCTGGACTTGCTTTAAAGTGTAACCAAAAAAAATCTAAATTTCTTCACTTTTGAGGTCTGGGAAAAATAGGTCTCCTGGTGTGGTTTTTAGGTGTTGTTGTGGATTTAGAACATCCAATGTATTTTTAGATTAGAAAAGTGTGATTTAAAAAAATATATATATATATATTATTTTTTGATAGCGCAGAAATTGTAAATTGGAATCAGGCCAACAATCTGATTTTCATTGGAGCAGGGGTTTGGTTTCTCTCATACTTGAACTTTGACCCAGATTGTTTAACTCTTTTGGGGGTTTGAAATGACCCCATGCCTGACATAACTTGTGCTGTGACTAAATAAATGGTCTTTATAATGTTTGTTTGGTAGGTGCTTTATGTGTGTGTGCAGTGCATGTAGGCTAGGTGGTGTAAGATTGTGTATTTACTCTGCTATAGATTAATGTTTATTTACAGGATGTGCTTGTGTATTTATGCTCAAGGCATGTTAACATTTCTGTGTGTGTGTGTGAGAGAGAAGTGCATGTTACATTGGTTGTGTGAGACGTGTGGACAGGAACTGTGAGTCCCTGGACCGGAGAGTTCCTATAGATCAATTCACACACTGTTACACACTTGGTATTATACACACACACACACACACACACACTTGAGGCTGGGAGGTTGAGGTTGGGAGCCTGCCTTGACTAAGTGGAGGTGAAATAGAAGAGGAGGGGCGGGGGGGTGCTGGCTGGGAGAAGAGGGGGAGCAATAACAGATAAAAGCCAAGAGGATATGAGAGGAGGGAAGGGGGGGGGGGGTGGGGTGGTGAGAGAGAGGAGGAAACACTCGTGCCAGGTCAAAGTCGGCCCGGAACTAGTGCTGTTGGAGAAGTTGACAGAATGTACTTCCTGATTCTTTCCTCCTAGTGTGGCTTGGCTTCCTGCTGCAGGGTTATGGATGGGCCCTGTGGGGGTGGGGTGGGGGGGGCAGTGTGTGTGTGGCCTTAATGTAATGAGAGAGAGCGAGATATAGTTGCATAACGTGTACAAGGAAAATATGTTCCCCTAGCCAGAGGAGGAGGGAGGGGAGTGTTAGAAGGATCAGATGGGCCACCGCTGGTTGGCTGGAAAACCTTCCCCATCACACACACACACACACACACACACACACACACACACACACACACACACACACACTACAAAGCAGGTTAGATGTCAGGACAGGTAGTATTTGGTTCAGGTATTGATTAAGCTGTAATAGTCATGCAAGTAGGTAGGTTATAGTACCAGTACGGTTCTCCTGTCCAGTTTTGTCATCGGCCCCGACAGTAGCATCAGCCCCAAAAGTAGCATCGGCCCCGACAGTAGCATCGGCCCCAAAAGTAGCATCAATAGCAGGCAGCAACTCTTTGGATTCAGCCTTTCTGTTGGCACCATAAACACTACAGTACGTGCCTGTACTCCTCCCTCCCACACTCCTCTGTGACGGGTAGAGACCTACTCAAAGCTACTGTTTCTGTTCTATAATATAGCTACACATTTGTCCTTTTAATGTTTTAGTAAAGCTAATGAATCGGTTTCCATATGACGCTCAAACCTCCTTCTCTTTGTTTACCTGTTGGACTAGTTGTAGCTGTCACCTCCTTCTCTTTGTTTACCTGTTGGACTAGTTGTAGCTGTCACCTCCTTCTCTTTGTTTACCTGTTGTAGCTGTCACCTCCTCCTCTTTGTTTACCTGTTGTTGTAGCTGTCACCTCCTTCTCTTTGTTTACCTGTTGTTGTAGCTGTCACCTCCTTCTCTTTGTTTACCTGTTGGACTAGTTGTAGCTGTCACCTCCTTCTCTTTGTTTACCTGTTGTAGCTGTCACCTCCTTCTCTTTGTTTACCTGTTGTTGTAGCTGTCACCTCCTTCTCTTTGTTTACCTGTTGTTGTAGCTGTCACCTCCTTCTCTTTGTTTACCTGTTGTAGCTGTCACCTCCTCCTCTTTGTTTACCTGTTGTTGTAGCTGTCACCTCCTCCTCTTTGTTTACCTGTTGTTGTAGCTGTCACCTCCTTCTCTTTGTTTACCTGTTGTTGTAGCTGTCACCTCCTTCTCTTTGTTTACCTGTTGTTGTAGCTGTCACCTCCTTCTCTTTGTTTACCTGTTGTAGCTGTCACCTCCTTCTCTTTGTTTACATGTTGTTGTAGCTGTCACCTCCTTCTCTTTGTTTACCTGTTGTTGTAGCTGTCACCTCCTCTTTGTTTACCTGTTGGACTAGTTGTAGCTGTCACCTCCTTCTCTTTGTTTACCTGTTGTAGCTGTCACCTCCTTCTCTTTGTTTACCTGTTGTTGTAGCTGTCACCTCCTTCTCTTTGTTTACCTGTTGGACTAGTTGTAGCTGTCACCTCCTTCTCTTTGTTTACCTGTTGTAGCTGTCACCTCCTTCTCTTTGTTTACCTGTTGTAGCTGTCACCTCCTTCTCTTTGTTTACCTGTTGTTGTAGCTGTCACCTCCTTCTCTTTGTTTACCTGTTGTACTAGTTGTAGCTGTCACCTCCTCCTCTTTGTTTACCTGTTGTTGTAGCTGTCACCTCCTTCTCTTTGTTTACCTGTTGTTGTAGCTGTCACCTCCTCCTCTTTGTTTACCTGTTGTTGTAGCTGTCACCTCCTTCTCTTTGTTTACCTGTTGTTGTAGCTGTCACCTCCTTCTCTTTGTTTACCTGTTAGACTAGTTGTAGCTGTCACCTCCTCCTCTTTGTTTACCTGTTGTAGCTGTCACCTCCTTCTCTTTGTTTACCTGTTGTAGCTGTCACCTCCTTCTCTTTGTTTACCTGTTGTTGTAGCTGTCACCTCCTTCTCTTTGTTTACCTGTTGTTGTAGCTGTCACCTCCTTCTCTTTGTTTACCTGTTGGACTAGTTGTAGCTGTCACCTCCTTCTCTTTGTTTACCTGTTGTAGCTGTCACCTCCTTCTCTTTGTTTACCTGTTGTTGTAGCTGTCACCTCCTTCTCTTTGTTTACCTGTTGGACTAGTTGTAGCTGTCACCTCCTTCTCTTTGTTTACCTGTTGTTGTAGCTGTCACCTCCTTCTCTTTGTTTACCTGTTGGACTAGTTGTAGCTGTCACCTCCTTCTCTTTGTTTACCTGTTGTTGTAGCTGTCACCTCCTTCTCTTTGTTTACCTGTTGTACTAGTTGTAGCTGTCACCTCCTTCTCTTTGTTTACCTGTTGTTGTAGCTGTCACCTCCTTCTCTTTGTTTACCTGTTGTTGTAGCTGTTACCTCCTTCTCTTTGTTTACCTGTTGTTGTAGCTGTCACCTCCTTCTCTTTGTTTACCTGTTGTTGTAGCTGTCACCTCCTTCTCTTTGTTTACCTGTTGTAGCTGTCACCTCCTTCTCTTTGTTTACCTGTTGTTGTAGCTGTCACCTCCTTCTCTTTGTTTACCTGTTGGACTAGTTGTAGCTGTCACCTCCTTCTCTTTGTTTACCTGTTGTTGTAGCTGTCACCTCCTTCTCTTTGTTTACCTGTTGTTGTAGCTGTCACCTCCTTTGTTTACCTGTTGTAGCTGTCACCTCCTTCTCTTTGTTTACCTGTTGTTGTAGCTGTCACCTCCTTCTCTTTGTTTACCTGTTGTTGTAGCTGTCACCTCCTTCTCTTTGTTTACCTGTTGGACTAGTTGTAGCTGTCACCTCCTTCTCTTTGTTTACCTGTTGTTGTAGCTGTCACCTCCTCTTTGTTTACCTGTTGTAGCTGTCACCTCCTTCTCTTTGTTTACCTGTTGTTGTAGCTGTCACCTCCTTCTCTTTGTTTACCTGTTGTTGTAGCTGTCACCTCCTTCTCTTTGTTTACCTGTTGTAGCTGTCACCTCCTTCTCTTTGTTTACCTGTTGTAGCTGTCACCTCCTTCTCTTTGTTTACCTGTTGTTGTAGCTGTCACCACCTTCTCTTTGTTTACCTGTTGGACTAGTTGTAGCTGTCACCTCCTCCTCTTTGTTTACCTGTTGTTGTAGCTGTCACCTTCTCTTTGTTTACCTGTTGTTGTAGCTGTCACCTCCTTCTCTTTGTTTACATGTTGTTGTAGCTGTCACCTCCTTCTCTTTGTTTACCTGTTGTTGTAGCTGTCACCTCCTTCTCTTTGTTTACCTGTTGGACTAGTTGTAGCTGTCACCTCCTTCTCTTTGTTTACCTGTTGTTGTAGCTGTCACCTCCTTCTCTTTGTTTACCTGTTGTTGTAGCTGTCACCTCCTTCTTTGTTTACCTGTTGTAGCTGTCACCTCCTTCTCTTTGTTTACCTGTTGTTGTAGCTGTCACCTCCTTCTCTTTGTTTACCTGTTGTTGTAGCTGTCACCACCTTCTCTTTGTTTACCTGTTGGACTAGTTGTAGCTGTCACCTCCTCCTCTTTGTTTACCTGTTGTTGTAGCTGTCACCTCCTTCTCTTTGTTTACCTGTTGTTGTAGCTGTCACCTCCTTCTCTTTGTTTACATGTTGTTGTAGCTGTCACCTCCTTCTCTTTGTTTACCTGTTGTTGTAGCTGTCACCTCCTTCTCTTTGTTTACCTGTTGGACTAGTTGTAGCTGTCACCTCCTTCTCTTTGTTTACCTGTTGTTGTAGCTGTCACCTCCTTCTCTTTGTTTACCTGTTGTTGTAGCTGTCACCTCCTTCTTTGTTTACCTGTTGTAGCTGTCACCTCCTTCTCTTTGTTTACCTGTTGTTGTAGCTGTCACCTCCTTCTCTTTGTTTACCTGTTGTTGTAGCTGTCACCTCCTCCTCTTTGTTTACCTGTTGTTGTAGCTGTCACCTCCTTCTCTTTGTTTACCTGTTGTTGTAGCTGTCACCTCCTTCTTTGTTTACCTGTTGTAGCTGTCACCTCCTCCTCTTTGTTTACCTGTTGTTGTAGCTGTCACCTCCTCTTTGTTTACCTGTTGTTGTAGCTGTCACCTCCTTCTCTTTGTTTACCTGTTGTTGTAGCTGTCACCTCCTCTTTGTTTACCTGTTGTTGTAGCTGTCACCTCCTTCTCTTTGTTTACCTGTTGTTGTAGCTGTCACCTCCTCCTCTTTGTTTACCTGTTGTTGTAGCTGTCACCTCCTCCTCTTTGTTTACCTGTTGTTGTAGCTGTCACCTCCTCCTCTTTGTTTACCTGTTGTTGTAGCTGTCACCTCCTTCTCTTTGTTTACCTGTTGTTGTAGCTGTCACCTCCTTCTTTGTTTACCTGTTGTAGCTGTCACCTCCTCCTCTTTGTTTACCTGTTGTTGTAGCTGTCACCTCCTCTTTGTTTACCTGTTGTAGCTGTCACCTCCTTCTCTTTGTTTACCTGTTGTTGTAGCTGTCACCTCCTTCTCTTTGTTTACCTGTTGTTGTAGCTGTCACCTCCTTCTCTTTGTTTACCTGTTGGACTAGTTGTAGCTGTCACCTCCTTCTCTTTGTTTACCTGTTGGACTAGTTGTAGCTGTCACCTCCTTCTCTTTGTTTACCTGTTGTTGTAGCTGTCGCCTCCTTCTCTTTGTTTACCTGTTGGACTAGTTGTAGCTGTCACCTCCTTCTCTTTGTTTACCTGTTGTACTAGTTGTAGCTGTCACCTCCTCCTCTTTGTTCACCTGTTGTTGTAGCTGTCACCTCCTTCTCTTTGTTTACCTGTTGTTGTAGCTGTCACCTCCTCCTCTTTGTTTACCTGTTGTTGTAGCTGTCACCTCCTTCTCTTTGTCTACCTGTTGTTGTAGCTGTCACCTCATCCTCTTTGTTTACCTGTTGTTGTAGCTGTCACCTCCTCTTTGTTTACCTGTTGTAGCTGTCACCTCCTTCTCTTTGTTTACCTGTTGTTGTAGCTGTCACCTCCTTCTCTTTGTTTACCTGTTGTTGTAGCTGTCACCTCCTTCTCTTTGTTTACCTGTTGTTGTAGCTGTCACCTCCTTCTCTTTGTTTACCTGTTGTTGTAGCTGTCACCTCCTTCTCTTTGTTTACCTGTTGGACTAGTTGTAGCTGTCACCTCCTTCTCTTTGTTTACCTGTTGTTGTAGCTGTCACCTCCTTCTCTTTGTTTACCTGTTGTTGTAGCTGTCACCTCCTCTTTGTTTACCTGTTGTAGCTGTCACCTCCTTCTCTTTGTTTACCTGTTGTAGCTGTCACCTCCTTCTCTTTGTTTACCTGTTGTTGTAGCTGTCACCTCCTTCTCTTTGTTTACCTGTTGTTGTAGCTGTCACCTCCTTCTCTTTGTTTACCTGTTGGACTAGTTGTAGCTGTCACCTCCTTCTCTTTGTTTACCTGTTGTTGTAGCTGTCACCTCCTTCTCTTTGTTTACCTGTTGTTGTAGCTGTCACCTCCTTCTCTTTGTTTACCTGTTGGACTAGTTGTAGCTGTCACCTCCTTCTCTTTGTTTACCTGTTGTAGCTGTCACCTCCTTCTCTTTGTTTACCTGTTGTAGCTGTCGCCTCCTTCTCTTTGTTTACCTGTTGGACTAGTTGTAGCTGTCACCTCCTTCTCTTTGTTTACCTGTTGGACTAGTTGTAGCTGTCACCTCCTTCTCTTTGTTTACCTGTTGGACTAGTTGTAGCTGTCACCTCCTTCTCTTTGTTTACCTGTTGGACTAGTTGTAGCTGTCACCTCCTTCTCTTTGTTTACCTGTTGTTGTAGCTGTCACCTCCTTCTCTTTGTTTACCTGTTGTTGTAGCTGTCACCTCCTTCTCTTTGTTTACCTGTTGGACTAGTTGTAGCTGTCACCTCCTTCTCTTTGTTTACCTGTTAGACTAGTTGTAGCTGTCACCTCCTTCTCTTTGTTTACCTGTTGTTGTAGCTGTCACCTCCTTCTCTTTGTTTACCTGTTGGACTAGTTGTAGCTGTCACCTCCTTCTCTTTGTTTACCTGTTGTACTAGTTGTAGCTGTCACCTCCTTCTCTTTGTTTACCTGTTGGACTAGTTGTAGCTGTCACCTCCTCCTCTTTGTTTACCTGTTGTTGTAGCTGTCACCTCCTTCTCTTTGTTTACCTGTTGTAGCTGTCACCTCCTTCTCTTTGTTTACCTGTTGGACTAGTTGTAGCTGTCACCTCCTTCTCTTTGTCTACCTGTTGTAGCTGTCACCTCCTTCTCTTTGTTTACCTGTTGTTGTAGCTGTCACCTCCTTCTCTTTGTTTACCTGTTGTAGCTGTCACCTCCTTCTCTTTGTTTACCTGTTGTAGCTGTCACCTCCTTCTCTTTGTTTACCTGTTGGACTAGTTGTAGCTGTCACCTCCTTCTCTTTGTCTACCTGTTGTAGCTGTCACCTCCTTCTCTTTGTTTACCTGTTGTTGTAGCTGTCACCTCCTTCTCTTTGTCTACCTGTTGTAGCTGTCACCTCCTTCTCTTTGTTTACCTGTTGTAGCTGTCACCTCCTTCTCTTTGTTTACCTGTTGTAGCTGTCACCTCCTTCTCTTTGTTTACCTGTTGTAGCTGTCACCTCCTTCTCTTTGTTTACCTGTTGTAGCTGTCACCTCCTTCTCTTTGTTTACCTGTTGTTGTAGCTGTCACCTCCTTCTCTTTGTTTACCTGTTGTTGTAGCTGTCACCACCTTCTCTTTGTTTACCTGTTGTAGCTGTCACCTCCTTCTCTTTGTTTACCTGTTGTAGCTGTCACCTCCTTCTCTTTGTTTACCTGTTGGACTAGTTGTAGCTGTCACCACCTTCTCTTTGTTTACCTGTTGTAGCTGTCACCTCCTTCTCTTTGTTTACCTGTTGGACTAGTTGTAGCTGTCACCTCCTTCTCTTTGTTTACCTGTTGTTGTAGCTGTCACCTCCTTCTCTTTGTTTACCTGTTGTTGTAGCTGTCACCTCCTTCTCTTTGTTTACCTGTTGTTGTAGCTGTCACCTCCTTCTCTTTGTTTACCTGTTGGACTAGTTGTAGCTGTCACCTCCTCCTCTTTGTTTACCTGTTGTAGCTGTCACCTCCTTCTCTTTGTTTACCTGTTGTTGTAGCTGTCACCTCCTCCTCTTTGTTTACCTGTTGTTGTAGCTGTCACCTCCTCCTCTTTGTTTACCTGTTGTTGTAGCTGTCACCTCCTTCTCTTTGTTTACCTGTTGTTGTAGCTGTCACCTCCTCCTCTTTGTTTACCTGTTGTTGTAGCTGTCACCTCCTTCTCTTTGTTTACCTGTTGTAGCTGTCACCTCCTTCTCTTTGTTTACCTGTTGTTGTAGCTGTCACCTCCTCCTCTTTGTTTACCTGTTGTTGTAGCTGTCACCTCCTCCTCTTTGTTTACCTGTTGTTGTAGCTGTCACCTCCTTCTCTTTGTTTACCTGTTGTTGTAGCTGTCACCTCCTTCTCTTTGTTTACCTGTTGTAGCTGTCACCTCCTTCTCTTTGTTTACCTGTTGGACTAGTTGTAGCTGTCACCTCCTTCTCTTTGTTTACCTGTTGGACTAGTTGTAGCTGTCACCTCCTTCTCTTTGTTTACCTGTTGTAGCTGTCACCTCCTTCTCTTTGTTTACCTGTTGTAGCTGTCACCTCCTTCTCTTTGTTTACCTGTTGTAGCTGTCACCTCCTTCTCTTTGTTTACCTGTTGTAGCTGTCACCTCCTTCTCTTTGTTTACCTGTTGTTGTAGCTGTCACCACCTTCTCTTTGTTTACCTGTTGTAGCTGTCACCTCCTTCTCTTTGTTTACCTGTTGTAGCTGTCACCTCCTTCTCTTTGTTTACCTGTTGTTGTAGCTGTCACCTCCTTCTCTTTGTTTACCTGTTGGACTAGTTGTAGCTGTCACCTCCTTCTCTTTGTTTACCTGTTGTTGTAGCTGTCACCTCCTTCTCTTTGTTTACCTGTTGTTGTAGCTGTCACCTCCTTCTTTGTTTACCTGTTGTAGCTGTCACCTCCTTCTCTTTGTTTACCTGTTGTTGTAGCTGTCACCTCCTTCTTTGTTTACCTGTTGTAGCTGTCACCTCCTCCTCTTTGTTTACCTGTTGTTGTAGCTGTCACCTCCTTCTCTTTGTCTACCTGTTGTAGCTGTCACCTCCTTCTCTTTGTTTACCTGTTGTTGTAGCTGTCACCTCCTTCTTTGTTTACCTGTTGTAGCTGTCACCTCCTTCTCTTTGTTTACCTGTTGTTGTAGCTGTCACCTCCTTCTTTGTTTACCTGTTGTAGCTGTCACCTCCTTCTCTTTGTTTACCTGTTGTTGTAGCTGTCACCTCCTTCTTTGTTTACCTGTTGTAGCTGTCACCTCCTTCTCTTTGTTTACCTGTTGTTGTAGCTGTCACCTCCTTCTTTGTTTACCTGTTGTAGCTGTCACCTCCTTCTCTTTGTTTACCTGTTGTAGCTGTCACCTCCTCCTCTTTGTTTACCTGTTGTTGTAGCTGTCACCTCCTCTTTGTTTACCTGTTGTTGTAGCTGTCACCTCCTTCTCTTTGTTTACCTGTTGTAGCTGTCACCTCCTTCTCTTTGTTTACCTGTTGTTGTAGCTGTCACCTCCTTCTTTGTTTACCTGTTGTAGCTGTCACCTCCTCCTCTTTGTTTACCTGTTGTTGTAGCTGTCACCTCCTTCTCTTTGTTTACCTGTTGTTGTAGCTGTCACCTCCTTCTTTGTTTACCTGTTGTAGCTGTCACCTCCTTCTCTTTGTTTACCTGTTGTTGTAGCTGTCACCTCCTTCTTTGTTTACCTGTTGTAGCTGTCACCTCCTTCTCTTTGTTTACCTGTTGTTGTAGCTGTCACCTCCTTCTTTGTTTACCTGTTGTAGCTGTCACCTCCTTCTCTTTGTTTACCTGTTGTAGCTGTCACCTCCTCCTCTTTGTTTACCTGTTGTTGTAGCTGTCACCTCCTCTTTGTTTACCTGTTGTTGTAGCTGTCACCTTCTCTTTGTTTACCTGTTGTTGTAGCTGTCACCTCCTTCTCTTTGTTTACCTGTTGTTGTAGCTGTCACCTCCTTCTCTTTGTTTACCTGTTGTTGTAGCTGTCACCTCCTTCTCTTTGTGTAGCTGTTGTTGTAGCTGTCACCTCCTTCTCTTTGTTTACCTGTTGTTGTAGCTGTCACCTCCTTCTCTTTGTTTACCTGTTGTTGTAGCTGTCACCTCCTTCTCTTTGTTTACCTGTTGGACTAGTTGTAGCTGTCACCTCCTTCTCTTTGTTTACCTGTTGGACTAGTTGTAGCTGTCACCTCCTTCTCTTTGTTTACCTGTTGTTGTAGCTGTCGCCTCCTTCTCTTTGTTTACCTGTTGGACTAGTTGTAGCTGTCACCTCCTTCTCTTTGTTTACCTGTTGTACTAGTTGTAGCTGTCACCTCCTCCTCTTTGTTCACCTGTTGTTGTAGCTGTCACCTCCTTCTCTTTGTTTACCTGTTGTTGTAGCTGTCACCTCCTCCTCTTTGTTTACCTGTTGTTGTAGCTGTCACCTCCTTCTCTTTGTCTACCTGTTGTTGTAGCTGTCACCTCCTTCTCTTTGTTTACCTGTTGTTGTAGCTGTCACCTCCTTCTCTTTGTTTACCTGTTGTTGTAGCTGTCACCTCCTTCTCTTTGTTTACCTGTTGTTGTAGCTGTCACCTCCTTCTCTTTGTTTACCTGTTGTTGTAGCTGTCACCTCCTTCTCTTTGTTTACCTGTTGTTGTAGCTGTCACCTCCTTCTCTTTGTTTACCTGTTGTTGTAGCTGTCACCTCCTTCTCTTTGTTTACCTGTTGTTGTAGCTGTCACCTCCTTCTCTTTGTTTACCTGTTGTACTAGTTGTAGCTGTCACCTCCTTCTCTTTGTTTACCTGTTGGACTAGTTGTAGCTGTCACCTCCTTCTCTTTGTTTACCTGTTGGACTAGTTGTAGCTGTCACCTCCTTCTCTTTGTTTACCTGTTGTTGTAGCTGTCACCTCCTTCTCTTTGTTTACCTGTTGTTGTAGCTGTCACCTCCTCTTTGTTTACCTGTTGTAGCTGTCACCTCCTTCTCTTTGTTTACCTGTTGTAGCTGTCACCTCCTTCTCTTTGTTTACCTGTTGTTGTAGCTGTCACCTCCTTCTCTTTGTTTACCTGTTGTTGTAGCTGTCACCTCCTTCTCTTTGTTTACCTGTTGTTGTAGCTGTCACCTCCTCTTTGTTTACCTGTTGTAGCTGTCACCTCCTTCTCTTTGTTTACCTGTTGTAGCTGTCACCTCCTTCTCTTTGTTTACCTGTTGGACTAGTTGTAGCTGTCACCTCCTTCTCTTTGTTTACCTGTTGTAGCTGTCACCTCCTTCTCTTTGTTTACCTGTTGTTGTAGCTGTCACCTCCTTCTCTTTGTTTACCTGTTGTAGCTGTCACCTCCTCCTCTTTGTTTACCTGTTGTTGTAGCTGTCACCTCCTTCTCTTTGTTTACCTGTTGTAGCTGTCACCTCCTTCTCTTTGTTTACCTGTTGTTGTAGCTGTCACCTCCTTCTCTTTGTTTACCTGTTGTTGTAGCTGTCACCTCCTTCTCTTTGTTTACCTGTTGTAGCTGTCACCTCCTTCTCTTTGTTTACCTGTTGTTGTAGCTGTCACCTCCTTCTCTTTGTTTACCTGTTGTTGTAGCTGTCACCTCCTTCTCTTTGTTTACCTGTTGTTGTAGCTGTCACCTCCTTCTCTTTGTTTACCTGTTGTTGTAGCTGTCACCTCCTTCTCTTTGTTTACCTGTTGTAGCTGTCACCTCCTTCTCTTTGTTTACCTGTTGTTGTAGCTGTCACCTCCTTCTCTTTGTTTACCTGTTGTTGTAGCTGTCACCTCCTTCTCTTTGTTTACCTGTTGGACTAGTTGTAGCTGTCACCTCCTTCTCTTTGTTTACCTGTTGGACTAGTTGTAGCTGTCACCTCCTTCTCTTTGTTTACCTGTTGGACTAGTTGTAGCTGTCACCTCCTTCTCTTTGTTTACCTGTTGGACTAGTTGTAGCTGTCACCTCCTTCTCTTTGTTTACCTGTTGGACTAGTTGTAGCTGTCACCACCTTCTCTTTGTTTACCTGTTGGACTAGTTGTAGCTGTCACCTCCTTCTCTTTGTTTACCTGTTGTAGCTGTTACCTCCTTCTCTTTGTTTACCTGTTGTAGCTGTCACCTCCTTCTCTTTGTTTACCTGTTGTAGCTGTCACCTCCTTCTCTTTGTTTACCTGTTGTAGCTGTCACCTCCTTCTCTTTGTTTACCTGTTGTAGCTGTCACCTCCTTCTCTTTGTTTACCTGTTGTTGTAGCTGTCACCTCCTTCTCTTTGTTTACCTGTTGTAGCTGTCACCTCCTTCTCTTTGTTTACCTGTTGGACTAGTTGTAGCTGTCACCACCTTCTCTTTGTTTACCTGTTGTTGTAGCTGTCACCTCCTTCTCTTTGTTTACCTGTTGTAGCTGTCACCTCCTTCTCTTTGTTTACCTGTTGTTGTAGCTGTCACCTCCTTCTCTTTGTTTACCTGTTGTAGCTGTCACCTCCTTCTCTTTGTTTACCTGTTGTACTAGTTGTAGCTGTCACCTCCTCCTCTTTGTTTACCTGTTGTTGTAGCTGTCACCTCCTTCTCTTTGTTTACCTGTTGTTGTAGCTGTCACCTCCTTCTCTTTGTTTACCTGTTGTAGCTGTCACCTCCTTCTCTTTGTTTACCTGTTGTTGTAGCTGTCACCTCCTTCTCTTTGTTTACCTGTTGTTGTAGCTGTCACCTCCTTCTCTTTGTTTACCTGTTGTTGTAGCTGTCACCTCCTCCTCTTTGTTTACCTGTTGGACTAGTTGTAGCTGTCACCTCCTTCTCTTTGTTTACCTGTTGTTGTAGCTGTCACCTCCTTCTCTTTGTTTACCTGTTGTAGCTGTCACCTCCTCCTCTTTGTTTACCTGTTGTAGCTGTCACCTCCTTCTCTTTGTTTACCTGTTGTTGTAGCTGTCACCTCCTTCTCTTTGTTTACCTGTTGGACTAGTTGTAGCTGTCACCTCCTCCTTGTTTACCTGTTGTAGCTGTCACCTCCTTCTCTTTGTTTACCTGTTGTTGTAGCTGTCACCTCCTTCTCTTTGTTTACCTGTTGTTGTAGCTGTCACCTCCTCCTCTTTGTTTACCTGTTGGACTAGTTGTAGCTGTCACCTCCTTCTCTTTGTTTACCTGTTGTTGTAGCTGTCACCTCCTTCTCTTTGTTTACCTGTTGTAGCTGTCACCTCCTCCTCTTTGTTTACCTGTTGTAGCTGTCACCTCCTTCTCTTTGTTTACCTGTTGTTGTAGCTGTCACCTCCTTCTCTTTGTTTACCTGTTGGACTAGTTGTAGCTGTCACCTCCTCCTCTTTGTTTACCTGTTGTAGCTGTCACCTCCTTCTCTTTGTTTACCTGTTGTTGTAGCTGTCACCACCTTCTCTTTGTCTACCTGTTGTAGCTGTCACCTCCTTCTCTTTGTTTACCTGTTGTACTAGTTGTAGCTGTCTCCTCCTTCTCTTTGTTTACCTGTTGTTGTAGCTGTCACCTCCTCCTCTTTGTTTACCTGTTGTAGCTGTCACCTCCTTCTCTTTGTTTACCTGTTGGACTAGTTGTAGCTGTCACCTCCTCCTCTTTGTTTACCTGTTGTAGCTGTCACCTCCTTCTCTTTGTTTACCTGTTGTTGTAGCTGTCACCACCTTCTCTTTGTTTACCTGTTGTAGCTGTCACCTCCTTCTCTTTGTTTACCTGTTGTACTAGTTGTAGCTGTCACCTCCTCCTCTTTGTTTACCTGTTGTTGTAGCTGTCACCTCCTTCTCTTTGTTTACCTGTTGTTGTAGCTGTCACCTCCTTCTCTTTGTTTACCTGTTGTAGCTGTCACCTCCTTCTCTTTGTTTACCTGTTGTTGTAGCTGTCACCTCCTTCTCTTTGTTTACCTGTTGTTGTAGCTGTCACCTCCTTCTCTTTGTTTACCTGTTGTTGTAGCTGTCACCTCCTCCTCTTTGTTTACCTGTTGGACTAGTTGTAGCTGTCACCTCCTTCTCTTTGTTTACCTGTTGTTGTAGCTGTCACCTCCTTCTCTTTGTTTACCTGTTGTAGCTGTCACCTCCTCCTCTTTGTTTACCTGTTGTAGCTGTCACCTCCTTCTCTTTGTTTACCTGTTGTTGTAGCTGTCACCTCCTTCTCTTTGTTTACCTGTTGGACTAGTTGTAGCTGTCACCTCCTTCTCTTTGTTTACCTGTTGTTGTAGCTGTCACCTCCTCTTTGTTTACCTGTTGTTGTAGCTGTCACCTTCTCTTTGTTTACCTGTTGTTGTAGCTGTCACCTCCTTCTCTTTGTTTACCTGTTGTTGTAGCTGTCACCTCCTTCTCTTTGTTTACCTGTTGTTGTAGCTGTCACCACCTTCTCTTTGTCTACCTGTTGTAGCTGTCACCTCATCCTCTTTGTTTACCTGTTGTAGCTGTCACCTCCTCCTCTTTGTTTACCTGTTGGACTAGTTGTAGCTGTCACCTCCTTCTCTTTGTTTACCTGTTGTTGTAGCTGTCACCTCATCCTCTTTGTTTACCTGTTGTTGTAGCTGTCACCTCCTTCTCTTTGTTTACCTGTTGTTGTAGCTGTCACCTCCTTCTCTTTGTTTACCTGTTGTAGCTGTCACCTCCTTCTCTTTGTTTACCTGTTGTTGTAGCTGTCACCTCCTTCTTTTTGTTTACCTGTTGGACTAGTTGTAGCTGTCACCTCCTCCTCTTTGTTTACCTGTTGTAGCTGTCACCTCCTTCTCTTTGTTTACCTGTTGTAGCTGTCACCTCCTTCTCTTTGTTTACCTGTTGGACTAGTTGTAGCTGTCACCTCCTCCTCTTTGTTTACCTGTTGTTGTAGCTGTCACCTCCTTCTCTTTGTTTACCTGTTGTAGCTGTCACCTCCTTCTCTTTGTTTACCTGTTGTTGTAGCTGTCACCTCCTTCTCTTTGTTTACCTGTTGTTGTAGCTGTCACCTCCTTCTCTTTGTTTACCTGTTGTTGTAGCTGTCACCTCCTTCTCTTTGTTTACCTGTTGTTGTAGCTGTCACCTCCTCTTTGTTTACCTGTTGTTGTAGCTGTCACCTCCTTCTCTTTGTTTACCTGTTGGACTAGTTGTAGCTGTCACCTCCTCCTCTTTGTTTACCTGTTGTTGTAGCTGTCACCTCCTTCTCTTTGTTTACCTGTTGTACTAGTTGTAGCTGTCACCTCCTTCTCTTTGTTTACCTGTTGTACTAGTTGTAGCTGTCACCTCCTCCTCTTTGTTTACCTGTTGTTGTAGCTGTCACCTCCTTCTCTTTGTTTACCTGTTGTAGCTGTCACCTCCTTCTCTTTGTTTACCTGTTGTTGTAGCTGTCACCTCCTTCTCTTTGTTTACCTGTTGGACTAGTTGTAGCTGTCACCTCCTTCTCTTTGTTTACCTGTTGTTGTAGCTGTCACCTCATCCTCTTTGTTTACCTGTTGTAGCTGTCACCTCCTCCTCTTTGTTTACCTGTTGGACTAGTTGTAGCTGTCACCTCCTCTTTGTTTACCTGTTGTAGCTGTCACCTCCTTCTCTTTGTTTACCTGTTGTTGTAGCTGTCACCTCCTCCTCTTTGTTTACCTGTTGTTGTAGCTGTCACCTCCTTCTCTTTGTTTACCTGTTGTTGTAGCTGTCACCTCCTTCTCTTTGTTTACCTGTTGTTGTAGCTGTCACCTCCTTCTCTTTGTTTACCTGTTGTAGCTGTCACCTCCTTCTCTTTGTTTACCTGTTGTAGCTGTCACCTCCTTCTCTTTGTTTACCTGTTGTTGTAGCTGTCACCTCCTCTTTGTTTACCTGTTGTTGTAGCTGTCACCTCCTTCTCTTTGTTTACCTGTTGGACTAGTTGTAGCTGTCACCTCCTTCTCTTTGTTTACCTGTTGGACTAGTTGTAGCTGTCACCTCCTCCTCTTTGTTTACCTGTTGTAGCTGTCACCTCCTTCTCTTTGTTTACCTGTTGTAGCTGTCACCTCCTTCTCTTTGTTTACCTGTTGGACTAGTTGTAGCTGTCACCTCCTCCTCTTTGTTTACCTGTTGTTGTAGCTGTCACCTCCTTCTCTTTGTTTACCTGTTGTAGCTGTCACCTCCTTCTCTTTGTTTACCTGTTGTTGTAGCTGTCACCTCCTTCTCTTTGTTTACCTGTTGTAGCTGTCACCTCCTTCTCTTTGTTTACCTGTTGTAGCTGTCACCTCCTTCTCTTTGTTTACCTGTTGTACTAGTTGTAGCTGTCACCTCCTTCTCTTTGTTTACCTGTTGTTGTAGCTGTCATCTCCTTCTCTTTGTTTACCTGTTGTACTAGTTGTAGCTGTCACCTCCTTCTCTTTGTTTACCTGTTGTTGTAGCTGTCACCTCCTTCTCTTTGTTTACCTGTTGTAGCTGTCACCTCCTTCTCTTTGTTTACCTGTTGTAGCTGTCACCTCCTTCTCTTTGTTTACCTGTTGGACTAGTTGTAGCTGTCACCTCCTCCTCTTTGTTTACCTGTTGTTGTAGCTGTCACCTCCTTCTCTTTGTTTACCTGTTGTAGCTGTCACCTCCTTCTCTTTGTTTACCTGTTGTTGTAGCTGTCACCTCATCCTCTTTGTTTACCTGTTGTTGTAGCTGTCACCTCCTTCTCTTTGTTTACCTGTTGTTGTAGCTGTCACCTCCTTCTCTTTGTTTACCTGTTGTTGTAGCTGTCACCTCATCCTCTTTGTTTACCTGTTGTTGTAGCTGTCACCTCCTTCTCTTTGTTTACCTGTTGTTGTAGCTGTCACCTCCTCCTCTTTGTTTACCTGTTGTTGTAGCTGTCACCTCCTTCTCTTTGTTTACCTGTTGGACTAGTTGTAGCTGTCACCTCCTCCTCTTTGTTTACCTGTTGTAGCTGTCACCTCCTTCTCTTTGTTTACCTGTTGTAGCTGTCACCTCCTTCTCTTTGTTTACCTGTTGGACTAGTTGTAGCTGTCACCTCCTCCTCTTTGTTTACCTGTTGTTGTAGCTGTCACCTCCTTCTCTTTGTTTACCTGTTGTAGCTGTCACCTCCTTCTCTTTGTTTACCTGTTGTTGTAGCTGTCACCTCCTTCTCTTTGTTTACCTGTTGTTGTAGCTGTCACCTCCTTCTCTTTGTTTACCTGTTGTTGTAGCTGTCACCTCCTTCTCTTTGTTTACCTGTTGTTGTAGCTGTCACCTCCTTCTCTTTGTTTACCTGTTGTTGTAGCTGTCACCTCCTTCTCTTTGTTTACCTGTTGTTGTAGCTGTCACCTCCTTCTCTTTGTTTACCTGTTGTTGTAGCTGTCACCTCCTTCTCTTTGTTTACCTGTTGGACTAGTTGTAGCTGTCACCTCCTCCTCTTTGTTTACCTGTTGTTGTAGCTGTCACCTCCTTCTCTTTGTTTACCTGTTGTACTAGTTGTAGCTGTCACCTCCTTCTCTTTGTTTACCTGTTGTTGTAGCTGTCACCTCCTTCTCTTTGTTTACCTGTTGTTGTAGCTGTCACCTCCTTCTCTTTGTTTACCTGTTGTAGCTGTCACCTCCTTCTCTTTGTTTACCTGTTGTTGTAGCTGTCACCTCCTTCTCTTTGTTTACCTGTTGGACTAGTTGTAGCTGTCACCTCCTTCTCTTTGTTTACCTGTTGGACTAGTTGTAGCTGTCACCTCCTCCTCTTTGTTTACCTGTTGTTGTAGCTGTCACCTCCTTCTCTTTGTTTACCTGTTGTTGTAGCTGTCACCTCCTCCTCTTTGTTTACCTGTTGTTGTAGCTGTCACCTCCTTCTCTTTGTTTACCTGTTGTTGTAGCTGTCACCTCCTTCTCTTTGTTTACCTGTTGTTGTAGCTGTCACCTCCTTCTCTTTGTTTACCTGTTGTTGTAGCTGTCACCTCCTTCTCTTTGTTTACCTGTTGTTGTAGCTGTCACCTCCTTCTCTTTGTTTACCTGTTGGACTAGTTGTAGCTGTCACCTCCTCCTCTTTGTTTACCTGTTGTTGTAGCTGTCACCTCCTTCTCTTTGTTTACCTGTTGTAGCTGTCACCTCCTTCTCTTTGTTTACCTGTTGTTGTAGCTGTCACCTCCTCCTCTTTGTTTACCTGTTGTTGTAGCTGTCACCTCCTTCTCTTTGTTTACCTGTTGTTGTAGCTGTCACCTCCTTCTCTTTGTTTACCTGTTGTTGTAGCTGTCACCTCCTTCTCTTTGTTTACCTGTTGTTGTAGCTGTCACCTCCTTCTCTTTGTTTACCTGTTGTTGTAGCTGTCACCTCCTTCTCTTTGTTTACCTGTTGTTGTAGCTGTCACCTCCTTCTCTTTGTTTACCTGTTGTTGTAGCTGTCACCTCCTTCTCTTTGTTTACCTGTTGTTGTAGCTGTCACCTCCTTCTCTTTGTTTACCTGTTGGACTAGTTGTAGCTGTCACCTCCTCCTCTTTGTTTACCTGTTGTTGTAGCTGTCACCTCCTTCTCTTTGTTTACCTGTTGTACTAGTTGTAGCTGTCACCTCCTTCTCTTTGTTTACCTGTTGTTGTAGCTGTCACCTCCTTCTCTTTGTTTACCTGTTGTTGTAGCTGTCACCTCCTTCTCTTTGTTTACCTGTTGTTGTAGCTGTCACCTCCTTCTCTTTGTTTACCTGTTGTAGCTGTCACCTCCTTCTCTTTGTTTACCTGTTGTTGTAGCTGTCACCTCCTTCTCTTTGTTTACCTGTTGGACTAGTTGTAGCTGTCACCTCCTTCTCTTTGTTTACCTGTTGGACTAGTTGTAGCTGTCACCTCCTCCTCTTTGTTTACCTGTTGTTGTAGCTGTCACCTCCTTCTCTTTGTTTACCTGTTGTAGCTGTCACCTCCTTCTCTTTGTTTACCTGTTGTTGTAGCTGTCACCTCCTCCTCTTTGTTTACCTGTTGTTGTAGCTGTCACCTCCTTCTCTTTGTTTACCTGTTGTTGTAGCTGTCACCTCCTTCTCTTTGTTTACCTGTTGTTGTAGCTGTCACCTCCTTCTCTTTGTTTACCTGTTGTTGTAGCTGTCACCTCCTTCTCTTTGTTTACCTGTTGTTGTAGCTGTCACCTCCTTCTCTTTGTTTACCTGTTGTTGTAGCTGTCACCTCCTTCTCTTTGTTTACCTGTTGTTGTAGCTGTCACCTCCTTCTCTTTGTTTACCTGTTGGACTAGTTGTAGCTGTCACCTCCTCCTCTTTGTTCACCTGTTGTTGTAGCTGTCACCTCCTTCTCTTTGTTTACCTGTTGTTGTAGCTGTCACCTCCTTCTCTTTGTTTACCTGTTAGACTAGTTGTAGCTGTCACCTCCTCCTCTTTGTTTACCTGTTGTTGTAGCTGTCACCTCCTTCTCTTTGTTTACCTGTTGTACTAGTTGTAGCTGTCACCTCCTTCTCTTTGTTTACCTGTTGTTGTAGCTGTCACCTCCTTCTCTTTGTTTACCTGTTGTACTAGTTGTAGCTGTCACCTCCTCCTCTTTGTTTACCTGTTGTAGCTGTCACCTCCTCCTCTTTGTTTACCTGTTGTAGCTGTCACCTCCTTCTCTTTGTTTACCTGTTGTTGTAGCTGTCACCTCCTCCTCTTTGTTTACCTGTTGTTGTAGCTGTCACCTCCTTCTCTTTGTTTACCTGTTGTAGCTGTCACCTCCTTCTCTTTGTTTACCTGTTGTTGTAGCTGTCACCTCCTTCTCTTTGTTTACCTGTTGGACTAGTTGTAGCTGTCACCTCCTTCTCTTTGTTTACCTGTTGTTGTAGCTGTCACCTCCTCTTTGTTTACCTGTTGTAGCTGTCACCTCCTCCTCTTTGTTTACCTGTTGTAGCTGTCACCTCCTCCTCTTTGTTTACCTGTTGGACTAGTTGTAGCTGTCACCTCCTCTTTGTTTACCTGTTGTAGCTGTCACCTCCTTCTCTTTGTTTACCTGTTGTTGTAGCTGTCACCTCCTCCTCTTTGTTTACCTGTTGTTGTAGCTGTCACCTCCTTCTCTTTGTTTACCTGTTGTTGTAGCTGTCACCTCCTTCTCTTTGTTTACCTGTTGTAGCTGTCACCTCCTTCTCTTTGTTTACCTGTTGTTGTAGCTGTCACCTCCTTCTCTTTGTTTACCTGTTGGACTAGTTGTAGCTGTCACCTCCTTCTCTTTGTTTACCTGTTGGACTAGTTGTAGCTGTCACCTCCTCCTCTTTGTTTACCTGTTGTAGCTGTCACCTCCTTCTCTTTGTTCACCTGTTGTTGTAGCTGTCACCTCCTTCTCTTTGTTTACCTGTTGTTGTAGCTGTCACCTCCTTCTCTTTGTTTACCTGTTGTTGTAGCTGTCACCTCCTTCTCTTTGTTTACCTGTTGGACTAGTTGTAGCTGTCACCTCCTCCTCTTTGTTTACCTGTTGGACTAGTTGTAGCTGTCACCTCCTCCTCTTTGTTTACCTGTTGTTGTAGCTGTCACCTCCTTCTCTTTGTTTACCTGTTGTAGCTGTCACCTCCTTCTCTTTGTTTACCTGTTGTAGCTGTCACCGCCTTCTCTTTGTTTACCTGTTGGACTAGTTGTAGCTGTCACCTCCTCCTCTTTGTTTACCTGTTGTTGTAGCTGTCACCTCCTTCTCTTTGTTTACCTGTTGTAGCTGTCACCTCCTTCTCTTTGTTTACCTGTTGTTGTAGCTGTCACCTCCTTCTCTTTGTTTACCTGTTGTAGCTGTCACCTCCTTCTCTTTGTTTACCTGTTGTAGCTGTCACCTCCTTCTCTTTGTTTACCTGTTGTACTAGTTGTAGCTGTCACCTCCTTCTCTTTGTTTACCTGTTGTTGTAGCTGTCATCTCCTTCTCTTTGTTTACCTGTTGTACTAGTTGTAGCTGTCACCTCCTTCTCTTTGTTTACCTGTTGTAGCTGTCACCTCCTTCTCTTTGTTTACCTGTTGTTGTAGCTGTCACCTCCTTCTCTTTGTTTACCTGTTGGACTAGTTGTAGCTGTCACCTCCTTCTCTTTGTTTACCTGTTGTAGCTGTCACCTCCTTCTCTTTGTTTACCTGTTGTTGTAGCTGTCACCTCCTTCTCTTTGTTTACCTGTTGTAGCTGTCACCTCCTTCTCTTTGTTTACCTGTTGTTGTAGCTGTCACCTCCTCCTCTTTGTTTACCTGTTGTTGTAGCTGTCACCTCCTCCTCTTTGTTTACCTGTTGTTGTAGCTGTCACCTCCTCCTCTTTGTTTACCTGTTGTTGTAGCTGTCACCTCCTTCTCTTTGTTTACCTGTTGGACTAGTTGTAGCTGTCACCTCCTTCTCTTTGTTTACCTGTTGTTGTAGCTGTCACCTCCTCTTTGTTTACCTGTTGTAGCTGTCACCTCCTTCTCTTTGTTTACCTGTTGTTGTAGCTGTCACCTCCTTCTCTTTGTTTACCTGTTGTTGTAGCTGTCACCTCCTTCTCTTTGTTTACCTGTTGTTGTAGCTGTCACCTCCTTCTCTTTGTTTACATGTTGTAGCTGTCACCACCTTCTCTTTGTGTAGCTGTTGTAGCTGTCACCTCCTTCTCTTTGTTTACCTGTTGTTGTAGCTGTCACCTCCTTCTCTTTGTTTACCTGTTGTTGTAGCTGTCACCTCCTTCTCTTTGTTTACCTGTTGGACTAGTTGTAGCTGTCACCTCCTTCTCTTTGTTTACCTGTTGTTGTAGCTGTCACCTCCTTCTCTTTGTTTACCTGTTGTTGTAGCTGTCACCTCCTTCTCTTTGTTTACCTGTTGTTGTAGCTGTCACCTCCTTCTCTTTGTTTACCTGTTGTAGCTGTCACCTCCTTCTCTTTGTTTACCTGTTGTAGCTGTCACGTCCTTCTCTTTGTTTACCTGTTGTACTAGTTGTAGCTGTCACCTCCTTCTCTTTGTTTACCTGTTGTTGTAGCTGTCACCTCCTCTTTGTTTACCTGTTGTAGCTGTCACCTCCTTCTCTTTGTTTACCTGTTGTTGTAGCTGTCACCTCCTTCTCTTTGTTTACCTGTTGTTGTAGCTGTCACCTCCTTCTCTTTGTTTACCTGTTGGACTAGTTGTAGCTGTCACCTCCTTCTCTTTGTTTACCTGTTGTTGTAGCTGTCATCTCCTTCTCTTTGTTTACCTGTTGTACTAGTTGTAGCTGTCACCTCCTTCTCTTTGTTTACCTGTTGTTGTAGCTGTCACCTCCTTCTCTTTGTTTACCTGTTGTAGCTGTCACCTCCTTCTCTTTGTTTACCTGTTGTAGCTGTCACCTCCTTCTCTTTGTTTACCTGTTGGACTAGTTGTAGCTGTCACCTCCTCCTCTTTGTTTACCTGTTGTTGTAGCTGTCACCTCCTTCTCTTTGTTTACCTGTTGTAGCTGTCACCTCCTTCTCTTTGTTTACCTGTTGTTGTAGCTGTCACCTCATCCTCTTTGTTTACCTGTTGTTGTAGCTGTCACCTCCTTCTCTTTGTTTACCTGTTGTTGTAGCTGTCACCTCCTTCTCTTTGTTTACCTGTTGTAGCTGTCACCTCCTTCTCTTTGTTTACCTGTTGTTGTAGCTGTCACCTCCTTCTCTTTGTTTACCTGTTGGACTAGTTGTAGCTGTCACCTCCTCCTCTTTGTTTACCTGTTGTAGCTGTCACCTCCTTCTCTTTGTTTACCTGTTGTAGCTGTCACCTCCTTCTCTTTGTTTACCTGTTGGACTAGTTGTAGCTGTCACCTCCTCCTCTTTGTTTACCTGTTGTTGTAGCTGTCACCTCCTTCTCTTTGTTTACCTGTTGTTGTAGCTGTCACCTCCTTCTCTTTGTTTACCTGTTGGACTAGTTGTAGCTGTCACCTCCTCCTCTTTGTTTACCTGTTGTAGCTGTCACCTCCTTCTCTTTGTTTACCTGTTGTAGCTGTCACCTCCTTCTCTTTGTTTACCTGTTGGACTAGTTGTAGCTGTCACCTCCTTCTCTTTGTTTACCTGTTGTTGTAGCTGTCACCTCCTTCTCTTTGTTTACCTGTTGTTGTAGCTGTCACCTCCTTCTCTTTGTTTACCTGTTGGACTAGTTGTAGCTGTCACCTCCTTCTCTTTGTTTACCTGTTGTTGTAGCTGTCACCACCTTCTCTTTGTTTACCTGTTGTAGCTGTCACCTCCTCCTCTTTGTTTACCTGTTGGACTAGTTGTAGCTGTCACCTCCTTCTCTTTGTTTACCTGTTAGACTAGTTGTAGCTGTCACCTCCTTCTCTTTGTTTACCTGTTGTTGTAGCTGTCACCTCCTTCTCTTTGTTTACCTGTTGTTGTAGCTGTCACCTCCTTCTCTTTGTTTACCTGTTGTTGTAGCTGTCACCTCCTTCTCTTTGTTTACCTGTTGGACTAGTTGTAGCTGTCACCTCCTCCTCTTTGTTTACCTGTTGTTGTAGCTGTCACCTCCTTCTCTTTGTTTACCTGTTGTACTAGTTGTAGCTGTCACCTCCTTCTCTTTGTTTACCTGTTGTACTAGTTGTAGCTGTCACCTCCTCCTCTTTGTTTACCTGTTGTTGTAGCTGTCACCTCCTTCTCTTTGTTTACCTGTTGTAGCTGTCACCTCCTTCTCTTTGTTTACCTGTTGTTGTAGCTGTCACCTCCTTCTCTTTGTTTACCTGTTGTTGTAGCTGTCACCTCCTTCTCTTTGTTTACCTGTTGTTGTAGCTGTCACCTCATCCTCTTTGTTTACCTGTTGTAGCTGTCACCTCCTCCTCTTTGTTTACCTGTTGGACTAGTTGTAGCTGTCACCTCCTCTTTGTTTACCTGTTGTAGCTGTCACCTCCTTCTCTTTGTTTACCTGTTGTTGTAGCTGTCACCTCCTCCTCTTTGTTTACCTGTTGTTGTAGCTGTCACCTCCTTCTCTTTGTTTACCTGTTGTTGTAGCTGTCACCTCCTTCTCTTTGTTTACCTGTTGTTGTAGCTGTCACCTCCTTCTCTTTGTTTACCTGTTGTTGTAGCTGTCACCTCCTCCTCTTTGTTTACCTGTTGTTGTAGCTGTCACCTCCTTCTCTTTGTTTACCTGTTGGACTAGTTGTAGCTGTCACCTCCTTCTCTTTGTTTACCTGTTGTTGTAGCTGTCACCTCCTTCTCTTTGTTTACCTGTTGTTGTAGCTGTCACCTCCTTCTCTTTGTTTACCTGTTGTAGCTGTCACCTCCTTCTCTTTGTTTACCTGTTGTTGTAGCTGTCACCTCCTTCTCTTTGTTTACCTGTTGGACTAGTTGTAGCTGTCACCTCCTTCTCTTTGTTTACCTGTTGGACTAGTTGTAGCTGTCACCTCCTCCTCTTTGTTTACCTGTTGTTGTAGCTGTCACCTCCTTCTCTTTGTTTACCTGTTGTTGTAGCTGTCACCTCCTTCTCTTTGTTTACCTGTTGTTGTAGCTGTCACCTCCTTCTCTTTGTTTACCTGTTGTTGTAGCTGTCACCTCCTTCTCTTTGTTTACCTGTTGTTGTAGCTGTCACCTCCTTCTCTTTGTTTACCTGTTGTTGTAGCTGTCACCTCCTTCTCTTTGTTTACCTGTTGGACTAGTTGTAGCTGTCACCTCCTTCTCTTTGTTTACCTGTTGTAGCTGTCACCTCCTCCTCTTTGTTTACCTGTTGTACTAGTTGTAGCTGTCACCTCCTTCTCTTTGTTTACCTGTTGGACTAGTTGTAGCTGTCACCTCCTTCTCTTTGTTTACCTGTTGTAGCTGTCACCTCCTTCTCTTTGTTTACCTGTTGTTGTAGCTGTCACCTCCTTCTCTTTGTTTACCTGTTGGACTAGTTGTAGCTGTCACCTCCTCCTCTTTGTTCACCTGTTGTTGTAGCTGTCACCTCCTTCTCTTTGTTTACCTGTTGTTGTAGCTGTCACCTCCTTCTCTTTGTTTACCTGTTGTACTAGTTGTAGCTGTCACCTCCTTCTCTTTGTTTACCTGTTAGACTAGTTGTAGCTGTCACCTCCTCCTCTTTGTTTACCTGTTGTTGTAGCTGTCACCTCCTTCTCTTTGTTTACCTGTTGTACTAGTTGTAGCTGTCACCTCCTTCTCTTTGTTTACCTGTTGTTCTAGCTGTCACCTCCTTCTCTTTGTTTACCTGTTGTAGCTGTCACCTCCTTCTCTTTGTTTACCTGTTGTTGTAGCTGTCACCTCCTTCTCTTTGTTTACCTGTTGTACTAGTTGTAGCTGTCACTTCCTCCTCTTTGTTTACCTGTTGTAGCTGTCACCTCCTCCTCTTTGTTTACCTGTTGTAGCTGTCACCTCCTTCTCTTTGTTTACCTGTTGTTGTAGCTGTCACCTCCTCCTCTTTGTTTACCTGTTGTTGTAGCTGTCACCTCCTTCTCTTTGTTTACCTGTTGTAGCTGTCACCTCCTTCTCTTTGTTTACCTGTTGTTGTAGCTGTCACCTCCTTCTCTTTGTTTACCTGTTGGACTAGTTGTAGCTGTCACCTCCTTCTCTTTGTTTACCTGTTGTTGTAGCTGTCACCTCCTCTTTGTTTACCTGTTGTAGCTGTCACCTCCTCCTCTTTGTTTACCTGTTGTAGCTGTCACCTCCTTCTCTTTGTTTACCTGTTGTTGTAGCTGTCACCTCCTTCTCTTTGTTTACCTTTTGTTGTAGCTGTCACCTCATCCTCTTTGTTTACCTGTTGTAGCTGTCACCTCCTCCTCTTTGTTTACCTGTTGGACTAGTTGTAGCTGTCACCTCCTCTTTGTTTACCTGTTGTAGCTGTCACCTCCTTCTCTTTGTTTACCTGTTGTTGTAGCTGTCACCTCCTCCTCTTTGTTTACCTGTTGTTGTAGCTGTCACCTCCTTCTCTTTGTTTACCTGTTGTTGTAGCTGTCACCTCCTTCTCTTTGTTTACCTGTTGTACTAGTTGTAGCTGTCACCTCCTTCTCTTTGTTTACCTGTTGTTGTAGCTGTCACCTCCTTCTCTTTGTTTACCTGTTGTTGTAGCTGTCACCTCATCCTCTTTGTTTACCTGTTGTAGCTGTCACCTCCTCCTCTTTGTTTACCTGTTGGACTAGTTGTAGCTGTCACCTCCTCTTTGTTTACCTGTTGTAGCTGTCACCTCCTTCTCTTTGTTTACCTGTTGTTGTAGCTGTCACCTCCTCCTCTTTGTTTACCTGTTGTTGTAGCTGTCACCTCCTTCTCTTTGTTTACCTGTTGTTGTAGCTGTCACCTCCTTCTCTTTGTTTACCTGTTGTTGTAGCTGTCACCTCCTTCTCTTTGTTTACCTGTTGTTGTAGCTGTCACCTCCTCCTCTTTGTTTACCTGTTGTTGTAGCTGTCACCTCCTTCTCTTTGTTTACCTGTTGGACTAGTTGTAGCTGTCACCTCCTTCTCTTTGTTTACCTGTTGTTGTAGCTGTCACCTCCTTCTCTTTGTTTACCTGTTGTTGTAGCTGTCACCTCCTTCTCTTTGTTTACCTGTTGTAGCTGTCACCTCCTTCTCTTTGTTTACCTGTTGTTGTAGCTGTCACCTCCTTCTCTTTGTTTACCTGTTGGACTAGTTGTAGCTGTCACCTCCTTCTCTTTGTTTACCTGTTGGACTAGTTGTAGCTGTCACCTCCTCCTCTTTGTTTACCTGTTGTTGTAGCTGTCACCTCCTTCTCTTTGTTTACCTGTTGTTGTAGCTGTCACCTCCTTCTCTTTGTTTACCTGTTGTTGTAGCTGTCACCTCCTTCTCTTTGTTTACCTGTTGTTGTAGCTGTCACCTCCTTCTCTTTGTTTACCTGTTGTTGTAGCTGTCACCTCCTTCTCTTTGTTTACCTGTTGTTGTAGCTGTCACCTCCTTCTCTTTGTTTACCTGTTGGACTAGTTGTAGCTGTCACCTCCTTCTCTTTGTTTACCTGTTGTTGTAGCTGTCACCTCCTTCTCTTTGTTTACCTGTTGTAGCTGTCACCTCCTCCTCTTTGTTTACCTGTTGTACTAGTTGTAGCTGTCACCTCCTTCTCTTTGTTTACCTGTTGGACTAGTTGTAGCTGTCACCTCCTTCTCTTTGTTTACCTGTTGTAGCTGTCACCTCCTTCTCTTTGTTTACCTGTTGTTGTAGCTGTCACCTCCTTCTCTTTGTTTACCTGTTGGACTAGTTGTAGCTGTCACCTCCTCCTCTTTGTTCACCTGTTGTTGTAGCTGTCACCTCCTTCTCTTTGTTTACCTGTTGTTGTAGCTGTCACCTCCTTCTCTTTGTTTACCTGTTGTACTAGTTGTAGCTGTCACCTCCTTCTCTTTGTTTACCTGTTAGACTAGTTGTAGCTGTCACCTCCTCCTCTTTGTTTACCTGTTGTTGTAGCTGTCACCTCCTTCTCTTTGTTTACCTGTTGTACTAGTTGTAGCTGTCACCTCCTTCTCTTTGTTTACCTGTTGTTCTAGCTGTCACCTCCTTCTCTTTGTTTACCTGTTGTAGCTGTCACCTCCTTCTCTTTGTTTACCTGTTGTTGTAGCTGTCACCTCCTTCTCTTTGTTTACCTGTTGTACTAGTTGTAGCTGTCACTTCCTCCTCTTTGTTTACCTGTTGTAGCTGTCACCTCCTCCTCTTTGTTTACCTGTTGTAGCTGTCACCTCCTTCTCTTTGTTTACCTGTTGTTGTAGCTGTCACCTCCTCCTCTTTGTTTACCTGTTGTTGTAGCTGTCACCTCCTTCTCTTTGTTTACCTGTTGTAGCTGTCACCTCCTTCTCTTTGTTTACCTGTTGTTGTAGCTGTCACCTCCTTCTCTTTGTTTACCTGTTGGACTAGTTGTAGCTGTCACCTCCTTCTCTTTGTTTACCTGTTGTTGTAGCTGTCACCTCCTCTTTGTTTACCTGTTGTAGCTGTCACCTCCTCCTCTTTGTTTACCTGTTGTAGCTGTCACCTCCTTCTCTTTGTTTACCTGTTGTTGTAGCTGTCACCTCCTTCTCTTTGTTTACCTTTTGTTGTAGCTGTCACCTCATCCTCTTTGTTTACCTGTTGTAGCTGTCACCTCCTCCTCTTTGTTTACCTGTTGGACTAGTTGTAGCTGTCACCTCCTCTTTGTTTACCTGTTGTAGCTGTCACCTCCTTCTCTTTGTTTACCTGTTGTTGTAGCTGTCACCTCCTCCTCTTTGTTTACCTGTTGTTGTAGCTGTCACCTCCTTCTCTTTGTTTACCTGTTGTTGTAGCTGTCACCTCCTTCTCTTTGTTTACCTGTTGTACTAGTTGTAGCTGTCACCTCCTTCTCTTTGTTTACCTGTTGTCGTAGCTGTCACCTCCTTCTCTTTGTTTACCTGTTGTAGCTGTCACCTCCTTCTCTTTGTTTACCTGTTGTTGTAGCTGTCACCTCCTTCTCTTTGTTTACCTGTTGGACTAGTTGTAGCTGTCACCTCCTTCTCTTTGTTTACCTGTTGGACTAGTTGTAGCTGTCACCTCCTCCTCTTTGTTTACCTGTTGTAGCTGTCACCTCCTTCTCTTTGTTTACCTGTTGTAGCTGTCACCTCCTTCTCTTTGTTTACCTGTTGTTGTAGCTGTCACCTCCTTCTCTTTGTTTACCTGTTGGACTAGTTGTAGCTGTCACCTCCTCCTCTTTGTTTACCTGTTGGACTAGTTGTAGCTGTCACCTCCTCCTCTGTTTACCTGTTGTTGTAGCTGTCACCTCCTTCTCTTTGTTTACCTGTTGTAGCTGTCACCTCCTTCTCTTTGTTTACCTGTTGTAGCTGTCACCTCCTTCTCTTTGTTTACCTGTTGGACTAGTTGTAGCTGTCACCTCCTCCTCTTTGTTTACCTGTTGTTGTAGCTGTCACCTCCTTCTCTTTGTTTACCTGTTGTAGCTGTCACCTCCTTCTCTTTGTTTACCTGTTGTTGTAGCTGTCACCTCCTTTTCTTTGTTTACCTGTTGTAGCTGTCACCTCCTTCTCTTTGTTTACCTGTTGTAGCTGTCACCTCCTTCTCTTTGTTTACCTGTTGTACTAGTTGTAGCTGTCACCTCCTTCTCTTTGTTTACCTGTTGTTGTAGCTGTCACCTCCTTCTCTTTGTTTACCTGTTGTTGTAGCTGTCACCTCCTTCTCTTTGTTTACCTGTTGTTGTAGCTGTCATCTCCTTCTCTTTGTTTACCTGTTGTACTAGTTGTAGCTGTCACCTCCTTCTCTTTGTTTACCTGTTGTAGCTGTCACCTCCTTCTCTTTGTTTACCTGTTGTTGTAGCTGTCACCTCCTTCTCTTTGTTTACCTGTTGGACTAGTTGTAGCTGTCACCTCCTTCTCTTTGTTTACCTGTTGTAGCTGTCACCTCCTTCTCTTTGTTTACCTGTTGTTGTAGCTGTCACCTCCTTCTCTTTGTTTACCTGTTGTAGCTGTCACCTCCTTCTCTTTGTTTACCTGTTGTTGTAGCTGTCACCTCCTTCTCTTTGTTTACCTGTTGTAGCTGTCACCTCCTTCTCTTTGTTTACCTGTTGTTGTAGCTGTCACCTCCTTCTCTTTGTTTACCTGTTGTTGTAGCTGTCACCTCCTCCTCTTTGTTTACCTGTTGTTGTAGCTGTCACCTCCTCCTCTTTGTTTACCTGTTGTTGTAGCTGTCACCTCCTCCTCTTTGTTTACCTGTTGTTGTAGCTGTCACCTCCTTCTCTTTGTTTACCTGTTGTAGCTGTCACCTCCTTCTCTTTGTTTACCTGTTGGACTAGTTGTAGCTGTCACCTCCTTCTCTTTGTTTACCTGTTGTAGCTGTCACCTCCTTCTCTTTGTTTACCTGTTGTTGTAGCTGTCACCTCCTCCTCTTTGTTTACCTGTTGTTGTAGCTGTCACCTCCTTCTCTTTGTTTACCTGTTGTTGTAGCTGTCACCTCCTTCTCTTTGTTTATCTGTTGTTGTAGCTGTCACCTCCTCCTCTTTGTTTACCTGTTGGACTAGTTGTAGCTGTCACCTCCTTCTCTTTGTTTACATGTTGTAGCTGTCACCACCTTCTCTTTGTGTAGCTGTTGTAGCTGTCACCTCCTTCTCTTTGTTTACCTGTTGTTGTAGCTGTCACCTCCTTCTCTTTGTTTACCTGTTGTTGTAGCTGTCACCTCCTTCTCTTTGTTTACCTGTTGTTGTAGCTGTCACCTCCTTCTCTTTGTTTACCTGTTGTAGCTGTCACCTCCTTCTCTTTGTTTACCTGTTGGACTAGTCGTAGCTGTCACCTCCTTCTCTTTGTTTACCTGTTGTTGTAGCTGTCACCTCCTTCTCTTTGTTTACCTGTTGTAGCTGTCACCTCCTTCTCTTTGTTTACCTGTTGGACTAGTTGTAGCTGTCACCTCCTTCTCTTTGTTTACCTGTTGGACTAGTTGTAGCTGTCACCTCCTTCTCTTTGTTTACCTGTTGTAGCTGTCACCTCCTTCTCTTTGTTTACCTGTTGTTGTAGCTGTCACCTCCTTCTCTTTGTTTACCTGTTGTAGCTGTCACCTCCTTCTCTTTGTTTACCTGTTGTTGTAGCTGTCACCTCCTCTTTGTTTACCTGTTGTAGCTGTCACCTCCTTCTCTTTGTTTACCTGTTGGACTAGTTGTAGCTGTCACCTCCTTCTCTTTGTTTACCTGTTGTTGTAGCTGTCATCTCCTTCTCTTTGTTTACCTGTTGGACTAGTTGTAGCTGTCACCTCCTTCTCTTTGTTTACCTGTTGTAGCTGTCACCTCCTTCTCTTTGTTTACCTGTTGTTGTAGCTGTCACCTCCTTCTCTTTGTTTACCTGTTGTTGTAGCTGTCACCTCCTTCTCTTTGTTTACCTGTTGTTGTAGCTGTCACCTCCTTCTCTTTGTTTACCTGTTGGACTAGTTGTAGCTGTCACCTCCTTCTCTTTGTTTACCTGTTGGACTAGTTGTAGCTGTCACCTCCTTCTCTTTGTTTACCTGTTGTTGTAGCTGTCACCTCCTTCTCTTTGTTTACCTGTTGTTGTAGCTGTCACCTCCTTCTCTTTGTTTACCTGTTGGACTAGTTGTAGCTGTCACCTCCTTCTCTTTGTTTACCTGTTGTTGTAGCTGTCACCTCCTTCTCTTTGTTTACCTGTTGTAGCTGTCACCTCCTTCTCTTTGTTTACCTGTTGTTGTAGCTGTCACCTCCTTCTCTTTGTTTACCTGTTAGACTAGTTGTAGCTGTCACCTCCTTCTCTTTGTTTACCTGTTGTTGTAGCTGTCACCTCCTTCTCTTTGTTTACCTGTTGTTGTAGCTGTCACCTCCTTCTCTTTGTTTACCTGTTGGACTAGTTGTAGCTGTCACCTCCTTCTCTTTGTTTACCTGTTGTTGTAGCTGTCACCTCCTCCTCTTTGTTTACCTGTTGTACTAGTTGTAGCTGTCACCTTCTCTTTGTTTACCTGTTGTTGTAGCTGTCACCTCCTCCTCTTTGTTTACCTGTTGTTGTAGCTGTCACCTCCTTCTCTTTGTTTACCTGTTGTTGTAGCTGTCACCTCCTTCTCTTTGTTTACCTGTTGTTGTAGCTGTCACCTCCTTCTCTTTGTTTACCTGTTGGACTAGTTGTAGCTGTCACCTCCTCCTCAGCTCAGTTATACAGTGACACACACCCCTCTAACCCTTCAGTTCCATGTTGATGCTTTCTCTCTCTGGGATCTAAGATCTCTTGGAATGTGTGTATGGCGCCAACCCAGCCCAGATGGCCACTGCCCTGACTCCTGACCTCCTTAAGTCGTCTGGGGTCACATTCCCTGAATAATAAAGAGGTAATGGGTTACTCTCTCCTTTGGGTTTTCTCTGGTCTTCTCTGGGTCAAAGTCACAAGGAGAGCCTTCAATAGGATCCACCAGAACCCCATGAAGGGTGTTCCCTCCAGGGGACACATTTATGATTAGGACTCGGTACTATCTGCATTATTCTGTAAATACGCTGATGAAGGCCAAAAACCGAAACGTGTCGCTTCTACTTTTAGCAACAAATAAGCCTTTTAATTGAATTCCATTGTCCTCCCAAGTGTCACTGAATCGCCTCTCTACTTTATGGGCATTCTTTCTATGTAAACTGAGCCTGTCTGAAGTTACTACTGACCATGGCTGAGCATGCTACATTTAGGCGATTTAACTTTATCTATAGTCAAACCTTTGTAAGATTCCACAGAACATGACCAGCGGAGAAAACACAATTCCTCAAACTGTCTAATGTCCCAACCGTGTCACCCCAGCTCGAAGCAGCCAATGAAACTCCTGATATTTACCAAAGAGCACAAGCATCAAATGTCCCAGATACTATACTAGACGTGGTTACCGCCTGCTGGACGTGGTTACCGCCTGCTGGACGTGGTTACCGCCTGCTGGACGTGGTTACCGCCTGCTGGACGTGGTTACCGCCTGCTGGACGTGGTTACCGCCTGCTGGACGTGGTTACCGCCTGCTGGACGTGGTTACCGCCTGCCCGTCGTGGTTACCGCCTGCCCGTCGTGGTTACCGCCTGCCCGTCGTGGTTACCGCGTACAGTGCATTCGGAAAAGTACTCTTTCAAAAAAAAAATTACGTTACAGCCTAATTCTAAAATCAATTCAATAGTTTTTTCCCCCTCATCAATCTATGCACAATACCCCATAATGACAAAGCAAAAATGATTTTTAGAAATGTATAACATTATAAACGGAAATATTACATTTACATAAGTATTCAGACACTTTACTCAGTACTTTGATGAATCACCTTTGGCAGCAATTACAGCCTTGAGTCTTATTGGGTATGATGCTACAAACTTGGCACACCTGTATTTGGGGAGTTTCTCCCATTCTTCTCTGCAGATCCTCTCAAGCTCTGTCAATTTGTATGGGGAGCGTCCCTGCATAGCTATTTTTAGGTCTCTCTAGAGATGTTCGATCAGGTTCAAGTCCAGGCTCTGGCTGGACCACTCAAGGACATTCAGAGACTTGTCCCAAAGCCACTACTGCGTTGTCTGCTTAGGGTCGTTGTCCTGTTGGAAGGTGAACCTTCTCCCCAGTCAGGTCCTGAGCGCTCTGGAGCAGGCTTTCATTAAGGCTCTCTCTGTACTTTGCTCTGTTCATCTTTCCCTCGATCCTGACTAGTCTCCCAGTCCCTGCCACTGAAAACATCCTCACAGCATGATGCTGCCACCACCATGTTTCACCGTAGAGATGGTGTCAGGTTTCCTCCAGACGAGACGCTTGGCATTCAGGCCAAATAATAAAATCTTGGTTTCATCAGACCAGAGAATCTTGTTTCTCATGGTCAGAGTCCTTCAGGTGCCTTTTGGCAAACTCCAAGCGGGCTGTCGTGTGCCTTTTACTGAGGAGTGGTGTCCGTCTGGCCACTCTACCAGAAAGGCCTGATTGGTGGAGTGCTGCAGAGATGGTTGTCCTTCTGGAAGGTTCTCCCATCTCCACAGAGGAACTCTGGAGCTCTGTCAGAGTGACCATTGGGTTCTTGGTCACTTCCCTGTCCAAGGCCCTTCTCCCCCGTTTGGCCGGGTAGCCAGCTCTAGGAAGAGTCTTGGTGGTTCCAAACTTCTTCCATTTAAGAATGATGGAGGCCACTGTGTTCTTGGGGACCTTCAATGCTGCAGAATATTTTTGGTACCCTTCCCCATATCTGTGCCTTGACACATTCCTGTCTTGGAGCTCTACGGACAATTTGTTCGACCTCATGGCTTGGTTTTTTTCTCTGACATGTACTGTCAACTGTGGGACCTTATATAGACAGGTGTGTGCCTTTCCAAATCATGTTCAATCAATTGAATTTACCACAGGTGGACTCCAATGAACTTCATAAGGATGGTCAATTGAATCAGGATGCACCTGAGTCGTATAGCAAAGGGTCTGAATACTTATGTAAATAAGGTATTTTTGTTATTTATTTTAATACATTTGCCCGAAATTCTAAAAACCCTGTTTTCGCTTTGTCATTATGGAGTATTGTGTTTTAGATTGATGAGGGGGAAAAAAAATATTTTATACATTTTAAAATAAGGCTGTCACGTAAAAACACGTGGGAAAGGGTCTGAATACTTTCCGAATGCACTGTACTAGACGTGATTACCGGCGCCGTGGTGCTAAGCCTCCGAGAGCAAGGTCAAAAACAGTTTGTTTCCCTGTACGGCTGTTGGAGAACACAGAAGCACTTATCAATGACTTTGGACTCTTTTAATTGCATAAGTTGGAGTTCTGTGTTGTGATTTGTATTTGTTAACCATGACTCACCCAGCTCCCTGTAACAGCTACTGAGTACACCACAGTGATAACAGGAGTCACGTTCAAATCCTTCAGAAATACGGTGGAATTCACTTCCCTGTACGCTGTGCAGCCCATGCTGAACCAATCAAAAGCTTTTCAAGCTTTGATGAGGAGTGTACACTTCGGGGAGAAGCGACAGAGGATTGAGCCTGGCATTGGCCTAGTGTCTACTGACTAGTCTAGTGGCTACTGACTAGTTTAGTGGCTACTGACTAGTCTAGTGGCTACTGAATAGTCTAGTGGCTACTGAATAGTCTAGTGGCTACTGGCTAGTCTAGTGGCTACTGGCTAGTCTAGTGGCTACTGGCTAGTCTAGTGGCTACTGGCTAGTCTAGTGGCTACTGGCTAGTCTAGGTGGCTACTGGCTAGTCTAGGTGGCTACTGGCTAGTCTAGGTGGCTACTGGCTAGTCTAGGTGGCTACTGGCTAGCCTAGTGGCTACTGGCTAGTCTAGGGGCTAGTGGCTACTGGCTAGTCTAGGGGCTACTGCTTTGTCTAGGTGGCTTCTGGCTATTCTAGGGGCTTCTGGCTAGTCTAGTGGCTACTGCTTTGTCTAGTGGCTAGTGGCTACTGGCTAGGGGCTAGTGGCTACTGGCTAGGGACTAGTGGCTACTGGCTAGTGGCTACGGGCTAGGGGCTAGTGGCTACTGGCTAGGGGCTAGTGGCTTAGTATAGGGGCTAGTGGCTTAGTCTAGGGGCTAGTGGCTTAGTCTAGGGGCTAGTGGCTAGTTCAGGGGCTAGTGGCTAGTTCAGGGGCTAGTGGCTAGTTCAGGGGCTAGTGGCTAGTTCAGGGGCTAGTGGCTAATCTAGGGGCTAGTGGCTAATCTAGGGGCTAGTGGCTAATCTAGTGGCTAGGGGCTAGTGGCTAATCTAGGGGCTAGTGGCTAGTCTAGGGGCTAGTGGCTAGTCTAGGGGCTACCGGCGAGTGGCTAGTCTAGTGGCTACCGGCGAGTGGCTACTAGCTACTGACTCCTGGATAGTGGTTGGGCTGTGTGAATGTCTGGGCTTAACATGGAGAAGCACTGAGGTTGTGTGTGAGTGACACAACAACAGATCGTCCACTGTATAGTGGACACCCTGGAAGTAAGGTATTTGTTTTAGCAGTAGGCTTCACTCCAACAACAGCAGCAGAGAAGGCAGGAAACTCATGGAGGCCTATTGTCCTCTAACTTTAATTCTTCCTGTTCCAGTCACCAATTGCTTTCCTGTATAGCCCAGCCTGCAGCTACTGATACTGCCAGACAGTAAAGACGGACTTTGCAAATGGAAATAATTTTACTGCATCGTTGTTTTAATAGTAGAAGACACACGTACAGTGGGGAGAACAAGTATTTGATACACTGTCGATTTTCCTACTTAAATTACAGACCTCTATATGCTTTGTAAGTAGGAAAACCTGCAAAATCGGCAGTGTATATAGTGGCTAGTCTAGTGGCCACACACACACACACACACACACACTAGGGTAGGGTGTTTGGCTTCTGTGGCTCTCACCACCTCACACTGAGATGTGAGGACCAGACTGGATACATGAGAGAGGTGGACCCAACCCTCTACGGATGAATAGAGGTTGACTTGAGGAACGCTTATGTTGTTCAACACAGTGTACAGAATACCTGGTTATGCTGCCGTAATGTGGAAACCGATAGTACTCGCCTCTCCACGGCACTGAGCAAAGAGCAATGTTTACAAGCTGTCAGGTTACCGTTTTGTGTGTCTAACGTGCAAAACTCACAGCGTTCCTCTCATCCACCGCTCTGTCTCTGACGTGGAGCTTGTTGTGAGAGAGCGTGAGAGGTGGAGACGGTGCACCTTTTTATTCATTGTTCTGGTGTAGGAAGTTTACACTTAAAGCAGCTGAGTTGTTGGGCTTTGTTCACGTGCAGCCGAACCAGGTGGCAGGCTAATATCACTGCCATTCATTCGTCTTCTAAAAATGTGATCAGTCAGTCAGTCCACTGTACCACGATTCACTGCAGTGAAAAGCTTGAGGAATTCCTTTTTGTAAATGCGTTTTTTTTTTTTGTTCTCCAAACGTCAAAGTACATGTTATAGTCCTACAAACATACTGACCATATCCACAATAGAAATGTGATGAGGTATGGATCTGGGTGCTCTCCGTCTGACCACTTCAGAAGATACGTCTCTCTGCTTCTTTCTCCGAGTATTTGTTTACGTTTTTTTTGGGGGGTGGTTTCAGGAAACTTACAGGCTACAGAAGCCTGGCTACTTCCTCATAGAATACCAAGTAGACGTTGTTTCCTCACTGCAGCCTTCAGCTTACAGGCTACAGAAGCCTGGCTACTTCCTCATAGAATACCAAGTAGACGTTGTTTCCTCACTGCAGTCTTCAGCTGCCCGTATCGTCTTGGCGTCCGTCCCGTATCGTCTTGGCGTCCGTCCCGTATCGTCTTGGCGTCCGTCCCGTATCGTCTTGGCGTCCGTCCCGTATCGTCTTGGCATCCGTCGCGTAACGTCTTGGCGTCCGTCGCGTAACGTCTTGGCGTCCGTAATTGCTAGGCGTCCGTATCGTCTTGGTGTCCGTCGCGTAGGGTAGCCGGCGCCCCCCTAGCGTCGGGTCACTGTGGGGACGACGTCATCGATGCACTTATTGATGAAGCCAATGACAGATGTGGTGTACTCCTCAATCCCGGAACATATTCCAGTCTGTGCTAGCAAAACAGTCCTGTATCTTAGCATCTGCTTCATCTGACCACTTTTTAAAAAATTGATCTAGTCTGGTGTTTCCTGCTTTAATTTTTGCTTCTAAGCAGGAATCAGGAGGATGGAATCATGGTCAGATTTGACCAAATGAAGGGCGAGGTGAGAGCTCTGTATGCATCTCTGTGTGTGGAGTATAGGTAGTCCAGAGTTATTTTCCCTTCTGGTTGCACATTTAACATGCTGATAGAAATGAGGTAAAACTGATTTAAGTTTCCCTGCATTAAAGTCCCCGGCCACTAGGGGCGCCGCCTCTGGGTGAGCGTTTTCTTGTTTGCTTATGGCTGTATACAGCTCATTCAATGCTGTCTTAGTGCCAGCCTCTGACTGTGGTGGTATGTAAACAGCTACAAAGAATATAGATAACTCTCTCGGTAGGTAATGTGGTCTGCAGCTTATCATGAGAAACTCTACCTCAGGCGAGCATTAGCTCGAGACTTCCTTAGATATTGTGCACCAGCTGTTGTTTACAAAAATACATAAATCGCCACCCCTGGTCTTTCCAGACCCTGCTGTTCTATCCTGCCGGTACATCGTACAACCAGCCAGCTCAGCTGTATGTTGATATTGTTGTCGTTCAGCCACGCCTCCGTGAAGCGTAACATGTGCGTTTTTTAATGTCCCCTTGGTAGTATAATCTTCCCAGTAACTCGTCCATTTTATTGTCCGAAGATTGCATGTTTGCAAGCAGAATTGAGCGAAGTGTCAGGTTTATTCGATCGCCTCCGATTCCTTAGAAGACAATCCCGCTCTCCGGCCTCATTCTCCGCCTCCTCTTCGTGCGGATCACGGGGCTCGGGACCTGTTCCCGAGGGAACCGTATATCCTCCGCCTCGGGCTCGTCAGATTCGTGAAAGAGGATTCTGCTCGTCCGTGGTGAGTTATAGAAAATCTTGATGTCTAGAAGTTATTTTCGCCCCATAAGAGAGACGGTAGCGGCAACATTATGTACAAAAAGGGGGGGGGGGGGGGGGGGGGGGAGTAAGTTAGAACAACGCAGATACATTTTTAAAAAGACAATTGGTTGGGGGTACGTGAAGCATCTGCCTTGTGCTCCGGCGAAGTGTCGGGTTTATTCGATCGCCTCCGACTCCTGAGTGTGCTCGTGTGTGATTTGGTAGGGCACTGAGGTTCTGAGTGTGCTCGTGTGTGATTGGTAGGGCACTGAGGTTCTGAGTGTGCTCGTGTGTGATTTGGTAGGGCACTGAGGTTCTGAGTGTGCTCGTGTGTGATTGGTAGGGCACAGGTTCTGAGTGTGCTCGTGTGTGATTGGTAGGGCAGAGAGGTTCCCAGACGCCTGTAAGCCTGGCAGGTGAGGCTATCCCAGATGCCTGTAAACCTGGCAGGTGAGGCTATCCCAGATGCCTGTCAGCCTGGCAGGTGAGGCTATCCCAGATGCCTGTCAGCCTGGCAGGTGAGGCTATCCCAGACGCCTGTAAGCCTGGCAGGTGAGGCTATCCCAGACGCCTGTAAGCCTGGCAGGTGAGGCTATCCCTGACGCCTGTAAGCCTGGCAGGTGAGGCTATCCCTGACGCCTGTAAGCCTGGCAGGTGAGGCTATACCTGACGCCTGTAAGCCTGGCAGGTGAGGCTATCCCTGACGCCTGTAAGCCTGGCAGGTGAGGCTATCCCTGACGCCTGTCAGCCTGGCAGGTGAGGCTATCCCTGACGCCTGTAAGCCTGGCAGGTGAGGCTATCCCTGACGCCTGTACGCCTGGCAGGTGAGGCTATCCCTGACGCCTGTAAGCCTGGCAGGTGAGGCTATCCCAGATGCCTGACAGCCACATTCTCTCCCTATGACATCAGTCTGCTGGCTAAAACCCAGTGATCTCGTATCTATGTCTTGAAAAAAGTATTCATTAACCACCCCGTGTCCCATCTCTCTTTTCTTCTCCTGCCTCTGTCCGCTTCTTCTCTTCTGGGACTAATCCGTTATTCATGGCGACTAGGACTCTCCTTGGCATGATCTTGGTATTTTAATTGCTAACCAGCGCTCCGCCACATTCCGCTTGGCATTTGCCAGAGTCTTATGTGATCTTGACGCATGTGAAAAAATGCCTGAGAGTAACTTTTTCAGGCTGTGCCATCAGGACTGTGCTCATATGAACGGGCCAACGAGGACGCAATATGTAAGGTAACTGAGACACTCCATATTAAACTACAGCAAGTATGTAGGTTACTAGAGAGAGACTTGTCAATGTTCAGCCCCAGGATCATGTGCAAAACATCTTTTTGAAAGGATAGGAGGATAGTACATTAATCATTTTACATTTCTGGTCGTAAATGTTTTGAGGCCTAGTGAATACTGCCCAGCCAGGTTTAGAGTACGAGGCTGAGGCAGAGTTGGGTCCCAGCCAGGTTTAGAGTACGAGGCTGAGGCAGAGTTGGGTCCCAGCCAGGTTTAGAGTACGAGGCTGAGGCAGAGTTGGGTCCCAGCCAGGTTTAGAGTACGAGGCTGAGGCAGAGTTGGGTCCCAGCCAGGTTTAGAGTCTGAGGCTGAGTTGGGTCCCAGCCAGGTTTAGAGTACGAGGCTGAGGCTGAGTTGGGTCCCAGCCAGGTTTAGAGTACGAGGCTGAGGCTGAGTTGGGTCCCAGCCAGGTTTAGAGTACGAGGCTGAGGCTGAGTTGGGTCCCAGCCAGGTTTAGAGTACGAGGCTGAGGCTGAGTTGGGTCCCAGCCAGGTTTAGAGTACGAGGCTGAGGTATTTTCAGGCTGCTTTACCCGGTGGCTGAGGTATTTTTCAGGCTGCTTTACCCGGTGGCTGAGGTATTTTCAGGCTGCTTTACCCGGTGGCTGAGGTATTTTCAGGCTGCTTACCCTACCCGGTGGCTGATGTATTTTCAGGCTGCTTACCCTACCCGGTGGCTGAGGTATTTTCAGGCTGCATGTGTACGGCTGGTCTTGAGGCAGGGACACTGTATGTCAATAGTCAGCCTGACATATTAGCCCTGTTGATGTTTAGCATGACCTGGCCTAACCTGCGCAGGCTAGGCCCCCCCCCCGTCAGTCTTCTCCTGACAGCATTGCTGTGGCAAAAACATTTTTTTTTAAAGGCCCTCAGGCAGATTTCTGCATATTTTCATGCAGGAAAAAAAAGACATCTCTTGCTGTCTTTTTGTAAACGCAGATCTAAAAATGGTTCTTATTGTAATTTCTGCTCGGCATCAGACTCATTTTGTGCTTCAGTTGCACTTCTCCACTGGGATGAGAATTCACTAATGGTCTATCAGCAGACAACGCTCTGACTGATGTGTACCGACGTTTCTCTGCTACTGTTCTCGGGGTAGCCTTTTCTCCGGTAAAATTCAAGATCAACTTTTCAAAGCAAAACATTAGGAAAATGTAGCCGGCTAAATTCTTTCTATAATAAACATCAGAAATATCATGACTGTGCATTTGATTTTTGCCCAAAAATGAAATACCTTGCTTTTTCATTGTAAGCTCATTGACTTGTGTGGCTGCTAGCCAGATAGCGGTGCATTGATGAAAATGAAGCACTAATGTATTTTCTGTGAAGGAGAACTATATCTGCATGTTCCTAGTCACTCTAATAGAAGCAAAACAACACTGTTGACTTTCTATATAAAACGCAGGTGAAATGGTTTTAAAACACAGATTTTCTTAGATAAAAAAAAATAATGGTCTGTGTTTTGAAAATGCGGATTTGTGAACTCTTAACGCGACCCCTGGACACACACACACACACACACACACACACACACACACACTGTACTCGCATCAATCTCCGTATTCGGTCATCACCACACACAACTGCTCCGTATTTCTGCTTGGTTAACCTTCTATTTCAAGAAGTGTGTGTGTGTGTGTGTGTGTGTGTGGTGTGTGTGTGTGTGTGTGTGTGTGTGTGTGTCCTGCTCATGTGTCCACTATAAACATCAGCTGACTGGATCTGTTGTGCGAGGTGGAGGGAAAACCAGAAGAAGCATCTGACGTGGAGTCGGTCACGGTCATGTGCTGTGTGTTTTTCGTCTGTGTTTGTGTACACGCTCGTCTGTGGCCCTTTTTTCTGCTGCATGTGATCCAGCGTAATTCCCACCAATCGAACGAGGCCAGAATAGAGCGGGCTGAAGTAACCACGCTGACAGTAATATAGGTTGGTAGGTAGCCTAGCAGTTAGAGCATTGGGCCAGTAACCAAAAGGTTGCTGTTTTTGAATACCCGAGGCAACCAGGTGAAAAAGCTGTCATTGTGCCCTTGACCAAGGCACTTAACTCTAATTTGCTCCAGGGGTACTGTACGACTATGGCTGAACCTGTAAATTTCTTTTTTAAAAATACAAGTATTTGATACTGTTGATTTTGCAGGTTTTCCTACTTACAAAGCATGTAGAGGTCTGTATTTTTTTTTTTTTAATCATAGGTACACTTCAACTGTGAGAGACGGAATCTAAAACTAAAATCCCGAAAATCACATTTGATTTTTAAGTAATTAATTTACTGCACCTATCCGGGGTATGAGACAAAACATATTTTCTTCATAATATATACAGCATTTAACAGACATTTTTAGTATAACAAGAGTTTCAGCCTGGCTGGACAGCAGCCTCCTTCCACTGCCTGTCGGCTCAGGACCCAGAGGAGAGGACTGGACCCCTGTATCTTCTGCTCGACCCCTCCATAGGAATCAAGATGGGGTCCCGCAGGAATGGACATCTGGCCTGCTGCCTCACCATGCCCTCTGTCTGCAAAGTTTTTTTTTTTTGGGGGGGGGGGGTTTGTCTGTTTTGAGGGGGGGGGAGCCATCCCAGGAATGCCTTGCGTTGGAGAAATTCCGAGGGGCACACTCTACACACTCTACAGAGACGGTAGATACGGAGCACAGCGCTGTGTCGCGACGTCCTTTTTCCTTACAAGAGGCTTCTTTGTACTATGCTCCGGCGTTCTCCTTCTGTGCTTCCTGAAAAGTTTGAGAAGCGCCGTATCAATCCTTACGGAGCCCTGGGGGGGTGGTGGTGTGTGTAAGTGTTGTCTCTTGGGTCCCTAATCTGATCTACTGTCTAGGCTACTGCATCAAATGAGCCTATTCTGCATAGATCACAGAATATAATCTCAGCGACTGTTCAAACAACCATTCTAGGCTTTTTTTTTAGAACCCCCCCCCCCCCCCTTTTCAAAAACAGGTATTTTGTTGTGGAGTAATACGTACTGCTACACGGTAAAAACAACTAATTTCTCCGTGATATGACGTTAGATTTTTCTCTGATATGGGAACAAATACATTGAAGCAGCGTATCAAACTGGGATAATGTTGTAGGTTACACTGATGAGTAGGCGACAGGAATATTTGCCAGAGGCTAATTATTTATAAATCGTATTTTACATGGAGGGGGGGGGTGTGGGAAGCTAAAATGCTAACGTTAGTTTGCTAGCTGTTTTTTTTAGCTAGCTAGCTAGCAAGCTGTTAGCGTAGTAACCTACAGCCTACTGGGAGGCAGAAACAAATAGGTCATGTAAGCTTGCATTACATAGGAAGTTTTTACACCCATTTGACTTTTTCCACATTTTTTTTTTGTGTTTTACAGCGTGAATTTAAAATGGATTAAATTGAGATTTTGTGTGTGGCCTGCACGCTATAACCCCATAATGTCAAAGTGGAATTATGTTTCACAACATTTTTACAAATTTAAAAGCTAAAAATATCTTGAGAAATGTGCTTAAATCACATAAGTTGTATGGCCTACAGTGGTGATGTTTTCAACATGATTCTTCTTTGCCAGAGTGAAGGAGAGGGGGGTGGGGGGCTGAGTGAAGGAGAGGGAGGGGGTGGGGGGCCCGAGTGAAGGAGAGGGGGGTGGGGGCCCGAGTGAAGGAGGGGGGGTGGGGGGGCCATAACGGATGTTATGTATATATGGGCTGGGGGACCATCCCTCTCCACACGTCATGAAACACACGGCCAGCGACACACACACACACAAAGAGAGAGAGAGAGACACACACACACACACACACACACACACACCGATATCCTTAGTCTCCCCTCCTTCCCACAATGAATAGTCTGGAAATCTCTTTAGCACGGTAGTTATGGGAACTAACATTTTAATAAGGGGACATTTTAGAGCGCTGCACGCTGAATTACCATTACAACAGTGACATATTTGGTGGGCGGACAGGGCAGGAAGACAATGAAATGCTCCTAACAGAGAGGGGGAGGACGGGGAGAAAGAGAGGGGGAGGACAGGGAAAAATAGGGAGAGGAGGGGGAAAGGAGAGGGGAGGACAGGGAGAGGTGAAGAGAACGGCGATGGGAGAGGGGAGGTGAGGGGATCCACCCAGGGAGAGGAGAGAAGAGGGGAGGGGATCCACCCAGGGAGAGGGGAGGGGATCCACCCAGGGAGAGGAGAGGAGAGGGGAGGGGATCCATCCAGGGAGAGGAGAGGAGAGGAGAGGAGAGGAGAGGAGAGGGGAGGGGAGGGGATCCACCCAGGGAGAGGAGAGGAGAGGGGAGGGGATCCACCCGAGGAGAGGGGAGGGGATCCACCAGGGAGAGGGGAGGGGATCCACCCAGGGAGAGGAGAGGAGAGGGGAGGGGATCCACCCAGGGAGAGGAGAGGAGAGGGGAGGGGATCCACCCAGGGAGAGGAGAGGGGAGGGGATCCACCCGAGGAGAGGAGAGGGGAGGGGATCCACCCAGGGAGAGGAGAGGAGAGGAGAGGGGATCCACCCAGGGAGAGGAGAGGAGAGGAGAGGGGATCCACCCAGGGAGAGGAGAGGAGAGGAGAGGGGATCCACCCAGGGAGAGGAGAGGAGAGGAGAGGGGATCCACCCAGGGAGAGGGGAGGGGATCCACCCAGGGAGAGGGGAGGGGATCCACCCAGGGAGAGGATAGCGGAGGGGATCCACCCAGGGAGAGGATAGCAGATGTGTAGCCTTACCACACACAGCATGGTGCTAACCAAGATAATATATGGGGGGGGGGTCTGCAGTCTTTACATTTGTTGCACATTACAGCCTCTGAACACAATGCTGTAACACATTACGTTAGTCTCTCTGTGAACTCTATACTGTAACACATTACGTTAGTCTCTCTGTGAACTCTATACTGTAACACATTACGTTAGTCTCTCTGTGAACTCTATACTGTAACACATTACGTTAGTCTCTCTGTGAACTCTATACTGTAACACATTACGTTAGTCTCTCTGTGAACTCTATACTGTAACACATTACGTTAGTCTCTCTGTGAACTCTATACTGTAACACATTACGTTAGTCTCTCTGTGAACTCTATACTGTAACACATTACGTTAGTCTCTCTGAACTCTATGCTGTAACACATTACGTTAGTCTCTCTGTGAACTCTATACTGTAACACATTACGTTAGTCTCTCTGTGAACTCTATACTGTAACACATTACGTTAGTCTCTCTGTGAACTCTATACTGTAACACATTACGTTAGTCTCTCTGTGAACTCTATACTGTAACACATTACGTTAGTCTCTCTCTGAACTCTATGCTGTAACACATTACGTTAGTCTCTCTGTGAACTCTATACTGTAACACATTACGTTAGTCTCTCTGAACTCTATGCTGTAACACATTACGTTAGTCTCTCTCTGAACTCTATACTGTAACACATTACGTTAGTCTCTCTGTGAACTCTATATTAGTCACCCCGGTGGAGTGGTACTAGTCATCCCGATGGAGTGGTACTAGTCACCCCGGTGGTGTGGTACTAGTCACCCCGGTGGCGTGGTGGTGTGGTACTAGTCACCCCGGTGGTGTGGTACTAGTCACCCCGGTGGCGTGGTGTCTCTCTGTGAACTCTATGATGGAGGCTGCAGACAAAGACTACACACACCCCTACCTCTGAGTCTTCCACTGTCACCCCGGTGGTGTGGTACTAGTCACCCCGGTGGTGTGGTACTAGTCACCCCGGTGGAGTGGTACTAGTCACCCCGGTGGAGTGGTACTAGTCACCCCGGTGGGGTGGTACTAGTCACCCCGGTGGAGTGGTACTAGTCACCCCGGTGGAGTGGTACTAGTCACCCCGGTGGAGTGGTACTAGTCACCCCGGTGGGGTGGTACTAGTCACCCCGGTGGTGTGTTACTAGTCACCCTGGTGGAGTGGTACTAGTCACCCCGGTGGAGTGGTACTAGTCACCCCGGTGGAGTGGTACTAGTCACCCCGGTGGAGTGGTACTAGTCACCCCGGTGGAGTGGTGCTAGTCACCCCGGTGGAGTGGTGCTAGTCACCCCGGTGGAGTGGTGCTAGTCACCCCGGTGGAGTGGTGCTAGTTACCCCGGTGGAGTGGTGCTAGTCACCCCGGTGGAGTGGTGCTAGTCACCCCGGTGGAGTGGTGCTAGTCACCCCGGTGGAGTGGTGCTAGTCACCCCGGTGGAGTGGTACTAGTCACCCCGGTGGAGTGGTACTAGTCACCCCGGTGGAGTGGTACTAGTCACCCCGGTGGAGTGGTGCTAGTCACCCCGGTGGAGTGGTGCTAGTCACCCCGGTGGAGTGGTGCTAGTCACCCCGGTGGAGTGGTGCTAGTCGCCCCGGTGGAGTGGTGCTAGTCGCCCCGGTGGAGTGGTGCTAGTCGCCCCGGTGGAGTGGTGCTAGTCGCCCCGGTGGTGTGGAGCTAGTCGCCCTGGTGGTGTGGAGCTAGTCGCCCCGGTGGCGTGGTACTAGTCACTGTAGCACCTCTTACTCCCCATACTCATGTCTGGGGCTTCCATTCCCTCTCCCCTTTCCTCCACTTTCCTTCTCTCCTTTCACTTTCCCCCTCTCTTGTCCCCTCTCCTGCCCCCTCTCCTGTCCCCTCTCCTGCCCCCTCTCCTGCCCCCTCTCCTGTCCCCTCTCCTGCCCCCTCTTCTTCCCTTTTCCTGCCCCCTCTCCTGTCCCCTCTCCTGCCCCCTACCATTCCCTATCTTGTCACTCTCTGTAGCAGCCAGCTATGTTGATTACAGTTAATTTACCCCACAGCCATCAACACCTGTGGTGCACCATTCTTTACATCCAAAAACAACTCTAGCAAATAGCCCAGAGGCTGGCTGGCTACATTTTTGTTAGTGGCTCTATTTCGCCCTTCTATGGGGCTGTGAAAAAGAGAAGGGAGGAGGAGGAGAGCGACCTACACAACAGATTAACTAAATTAAAGACTTTTTGCAGTACGTACCAGTACGTATGCAGTACGTACCAGTGCTTGTGCTGTTACGGTTGTATGTGGTCCAGTGGGATGACAGGGTGAGGATTAGGATGGAATGAGAGGGTGAGGATTAGAACGGAATGAGAGGATGAGGATTAGAATGGAATGAGAGGGTGAGGATTAGAACGGAATGAGAGGATGAGGATTAGAATGGAATGAGAGGGTGAGGGTGGGACAGTGGAATGACAGGGTGGGGATTAGGATGGAATGAGAGGGTGAGGATTAGAATGGAATGAGAGGGTGAGGGTGGGACAGTGGAATGAGAGGGTGAGGATTAGAACAGAATGAGAGTGCGAGGATTAGGACGGAATGAGAGGGCGAGGATTAGGACGGAATGAGAGGGCGAGGATTAGGACGGAATGAGAGGGCGAGGATTAGGACGGAATGAGAGGGCGAGGGTTAGGACGGAATGAGAGGGCGAGGGTTAGGACGGAATGAGAGGGCGAGGGTTAGGACGGAATGAGAGGGCGAGGGTTAGGACGGAATGAGAGGGCGAGGGTTAGGACGGAATGAGAGGGCGAGGGTTAGGACGGAATGAGAGGGCGAGGGTTAGGACGGAATGAGAGGGCGAGGGTTGGGACGGAGGAATGAGAGGGCGAGGGTTGGGACAGTGGAATGAGAGGGCGAGGGTTGGGACAGTGGAATGAGAGGGCGAGGGTTAGGACGGAACGAGAGGGCGAGGGTTAGGACGGAACGAGAGGGCGAGGGTTAGGACTGAACGAGAGGGCGAGGGTTAGGGCGGAACGAGAGGGCGAGGGCGGAACGAGAGGGCGAGGGCGGAACGAGAGGGCGAGGGCGGAACGAGAGGGCGAGGGCGGAACGAGAGGGCGGGACAGTGGAATGTGAGGGTGGGACAGTTTGTGGGGGGGTGGGGGTTGGTGCAAAGGAAGGAGAGAGGGTCAGGGTGGGACAGTGGGAGGAGAGAGGGTGGGACTGGGTGGGGGGGTCGTGGGAGTTTGAGAGGGACAGGAACAGAGTGACAGGAACAGGGAAATGATTAGTAAATAGAAGAATGATGTAGTGCACTTGGTGCTGAGATAATCCCCAGGCTGCTGCTGGAATACGGTCATAAACACAGGGGACAGGGGGCCAGGAGAGAGGGCTCTCTGGCTGGGCTTGGCCTCCCCTCCCCTCCCCTCCCCTCCCCTGGCTCTGGCTGGTCATGGCTCTGCAAGGCTTCAGACTAGTGATTTATGGAGATGCCTCTGACATTTTTGTACTTTACAGGAGAGCCCTGTAAAGCTTGCCCTCCGCTCTCAACCTCCCCTCAGCTTGCCCTCCGCTCTCAACCTCCCCTCATCCCTAGCTCTCGACCTCCCCTCATCCCTAGCTCTCAACCTCCCATCATCCCTAGCTCTCAACCTCCCATCATCCCTAGCTCTCAACCTCCCCTCAGCCTGCCCTCTGCTCTCAACCTCCCTCAGCCTGCCCTCTGCTCTCAACCTCCCCTCATCCCTAGCTCTCAACCTCCCCTCAGCCTGCCCTCCGCTCTCAACCTCCCCTCATCCCTAGCTCTCAACCTCCCCTCAGCCTGCCCTCCGCTCTCAACCTCCCATCATCCCTAGCTCTCAACCTCCCATCATCCCTAGCTCTCAACCTCCCATCATCCCTAGCTCTCAACCTCCCATCATCCCTAGCTCTCAACCTCCCATCATCCCTAGCTCTCAACCTCCCATCATCCCTAGCTCTCAACCTCCCATCATCCCTAGCTCTCAACCTCCCATCATCCCTAGCTCTCAACCTCCCCTCATCCCTAGCTCTCAACCTCCCTTCAGCCTGCCCTCTGCTCTCAACCTCCCCTCAGCCTGCCCTCCGCTCTCAACCTCCCCTCATCCCTAGCTCTCAACCTCCCCTCATCCCTAGCTCTCAACCTCCCCTCATCCCTAGCTCTCAACCTCCCCTCAGCCTGCCCTCCGCTCTCAACCTCCCCTCATCCCTAGCTCTCAACCTCCCCTCAGCCTGCTCTCCGCTCTCAACCTCTCCTCATCCCTAGCTCTCAACCTCCCCTTATCCCTAGCTCTCAACCTCCCCTCAGCCTGCCCTCCTCTCTCAACCTCCCCTCATCCCTAGCTCACAGTGTTCAGTAAAGAAGAGATTGGATTATTAGAGCGAGACAGAGAGGTGCAGGGAGATCAGGCTGACCTTGGTGAACTGGTTTAATCTATTAGCAACAAGGTACAGGAAGGAAAACTCCACACACACGCAATATATGGAGGCCTATAGGGAGGCAGTGGTCTGTCTGTCACCTGCCTGCAGGTTAGCCTGCCAGCCTTTGCGTCACGCCACGCCAAACCACACAACAACATATCTCACTCTGCTACTGCTTCCACTGCTGCTTCCTGCTGCTCCACTACAGAGCTTTCTGCCCTGCCCTTTTCTCTCTGCCCTGCCCGCCCTGTCTTCCCTGCCCGCCCTGTCTTCCCTGCCCTCTGTGCCTTGCCCTGTGTGCCTTTCCCTGTGTGCCCTGCCCTCTGTGCCCTCTGTGCCCTGCCCTCTGTGCCCTGCCCCGCCCGCCCTGCAACCCCACCAATAACACAGGAGAGGAGAGGCTCTGTTTTCATCTTGGTTGATTGTTTATGTCTACTTCTCTGTCTGTGTTTGATGCAAGGCAGACACAAAGAAAATGTCTGTTTCTCTGTCTGTGTTCTTCTATCTGAATGGCATCTCAATGTCTCATACAAGACGACATAAAACAACCCTAGGATCAGTATGGATCCAGTACTCTCTCTAGCTCTCTCTCTTTCCCTTCACCCCCCCCCCCCCCCCCCCCTGTTGTTTGTGCTAGACTCTGTCAGTCTGAACCCAGTGCCCCTGAAAAAAGGGGAGGAGAGGAAAGAGAGGAACCGGAGGGGGAGCAGTGGAAAGAGAGAGAATCTATGACCGTTAGCCAGTTGATAAAGAATGGTCGTTCCCTCTTGTGTGTTACCTCAGGACAGCTAGGCTGGGTTGAAGTGGGACCGACGGGGTTGTCTGTGACTGAATGACTGACTGGGTGGGTGACGGTCTGGGTGACTGATTGACTGGCTGGCTGGCTGGGTATCCAGGCTCTCAGTCTATTTCTGTTGCTAATATCATAATAAAAATGGTCCGTTCAGACCGTAGCAGTGGCTTTAAAACTCCTTCCTCATGACTGGGCGTTCTTTCAGCAAAAGTGATTGAATTTCCCAGATTAAGCTTGTATTTATCTAGCGAACTGCAGTCCGTAAAGTGTATTAATGGTTGGTGGGAGTTTGAATCCCTGGAATCAGTCTGGGATCAGAATCGAGAGGGAATGGTTGCTACTAACATTTAAATTAGAATAAAAAGGTTTTCTGATCCTAGTGAAAATGTAGATTGTGGTTGGTTGTGAAATCCTCCTTTTTTCATTTGTGCTTTCTGGCTGCAGTGCACCGGCTTCTGCACTGTTAGCCATTTTTGAAATGGATTCAACCGAGTACATGGAAAAAACGTATGATTTGAAACCAGCTCATAAACTCATACCAACAGCAGCTCTGTGCTGCATTCGTTTGACAGTCTCCTCTCTAGTCGGGGTTATATAGAAGTTTAAATATCACCGTATCAACTTTACTCTAGCTTTCATTTACACCCGATACGTTACTGCAGACACGGTCTTCTGAGCCATCCGATTGGCCAGCGGCAGGCCTACAGAGCACGTGATTTGCTCTCCCCGGGCCTGCCGGGAAAGGCAGAGTTTGTTCCTGCAGACAGTTCAGTCAGCTGAATCAGGTGCACCTACCACCAACAGCACGAGACCAATACATACAAATGGGAGGTCAAGACTTTATTGTTGGCTTTTACAGAGAGTATTCGTAATCAACTAGAAATGCCTTGGAGATCAACCAGTTGACCGGTTGATGACCACTGGCCTAGACTATCCTGTACAATTGCGCACAGTATCCCGGTGAATTTATCTTAGTGAACCAAGAGGAGCCTTCAGACCGGTTTAAACACGGCGCCACCAGCACACACTCGTTGTTCCCCAGCCAATCACGCACATGCAGACGAACGACTCGCTCACAGCCTTTTCATTTAAGCAATAAGGCAGTGTGATATGTGACCAATATACCACGGCTAAGGGCTGTTCTTAGGCACGACGCAACGTGGAGTGCCTGGATACAGCCGTTAGACGTGGTATATTGGCCATATACCACAAACCCCCGAGGTGCCTTATTGCTATTAGAAACTGGTTACCAACGTAATTAGAGCAGTAAAAAGTAATGTTTTGTCATACCTGTGGTATATCACGGCTGTCAGCCAATCGAGCCCTGAATGCTGATTGGCTGACAGCCGTGATATATCAGACCGTATTCCACGGGTATTTCTGCTCTATTTACGTTGGTAACCAGTTTATAATAACAATAAGGCACCTCGAGGGTTTATGATATATGTGGTTCAGCAGGACAGGACAGAGTAGAGCAGGTCTGTGGTTCAGCAGGACAGGACAGAGTAGAGCAGGTCTGTGGTTCAGCAGGACAGGACAGAGTAGAGCAGGTCTGTGGTTCAGCAGGACAGGACAGAGTAGAGCAGGTCTGCGGTTCAGCAGGACAGGACAGAGTAGAGCAGGTCTGCGGTTCAGCAGGACAGGACAGAGTAGAGCAGGTCTGTGGTTCAGCAGGACAGGACAGAGTAGAGCAGGTCTGTGGTTCAGCAGGACAGGACAGAGTAGAGCAGGTCTGTGGTTCAGCAGGACAGGACAGAGTAGAGCAGGTCTGTGGTTCAGCAGGACAGGACAGAGTAGAGCAGGTCTTTGGTTCAGCAGGACAGGACAGAGTAGAGCAGGTCTGTGGTTCAGCAGGACAGGACAGAGTAGAGCAGGTCTGTGGTTCAGCAGGACAGGACAGAGTAGAGCAGGTCTGTGGTTCAGCAGGACAGGACAGAGTAGAGCAGGTCTGTGGTTCAGCAGGACAGGACAGAGTAGAGCAGGTCTGTGGTTCAGTAGATAAATGAGATGCGATGTGTGGTGACTGACGGCCCTGTGCCGTGCTCCTGGCTGACTGTCCATCACCTTCCCACTGTCACTGTTCTGTCCACTCAGCGCTGTGGGGGGGAGAGGAGGCAGCAGAAGCATCCATTATTGAGGATGAAGAGGTGTATTTAGTGAACGTTCCTCTTGAATGTCTGTAATGAGATGTAGTGGTGTGTTCTAAAGGAGAGGAAACCATCAGACAAATTGCTGCTAGATGGATAGTTAGCTGGTATCTGCTGTGGAAACCAGGCGGACATTGTGGCTCTGGCTAGGAGGACATTGTGGCTCTGGCTAGGAGGACATTGTGGCTCTGGCTAGGAGGGCATTGTGGCTCTGGCTAGGAGGACATTGTGGCTCTGGCTAGGAGGGCGTCGTGGCTCTGGCTAGGAGGGCGTCGTGGCTCTGGCTAGGAGGGCGTCGTGGCTCTGGCTAGGAGGGCGTCGTGGCTCTGGCTAGGAGGGCGTCGTGGCTCTGGCTAGGAGGGCGTCGTGGCTCTGGCTAGGAGGGCGTCGTGGCTCTGGCTAGGAGGGCGTCGTGGCTCTGGCTAGGAGGGCGTCGTGGCTCTGGCTAGGAGGGCGTCGTGGCTCTGGCTAGGAGGGCGTCGTGGCTCTGGCTAGGAGGGCGTCGTGGCTCTGGCTAGGAGGGCGTCGTGGCTCTGGCTAGGAGGGCGTCGTGGCTCTGCACAGCTGATGTCCTGTTCCCTGGTGTATCGCCTCGCTCTCGGCTCTTAATGGGGGTCAGTTTCAGGCCCGCCGGCATCTAACTGCTGATGGGCCCTCAGAGGAGCAGGAGAGAGGGATGGGACTAAGAGGGTAGGAAGGAAGAGGAAGAGAATTAGGAAGCTGATGAGGAAGAGCGAACATGTCTACTTCAACAAAAATATATATAAAAAAACGACCTCAGCATATCCTCTCTGCCCCCTCCTTCCCACCACCATGCAGTAGGCCAGCTTAGGGACAGGTCTGTTTTCCCCTAGTTGACATGTTCTATCGCGGTGTTGTTGAACAACAAGCCTAAAGCTTTAGACCCATAACGTGGAACCCTTAAGGCCCTTTGACTCTGTGACCTTTATGGTTTTAGCTCAGTTATACAACCCTGTTGTTCAGTCACACTGGACCCAATTCTACCTAACTAACCCAGTTGGGATGTCCTTAGAAATGACACCCTCATTCCATACAAGGAGAATGGAACCTCAAAACAATGCCATTTTACCTGTTGTTGTTTTCGTTAGCTCCCCAAATCAACACCTGTGATTACTTTATGCCTCGCTGTATGTCTCTCTCATGTCAATAGGCCTTGTATACTGTTGTTTAGGTTAGTTATCATTGTTTTAGGTTACTGCGGAGCCCCTACTTCCACTCGTTATTCCTCTGATACCTCCTTTGTCCCACCTCCCTCACATGCGTTGACCTCACCCATTATAACCAGCTTATCCAGAGATACAACCTCTCTTATCATCACTGGGCTTACCTCCACTGTACCCACACCCCACCATACCCCTATCTGCACATTATGCCCTGAATCTATTCTACCACGCCCAGAAATCTGTTCCTTTTATTCTTTGTCCCCAACGCTCTAGGTGACCAGTTTTGATAGCCTTTAGCCGTACCCTCATCCTACTCCTCCTCTGTTCCTCGGGTGATGTGGAGGTAAACCCAGGCCCTGCGTGTCCCCAGGCACCCTCATTTGTTGACTTCTGTGATCGAAAAAACCTTGGTTTCATGCCATGTCAACATCAGACGCCTCCTCACAAAGTTTGTTTTACTCACTGCTTTAGCACCCTCCGCCAACCCCGATGTCCTTGACGTGTCTGAATCCTGGCTCAGGAAGGCCACCAACAATTCTGAGATTTTCACACCCAACTACAACATATTCCATCCAGATAGAACTGCCAAAGGGGGAGGAGTTGCAATCTACTGCAGAGAGAGCCTGCAAAGTTCTGTCATACTTTCCAGGTCTATACCCAAACAGTTTGAACTTCTACTTTTAAAAATTAACCTGCTATCGACCCCCCCTCCGCTCCCAGCTGTGCCCTGGACACCATTTGTGAATTGATCGCCCCCCCATCTAGCTTTCCGAGTTCGTTCTGTTAGGTGACCTAAACTGGGATATGCTTACCACCCCGGCAGTCCTATCTAAGCTAGATGCCCTCAATCTCACACAAATCATCATGGAACCCACCAGGTACAACCGTAAATCTGTAAACATGGGCACCCTCATAGATATTATCCTGACCAACTTGCCCTCCAAATACACCTCCGCTGTTTACAATCAGGATCTCAGCGATCACTGCCTCATTACCTGTATCTGCTATGGGTCTGCGGTCAAACGACCACCCCTCATCACTGTCAAACGCTCCCTAAAACACTTCTGCGAGCAGGCCTTTCTTATCAACCTGGCCCGGGTATCCTGGAAGGATATTGACCTCATCCCGTCAGTCGAGGATGCCTGGCTATTCTTTAAAAGTGCCTTCCTCACCATCTTAAATAAGCATGCCCCGTTCAAAAAACAGAAGCAGAACTAAGAACAGAATTGCAAAAATCGCTGAAGTTGGCGACTTTTATTTCCCTCACCAACTTTAAACATCAATTATCTGAGCAGCTAACCGATCGCTGCAGCTGTACATAGTCCATCTGTTAAAAGCCCACCCAATCTACCTACCTCATCCCCATACTGTTATTATTTTATTTAGAACATTCTCATGTCTCTGCTTCTCTGTCTCCGCATGTCACACACACCAAAGCCGCCATCGTCCTCTCAGAAGAGTTGAATTTACACAGGAGAGACTCTTAACAAAGCAGCTACTTTCTTATCCAAACATTTGAGTGTTTTATGGCTGAGCGTCAGGAAACGAGTCATTGCGTACACAGCAGCTAGGACGTCAAACCTACCTTTTTGTATGTCGTCGTCTTGGTGACAGTTGATGTCTTACCTTTTTTTTAATTATTATTATTTTTTTATATAAATAGACTTAACAATGGGAACAGAGAGCGCAGTTATTTTTCACATCACTTCTTCTAGTAACACTGTGTGAATAGTTCCAAGATAGTAAGGTTAGAGGTTATTAGCCATAGAGTTAACCTTTACCCTCTGTGTACAGCTCCCTTCCTCATCCCTCTAACACCCTGACTGGGTGGGGTGGTGTTCCAGCTCTTTCCAACTTCCTCCACCTTTCCCAACACAACTATCTGTGGCCTGGGGCAATTCTGACATCACCACCACAATGTTCATTCTGTTTCCACCTTTCCTCCTCAACACCACCACAGCGTTCATTCTGTTTCCACCTTTCCTCCTCAACACCACCACAGCGTTCATTCTGTTTCTACCTTTCCTCCTCAACACCACCACAGCGTTCATTCTGTTTCCACCTTTCCTTCTCAAACTGTTGTTTTCACCCGATGGGGAGCTCCTCTCCTCTTCCCTCTCCTGTCCACAAAGGTTTCATACTCTCTCTCTCTCCCTGTTGTTGTTGCCTTCATAATCATCTGTGTGTCAGGCCTGGCAGCGTGTCCTCAGTCTGACGATATAGTGACACTACGGCTCACGCTCAGTCTCCCTGCCTCCCAGGGATCCGTCTGTTGATGTTTTTGTTTCCCCTATAGTCTTCCTCCTCCTCCTCCTGTCCACCCTCTTCCTCCTCTCCACCCTCCTCCTCCTCTCCATCCTCTTCATCCTCTCCATCCTCCTCCTCCTGTCCATCCTCTTCCTCTCCATCATCCTCCTCCTCTCAATCCTCCTCCTCCATGGGATGATGTTTTAAATCAGATCACTAGAAGCATTTATCGTTCAGCTTTTGAATCGTAGGACTCCTAGACAGTGCAAATAATATAGTAAAAGTGCATGCCTGTGTGTAAGTGTGTGTTTTCTTAACTTTTCCTTGTAAGCTTGTGTGTGTGTGTGTGTGTGCGCGCTCTGAGTGAGAGCCTCTGGGGTAAAGCCTGTTTGTTATGGTTCCCCACCCTTTGCCCTCAGACAACACTGCCAATTAGAGGGGTGGTTTATGTGTAAGAGCAGGAAGTATGTTCCTGTGCCTGCGCTGCTATTGGCTCACACCCACCGCCTCTCTTCCCAGGCTCTCTCTTTGGGGGGTTTACAGCCCTGAACACATGAAACGTAAACACACAGCTCACCTTTGATCATCAGGAAAGAAAACACATTAAAATCCAGCAGAACACACTAGTGAGAGATGAGCAGCTGCCTGGATGGGTGTAGTGTTAGTGAAATAGAGATACGCTGGGTGTAGTGTTAGTGGAACAGTGTAGGTTTCCATCTTCTGTAGAGTCGTTGGAATCATCCATCATTCTGCCCCTGAACAAGGCAGTTAACCCACTGTTCCCCGGTAGGCCATAATTGTAAATAAGAATTTGTTCTTAACTGACTAGCCTCGTTAAATATATATATACATTTTTTAAATCAAAAAAGCATTTTTCTTCTCCTCCATCCGGTTTGAAATAAAAACAAGGCATATGAATGAAAGAGGGTCCGTGGCCTGGAAACGCAAGAGAGAGAGAGAGGGAGACTGATTCAGGCTGAGGGGAGGAGGGGGATGAATGAACGGGCTGTGTTTGGCACTGCTAGCGTAACCTAGCTTTAGCGTGATCAGAATGGGAATGCTGCAGGGCAGTGTTAGCCGCAGTGTTAGCATAAACATTGTGCTAGCTAGTAGTAGGCTCTGAGCAGGCCTGGGGCAAAAAGGGCTGAGCGGGAGGGAGAGAAAGGATGGAGAGGAGGGAGGGAGCTCCCCTCAGCAGCGAGAAATGGCCTCGTATTCTCCTAGTTTGCCTCGGTTGCTTTCTGTTTGCTTTCCATGGAAGGGTTAACCCTGGGCAGCTCTCCTCCCTGACATGAAAGGGTTAACCCCGAGCAGCTCTCCTCCCTGACATGGAAGGGTTAACCCCGAGCAGCTCTCCTCCCTGACATGGAAGGGTTAACCCCGAGCAGCTCTCCTCCCTGACATGAAAGGGTTAACCCTGGGCAGCTCTCCTCCCTGATATGGAAGAGGCCATTGAATGGCTGCTTTCCACAGCCAGCAAACACATTGGTTAAGGGTGAGGGCGGATCTGGTGTGGGAGCTGTACTACGGAATGGATTCCTCCTGGGGGATCGGGAGTCAGACTGACACAACGTGGTCACAGCATGTACACACTGCACTGCACAAAAAGAGAAGAGCGGGGAGTGAAAGTATGTTGATGCATTTTTCTGTTTGTGTGAGAGTGTTCACTGCTCAGTGTGAAGGGAAACAGAAAAAGGCTCTGATGTCAAAGAGACCCCTCCCTCCCTCCATCTTCTCTCCACCTCTCTGAACCCACACTATTCCTCCTCTAGCCCCCTCCCTCCCTTCATCTCCTCTCCACCTCTCTGAATCCACACTATCCCTCTCTCCCTCCACCTCCTTCCCTCCCTCCATCTTCTCTCCACCTCTCTGAACCCACACTATTCCTCCTCTAGCCCCCTCCCTCCCTTCCTTCATCTCCTCTCCACCTCTCTGAATCCACACTATCCCTCCCTCCCTCCCTCCCTCCCTCCCTCCCTCCCTCCCTCCCTCCCTCCCATCACCTCCCCACCTCTGGAGGAGGCTGGAGGAGCCCACCTCCCTTCACCCCTCCCTCCCTTCCTTCATCTTGTCTCCACACTATTCCTCCTCCAGCCCCCCCCTCCCTCCCTCCCTCCCTCCCTCCCTCCCTCCCATCTTCTCTCCACCTTTCTGAACCCACACTATTCCTCCTCCAGCCCCCTCCCTCCCTCCCTCCCTCCCTCCCATCACCTCTCCACCTTTCTGAACCCACACTATTCCTCCTCCAGCCCCCCCCTCCCTCCCTCCCTCCCTCCCTCCCATCTTCTCTCCACCTTTCTGAACCCACACTATTCCTCCTCCAGCCCCCTCCCTCCCTCCCTCCCTCCCTCCCTCCCTCCCTCCCTCCCATCACCTCTCCACCTTTCTGAACCCACACTATTCCTCCTCCAGCCCCCTCCCTCCCTCCCATCACCTCTCCACCTCATTCCTCCTCCAGCCCCCTCCCTCCCTCCCTCCCATCTCCTCTCCACCTCTCTGAACCCACACTATCCCTCCACCCCTCCCTCCACCTCCTTCCCTCCCTCCCATCACCTCTCCACCTCTCTGAACCCACACTATTCTTCCTCCAGCCCCCTCACTCCACCCCTTCCCTCCCTTCACCTCCCCACCTCTCTGAACCCACACTATCCCTCCAGCCCCCTCCCTCCAGCCCCCTCCCCCCTCCTTCCACATTCCCTCCCTCCCTTCACCTCCCCACCCCTCTTAGAGCCCACACTATCCCTCCTTCAGCCCCTTCCTCTCTCTCCTCCAGTACTCCTCTCTCTCCCCCAGCACCCTCCCTCTCTCCCCCAGCCTGCTTGCTGAGAGGGATCCTTCCTTGTTCTTCTGTTGACAATAACAGTGTGTGTGATGTCCTCACCGTGGTGTCATCCCTCGAAGGCTGTCTGTCTGGCTGGCTGGCTGTCTCTGTCTGGCTGTGTCTGTCTCTGTCTGGCTGTGCCTCTCTTTCTCTGGCTGTCTGGCTGTCTGGCTGTGCCTCTCTTTCCCTGGCTGTGCCTGTCTTTCCCTGGCTGTCTGGCTGTCTGTCTCTGTCTGGCTGTGTCTGTCTGTCTGGCTGTGTCTGTCTTTCCCTGGCTGTCTGGCTGTGCCTCTCTTTCCCTGGCTGTCTGGCTGTGCCTGTCTTTCCCTGGCTGTCTGGCTGTGCCTGTCTTTCCCTGGCTGTCTGGCTGTGCCTGTCTTTCCCTGGCTGTCTGGCTGTGCCTCTCTTTCCCTGGCTGTCTGACTGTGCCTCTCTTTCCCTGGCTGTCTGGCTGGCTGTCTCTGGCTGTCTGTCTCTGGCTGGCTGTCAAGCTGTCTGACTGACTGTCTGTCTGGCACACTGGCACCCACTAATACATTCTTAACCATGCTTGTCAATTCCTCTTCTCCTCTCCCAAGAGTTTTCCTCCTGTCAACTGTTAAATAGTTCAGTGGCAACATCACAACCCTTCCCCAAAAAACAAAAGGAATGTTTTTTTTGTCCTTTGCAGCCACGTTGCCAGCCATGTATGAAATGAGAAGCAGTCCTGTAACGTTTTCCGCTGGGGCGAGCACAGGGCGGGTATTTCAGAACTGTCCACTGTGTGTGTGTGTGTGTGTGTGTGTGTTTGTGTGTGTGTGTGTGTGTGTGAGAGAGAGAGAGAGGGGATGGGCGGGTCCCAAGGAGAACGATGAAGACTCCCAAGCCTGTGGTCAGTCTGTGTGTCCTCACTAGCAGCAGCCCCAGATGGCCTCACACTGGAGCGCACCGTACTGCACCACTACAGAACACACCGTACTGCACCACTACAGAACACACCGTACTGCACCACTACGGAACACACCGTACTGCACCACTACGGAACACACCGTACTGCACCACTACGGAACACACCGCACTGCACCACTACGGAACACACCGCACTGCACCACTACGGAACACACCGCACTGCACCACTACGGAACACACCGCACTGCACCACTACGGAACACACCGCACTGCACCACTACGGAACACACCGCACTGCACCACTACGGAACACACCGCACTGCACCACTACGGAACACACCGCACTGCACCACTACGGAACACACCGCACTGCACCACTACGGAACACACCGCACTGCACCACTACGGAACACACCGCACTGCACCACTACGGAACACACCGCACTGCACCACTACGGAACACACCGCACTGCACCACTACGGAACACACCGCACTGCACCACTACGGAACACACCGCACTGCACCACTACGGAACACACCGCACTGCACCACTACGGAACACACCGTACTGCACCACTACGGAACACACCGCACTGCACCACTACAGAACACACCGCACTGCACCACTACGGAACACACCGCACTGCACCACTACGGAACACACCGCACTGCACCACTACGGAACACACCGCACTGCACCACTACGGAACACACCATGATCTAGTTTACACACCGCTACAGCACGTATTGTCACGGGCAGTGTTATTGGGATTCGTTACTTTAAAAAGTAATCTAGTACATTTGACTGGATAGATTTAATTAACAAAAGTAATCTCGTGACTCAAAACAAAAACAACAAAAAAAATCGCTGTGAATTCAAAATGTAATTCCATAATTTGATAAGTCATTTCTTTGATTGTGACTTATTTCAGTGCATTAACCTAGCATGTCTAGGATTTATCTGACATAGTTTGCATTCGCACCGCTGTCCGTTAATGCGCCGGTTGTTAGATTTTTGATGTCGGGCGTTTGAAATCGGCCTTGTTGTGACTTGATTACCGTTATTTAATGGCTTTAATATAGATATATTTATTTTTTCGTAAAGCTGCCTTGAATGTTTATGGACAATATTTAATTGATGCGTTAGATTTATAGATTTATCTCCTCCATGTTGTCAGTATCAGGGCTGGGCAATATATCAAATTCATTTGTTTCATTGAAATGTATGTTTTAGCGCAATTTTTCCAAATATCTATATTTTTTTTATCTAAATTTTTTATTAGTGTTTATGTCCGATGGTCTTTTTCGTCTCTTCTCCTTCGCTCCTGCTGTGACTGTGCACCTTCCCATTTATACAAAGACACCACGCCCCACCACACCCCACACGCCATGCCACACGCCATGCCACACACCATGCCCCGCCCCCACGCCATGCCCCTTCCCCCCACATGCCACGCCCCCACGCCATACTCTACACCACGTCTCCCACGCCATACACCACACACCATGCCCCCCCCCACACACCACGTCCCCCACGCCATACACCACGCTGCCTCCCCCTGCTACTCACAACAGCATAGAGGAAGAAGTGATGTCTCATATCTGACAAGCGGTTTCAACTCGTTATTTGAGTTTGGGTGTAACAGAATCGGTCTTATGGACACCAAACCCACATTAGGACATTATTTTACTGTAATAGAGAAGAAGTTTACTTTTCAATCGATACCCTTTTTATGTCTCAACTTCTCAAATTGCGAGCAGAGTAAACACTACTAAAAATGGGAGTATTAATGAATATTCATTATGGAAAATTGGATGCTCAGTGTCGTGGAATATTCTAATCAAGTGAGAGACGCTTTGTAATTTCTTCAAAATTTCTTCTTCATCTTTTATTTAATTATTGCAATAATGAAACTGTCCACTCTACACTCTTGAGTGTTTTGCCGAGAGCGTAACCTTACAGACAATGTAGAGTTCTTATATAGTAGATGACAAAATGCTTCTTCATGGCTGGTTCCACCCCTCCCATGCAGATCGGGGGGCACCATAAGTCACCGCGGGTTCATCATGTAGTTATTTGCACCTGGTGTTCAACTCCCAACCCGACTTAGTTTCCCAGATGCAAGAATGATTAGAAACAATAATAATTTTTGTTCTCCTCCTCCAGGCTATCTCTACCTCGGGTCACACCCACCACATCTAGTCTATGGAATGCAGTCTTTTATATTTTATCACCGAGTCAACTGTCAGCTCAAGCCCAGAGGCCCAACTCAGTCCCATAGCCACTGATGAGAGAGTACTCATCAAAGCTATTCGATGCATAAACACTATTAGAACATAATCTTGTAAATTTTCTCCCACATCAGTTTGTCACCCACGGCGTTACGGTACCGTGTACCCCTAGCAGCATTTTATCCAAAGACTTTTATACTTGCTGTCTAGTCTGTGTTTTCTACATGTGCAATAAGCATAAAACACAAGTAGGCCTATAAAAGGAAATGTGAACTCGTTCTCATTCTGAGAAATAAGGTAGGCCAGTTGATTTCAACATCTGAACAAAGTCGACACGCCAGCATGCTGTTCAAACAGTCGGAGACGGACAGAAGGGTGTGTTCATAACAATTCAACTGTTCTAGCTAGTAAATAGATCAAATTGACTAAACTCTAAATGTAAAAAATTTGCTGGCTTCTCACGAGCTTGTCGGCTTGAGAGATTGTTTATGAGACCTGTTAAAATTCCTGCTGCAAGAAGTTAGTCTTTAAAATAAAAAATGATATACACTGCTCAAAAAAAATAAAGGGAACACTTAAACAACACAATGTAACTCCAAGTCAATCACACTTCTGTGAAATCAAACTGTCCACTTAGGAAGCAACACTGATTGACAATACATTTCACATGCTGTTGTGCAAATGGAATAGACAACTGGTGGAAATTATAGGCATTTAGCAAGACACCCCCAATAAAGGAGTGGTTCTGCAGGTGGGGACCACAGACCACTTCTCAGTTCCTATGCTTCCTGGCTGATGTTTTGGTCACTTTTGAATGCTGGCGGTGCTTTCACTCTAGTGGTAGCATGAGACGGAGTCTACAACCCACACAAGTTGCTCAGGTAATGCAGCTCATCCAGGATGGCACATCAATGCGAGCTGTGGCAAGAAGGTTTGCTGTGTCTGTCAGCGTAGTGTCCAGAGCATGGAGGCGCTACCAGGAGACAGGCCAGTACATCAGGAGATGTGGAGGAGGCCATAGGAGGGCCTCAACCCAGCAGCAGGACCGCTACCTCTGCCTTTGTGAAAGGAGGAGCAGGAGAAGCACTGCCAGAGCCCTGCAAAATGACCTTAAGCAGGCCACAAATGTGCATGTGTCTGCTCAAACGGTCAGAAACAGACTCCATGAGGGTGGTATGAAGGCCCGACGTCCACAGGTGGGGGTTGTGCTTACAGCCCAACACCGTGCAGGACGTTTGGCATTTGCCAGAGAACACCAAGATTGGCAAATTCGCCACTGGCGCCCTGTGCTCTTCACAGATGAAAGCAGGTTCACACTGAGACGCCGTGGAGAACGTTCTGCTGCCTGCAACATCCTCCAGCATGACCTGTTTGGCGGTGGGTCAGTCATGGTGTGGGGTGGCATTTCTCCATGTGCTCGCCAGAGGTAGCCTGACTGCCATTAGGTACCGAGATGAGATCCTCAGACCCCTTGTGAGACCATATGCTGGTGCGGTTGGCCCTTGGTTCCTCCTAATGCAAGACAATGCTAGACGGATTGGCCCGCCCGTTCCCCAGACCTGAATCTAATTGAGCACATCTGGGACATCATGTCTCGCTCCATCCACCAACGCCACGTTGCACCACAGACTGTCCAGGAGTTGGCGGATGCTTTAGTCCAGGTCTGGGAGGAGATCCCTCAGGAGACCATCCGCCACCTCATCAGGAGCATGCCCAGGCGTTGTAGGGAGGTCATACAGGCACGTGGAGGCCACACACACTACTGAGCCTCATTTTGACTTGTTTTAAGGACATGACATCAAAGTTGGATCAGCCTGTAGTGTGGTTTTCCACTTTAATTTTGAGTGTGACTCCAAATCCAGACCTCCATGGGTTGATACATTTTTATTTATTTTTTTACAATTTTTTTACCCCTTTTTCTCCCCAATTTCGTGGTATCCCAGTTGTTGTAGTAGCTACTATCTTGTCTCATCGCTACAACTCCCGTACGGGCTCGGGAGAGACGAAGGTTGAAAGTCATGCGTCCTCCGATACACAACCCAACCAGCCGCACTGCTTCTTAACACAGCGCACATCCAACCCGGAAGCCAGCCGCACCAATGTGTCGGAGGATACACCGTGCACCTGGCAACAAAAGTTCTGAACCTTTATCTTTAATTTACAATGAGAATATCATTTTTTTATTATAGTATTATTGATTGATTATGACTTTTCAAATCACCCCGCAGTACTATTTGGAGAGTTAGCTCTAGGTAAATGTTGCAATTCTTTTGTCATTCCTGAATCTGCGAACAAAAACAAGCTATATATGGACAGTGCGAAAACAAATTATCTAATGATTGATTGTCTCTTTGTAGCAAAAATCTGCAGTGCTGGGATGGTTGTATCCCCCATATACAGTACCAGTCAAAGGTTTGGACACAACTACTCATTCCAGGAGTCGCGAGTGCGCGATGAGACCGGCCGGCCAAACCCTCCCTAACCCCGACGACGCTGGGCCAATTGTGCGTCGCCCCATGGGCCTCCCGGTCGCGACCGGCTGCGACAGAGCCTGGGCTCGAACCCAGAATCTCTGGTGGCACAGCTAGCACTGCGATGCAGTGCCTTAGACCACTGCGCCACCCGGGAGGCCCCGAGTTTTTCTTTGTTTGTAATTTTTTTTTTTTACTTTGTAGAATAATAGTGAAAACATCAGAACTATGAAATAACACATATGTAATCATGTAGTAACAAAAAAGGATTAAACAAATCAAAATCTATTTTATATTTGAGGTTCTTCAAAGTAGCCCCCCTTTGCCTTGATGACACCTTTGCACACTCTTGGCATTCTCTCAACCAGTGTCATGTGGTAGTCACCTGGAATGCATTTCAATTAACAGATGGGACTAGTTAAAAGTACATTTGTGGAATTTGAGCCAATCAGTGGTGTTTTGACAAGGTAGGGGTGGTATACAGAAGATGGCCCTATTTGGTAAAATACCAAGTCCATATTATGGCAAGAACAGCTCAAATAAGCAAAGAGAAACTACAGTCCATTACTTTAAGACATGGTCAGTCAATCTGGAAAATTTCAAGAACTTCTTCAAGTTCAGTTGTAAAACCATCAAGCGCTATGATGAAACTGGCTCTCACGAGGACCGCCACAGGAAAGGAAGACCCAGAGTTACCTCTGCTGCAGAGGATAAGTTAATTAGTTAACAGCCTCAGAAATTGCAGCCTAAATAAATGCTTCAGAGTTCAAGTAACACTCATCTCAACATCAACTGTTCAGAGGAGATTGCGTGAATCAGGCCTTCATGGTCGAATTGCTGCTAAGAAACCACTACTAAAGGACACCAATAAGAAGAAGAGACTAGCTTGAGCCAAGAAACACAAGCAATGCACATTAGACTGGTGGAAATCTGTTCTTTGGTCTGATGAGTCCAAATTTGAGATTTTTAGTTCCAACCGCCGTTTTTTGTGAGATGCAGAGTAGGTGAACAGATGATCCACCATGAAGCATGGAGGAGGGGGTGTGATAGTGTGGGGGTGCTTTGCTGGTGACACTGTCAGTGGTTTATTTCGAATTCAAGGCACAGTTAACAGCATGGTTACCACAGCATTCTGCAGCAATATGCCATCCCATCTGGTTTGGGCTTAGTGGGACTATCATTTGTTTTTCAACAGGACAATGACCCAAAACACACCTCCAGGCTGTGTCAGGGCTATTTGACCAAGGAGGGTGATGGCGACGTCAATCACCCAACGTCAACCCAATTGAGATGGTTTGGGATGAGTTGGACCGCAGGGTGAAGGAAAAGCAGCCAAAAACTTCTCAGCATATGTGGGAGCAACTTCAAGGCTGTTGGAAAAGCATTCCAGGTGAAGCTGGTTGAGAGAATGCCAAGAGTGTGCAGAGCTGTCATCAAGGCAAAGGGTGTCAACTTTGAATAATCTAAAATATATTTTGATTTGTTTAACGCTTTTGGTTACTACAATGATTCTATGTGTTATTTCATACTTTTGATGTCTTCACTATTATTCTACAATGTTTTTAATCCAGCATCGTTTTGTGTATCAGTTCTTAAACCATGTGCCATGGAATATCTCTTCCCAACTATTTTTACAATCAAAGTTAGTCATTATTAGTGAATGTGCGTTATTATGCATGGTTCTGATTTAAATTAGTAACAACAAGGGCATTTTCATAGCCAGACTGTAAAGCCAGATCAGTGAGTATTGGCTAAAGCAGGGTTAACCCCCTTGAGTCGATTTGGTATGTCAATCTTAAGTAAAGTACCCCAAAAAAATCTCAACAACTACTGTATACACACACAAGTGTAAAGGAATGAATAAGAATATGTACATAAAAATGTACATTAATCCAGATTTAAAGTCTGTCAGTTTAAGCTTGAGATATCTGACTTTGTGGGGTAAAGTGGAATGTTTATCCTCTCAGACACTCTCGTAAAGAAAACCTAAAGTAAAGGAGCTTTAAGTTGTGTAACTAACGGAGATCTGAAAGTCCTGCTATAGATGTGGTAGTTGGAACTGTGAGCCAACTTGTTTTTTTGACCATCTCTGTTTATGAGCTGGTTGTGTCCAAGCCTGACCCGAGGCTGCACTGCGGTGGGTTATTTTTAGAGTGGCTGGGGACCAGGACCAGGGACAGGAGCTACTGTAGCAGGAGTTCTGACTGTGAACTAGGTCATTGTTAGAAGGGGTCATCCCACCAGGCAGGTTGCTATAGGTTACTGGGAGTCAAGCCAGCCCAGTTCGGCAAGAAGGAGGAATACGGTCGTCCTTTATGTGCTGATGACCGGCCGTGCTGAGACCCCCATGTATTGTGACAGTTGAACCCAGCCAGATCCCCTCTCTCCCCTGCTCACCGAACGCGCAGAACGACACAGAGCTTTGCTACAGCAGCCTCTCCAATCCCCTCACTTTGTTCTGCCTGTTTCCATTTTGTCTGAGGTGTTTGTCACCGTCTGGGGGTGTCTGTCTCCACGGCGGGCCGCGGTTCAACACCGGTGGACCGGAGGACTCCCAGCAGTGCACTTTGGGAAGGCTGTCTAGAACTTTAGCTGAGATCCATTGGTGGTTTCCGGATGTTTCTAGCTAGTTTTTGATGAAAGTGCAGAGCTGTATTTGTCCAATAGGAGTGAAATGACAAGCTGAATGGCTAAGGGAAACACACTGACCTATTTGATCCAGATGTTAGTTTTATCTACAGTCCAATCTGATACAAGACTGAACTCCGACAGCTTTACACTGAGGATTGTACAAATGTTTTCCTCCTGTATTGAGTTTTGAATTCTTACCATCATCCCCCTCTCTCTCACTCTCCTCCCATCCCTGCCCCCCCTCCCTCCCTCCACAGTGTGTCCCTCCACCTGCAAACATCGGGCCTGTACCCATCATGGCCACTGCTGCCACGACCAGTGCCTGGGAGGTTGCTCGGAGGCAGGCAACGCCAGCCGCTGTGTTGCATGCCAGAAGTTCCAGCACCAGGACACCTGTGTGGACCGCTGTCCCCAGGGATACTACACCTTCAAGGGCTGGCGCTGCGTCTCTCTCTCCTTCTGTCAGGACCTCCACAACCAGTGCAAGAACGGGAAGGGCAACGACTGCCACGAGTACGTCATCCACAACGGAGCCTGCATCCCAGAATGCCCCTCAGGATATACCACCATCAACTCTACTAGGTAAGTCTCCGATATATAACATGGCCACATATACCACTATCAACTCTACTCCGTAAGCCTCCGATATATAGCATGGCCACATATACCACTATCAACTCTACTCCGTAAGTCTCCGATATATAACATGACAGCCATATACCACCATCAACTCGACTCCGTAAGTCTCCGATATAGAACATTGACAGCCATAGACCACCATCAACTCGACTCCGTAAGTCTCCGATATATAACATGACAGCCATAGACCACCATCAACTCTACTACGTAAGTCTTAGGTATACAGTTCCTTCAGAAAATATTCATAACCCTATGACTCATTCACATTTTTCTTGTTACAGCCTGATTCAAAATTGATGAACTATTTATTTTCCGCCCATCTATACACAATACTCCATAATGACCCAGTGAAAACATGTTTTTAGAATTTATTTCAAATGGATTGAAAATGAAATACAGAAATATCTAAATTACATAAGTATTCACACCCCTGAGTCAATACTTTGCAGAATCAACTTTGCCAGCGATTACAGCTGTGAGTCTTTCTTTGTAAGTCTCTAAAGAGCTTTCCACACCTGGATTGTGCAACATTTGCCCATTATTCTTTTCTAAATTCTTTCAGCTCTGTCAAATCAGTGGTTGATCATTGCTAGATAACCATATATTTTGAAGTAGATTTAAGTCAAAACTGTAACTTGGACACTCAGGAACATTCACAGTCTTCTTGGTAAGCAACTCCAATGTAGATTTGGCCTTGTGTTTTAGGTTTATTTATTTATTTATCCGTTATTTTACCAGGTAAGTTGACTGAGAACACGTTCTCATTTGCATCAACGACCTGGAGAATAGTTACAGGAGGAATGAGCCAATTGTAAACTGGGGATTATTAGGTGACCGTGATGGTTTGAGGGCATGATTGGGAATTTAGCCAGGACACCGGGATTAACATCCCATCCGAAAGACGGCACCCTACACAGGGCAGTGTGGTATGGGTGGTATGCTGCTGGCAAAGGTTATTGTCCTGCTGAAAGGTGAATTCATCCCCAGGTGTCTGGTAGAAAGCAAGACTGAACCAGGTTTTCCTCTTGGACTTTGCCTGTGCTTAGCTCCATTCCTGGATACTAAGATGGCTCCGATAGACATGGCCTCCTTGTTTGAGGATTATAGCAACTTTGCTGTATTAAGTTTTTTTTTGTTATTTCTCGTGTTATTAGCCCAGAACTTTCTTTGCATCATTACATACAACCAGAACGAGCTTTTAGATATCAGAGAGGTGGTATACGACTTTCCTGAATTGGATCCTTTGTTCGTATCTTCCAAGGCGATTTGAACTTATCCCAGAGGCTGCTCCAAGACATCACCGCCGGAGAAGAGGTATTCGGAGTGGACTTTGTCCGACTAAGGAGGCGCGCACACCGTCCACCGCTTCCGAGTACATTACTCGCTAATGTTCAGACTCTGGATAATAAAGTAGACGAGCTCAGGGCGAGGATCTCCTTTCAGAGAGACATCGGGGACTGTAACATACTCTGTTTCATGGAATCATGTCTCACTCCGGATATACTGTCCCAGTCCATACAGCCAGCTGGGTGTTCAATACATTGTGTGGATCGGAATAAAGAATTCTCCGGGAAGAAGAAAGGCGGAGGTGTATGTTTCATGATTAACTACTCATGGTGTGATTGTGGTAACAGAAACTCAATTCCTTTTGTTCACCCAACATAGGATACTTTGCAATCAAATGCCGACCTCATTACCTCCCTAGAGAATTTTCTTCTGTTATTGTCACGGCTGTGTATATTCCCCCTCAAGCCGATACCACAATGGCTCTCAAGGAACTACACTGGACTTGTGCAAACTGGAAACTGCGTATCCTGAAGCCACATTTATTATAGCCGGAGACTTTAATACAGCAAATCTCTTCCGAAGTTCTATCAACACATCGCCTGCGGTTCTCACGATTCAAAACGCTCATTGTTAGTCACCCTACCGTGATGGCTACAAGGCCCTCCCCCAACCCCTCTTCCTATAGTCAAAAAATCAAATAGGAAGTACCCGTGCTAAGGTCTATTCAACGCTGGTCTGACCAATCGTAATCCATGCTTCAAGACTGTTTTTATCACGTGGACTGGGACATATTCCGGGTTGCTTCTGAGAATAAGACTGACACAGTGACGGAGTTAATCAGAAAGTGTATAGGGGATGTTTGTTCCCACTGTGACGATTTTAAAACCTATCCAAACCAAAAACCGTGGACAGATGGTAGCATACACGCAAAACTGAAACCACCGCATTTAACCACGGCATGGGGACTGAGAATATGATCGAATACCAACAGTCCAGACCCTTCTTATGCCAATCAAACAGTCAAAGCATAGTACAGAGACAAAGTGGAGTCACAATTCAATGGCTTAGACACGAGACGTATGTGTCAGGGACTACAGATAATTTGCATAAAGTGAAAACCAGCCACGTCGCTGACACAATGTCTTGCTCCCTGACAAGCTAAACACCCTCGCCCGCTTTGAGGATAACACAGGGCCGATGACACAAGCCGCTCCCAAGGACTGCATGCTCTTGTTCTCCATGGTCGACGTGAGTAAGACATTTAAACGTGTCAACCCAAGCAAGGCTGGCGGCCCAGACGGCATCCCTAGCCGCATCCTCAGAGCATGCACAGATCAGCTGGCTGGAGTGTTAACAGACATATTAAATCTCTCCCTATCCTAGTCTGTTGTCCCCACTTGCTTCAAAATGTCCACCATTGTTCCTGTTCCCAAGAAAGCTAAGGTAACTGAACTAAATGACTATCGCCCTGTAGCACTCACTTCTTTCATGATGAAGTGTTGTGAGAGGTTAGTTAAGGGTCATATCACTTCCACCTTAACCTAGACCCACTGAAATGTTCATACCATCCCAATAGATTCACGGATGATGCAATTTCCATTGCACTGCACAATGCCCTATCCCATCTGGACGAGAGAAATACCTATGTAAGAATGCTGTTCATTGACTACAGCTCAGCCTTCAACACCATAGTCCCCGGGAGTACACTGCCTGAACTCACAGCAGAGATGAGAAAGTTAACCGTTAAAATTCTGGCTGACCTCACAGCAGAGTTGTTAAAGTCACACCGGAGTTGAGATGAATAGGACAATAGAAGAGTTCAGAAACATCACACGTCTGTCTCGCTTTCTTATGTCCCCATGACCTGGCTAGGAAGTACAGTCCCTACTCTACACACACTCCTTACTGTACACTCCAGATCTCTGACTGACTGACTGACTGTAGGCCGGGCCGGGCCTCCTGGCCTGCTAATGGGCCGGGCTGAAGTGGTGTAACAACACCAGCCATGTGCCATGCTCTTATTTGACACCAGAGACTGTTCTCTTTGTGGCTCCGAGTGACTGTCCACCTGACGCTTTCACAGGAAACAGCAGGCTCTGGAACAGGAAGGGCACAGCGCATCTGTTGGGTTTCAATGGTCACCCTATTCCCTACTTAGTCCACCTCTTTTGACCGGGGCCCATAGGGCTCTGTTCAAAAGTAACTAGCCTATGTAAGGTACCATTTGGAATACGTTCTTGGACATTTGGCTTTATTTAGACAGTTAAGGCTCAGGAAGAGACTGGTTTAACAGAGACGAGAAGACACGACGTCTTCCCAAAAGCCACACGCTGGCCCGTGATTGGTTGGTGTGTTGATCATATAGCTCAGTGTGTTCTGTAGGGAAGGCAGCAGGCTGGTCGAAGGGCGCTGTGGACTGAACATGTTGCTGAATGAGTTAGTCAGCGTCTCCAGTGTTTGCTGTGCTGTTTAGCTTTTTCCAGAGGAAAAAGAGGTCTGAGCGCTGGGCTAGTCGAGGGAAATGCCCACCGTCCAGATAGGGAAAGGTGTATAAATGGGTGTGTTTAGGAGGCAAACACCACACGCACTGGAAGTTCTGGAATGTACTCTCTTATACTGTACACCAGTGGGACCAAGTCACTATTATTTGAGTCACAAGCATGTCTCAAGTCATAAGGACCGAGTCTCAAGTCATAATCCCAAGTAGAACGGGTCAAGACTCGAATCAAGCCCTAGTTGTGCATTCTAAAGAGACGAGAAGTTTAAGTGAAGTCTCAAGTAAACTAAAAATCTATACATGCAACGACATGTTCAACTACAAATATTAGCCTGTTGATTGAGGTCTACCGGGCCTTTTCATTATTTTGTCTGCAACACATTTGAATTAGCCCGTGTAACTGTAAAATAGGGACCTTGTAGCAGTGGTAAGGGCATGACATCAGCAGAAGGCAAGTTGACGTGCTCAGAGTGTAGATGTATTGACGTGTCTTGGTGATCTGATGGTGAAAGCGCCATATCATACTAAATATACACGTAGATTTACCAATAATGTACATGGGCAAAATCCCCAAAGAAATAGCCTCTGTATATGAGGTTTAATCTGTCCTATCTGAATGGACACCGCTATAGGGCAAGACTGTACAGCCACCCCCTTGAGAAACCAAATGAAATCTGTGTAACAGGAGCTCAAACAGATAGACCTACGCACTTGGCCCCTCAGGACTATACAATCACAACCAATAAACTGGTTCTACAATGTAGAAGGCAATTACCACATCCGTTCTTACATTGGTACATTATTCTTAATCGGACTTCATGATTATTATTGATATTTCAACTCCGTGCATACATGGAACAGTCATTTTCTCTTATTTAAAGTTGTGACTCGCGAGCGTGGAGCGCAGGAGCCTGTTTCTATGAACACTGAGGTGGATGCTCCTATTACAACAACAAAAAGGATAGCGACACAGACACACACTGAACCCCGACGTAACCCCGGGAAATATTTTATATATATATATATACACGTTGATTTAAATAAACACATTTTCTACCTCGTGAGTGTTACCAACGTCAACATGGCGCTCACTCCGAGCAGGGTAAGAAATGGTTGGTCTAAAATAAATGTATCGCCTATCAAACGTGAAACAGGGATGTCTATGTGTTGCAATAAACACACAGAGGTACAGGGATGGAATGATGAAAACATGAACAATTGTTGTAGTATTAGATGGATTAGAGATGTACTACATAGGACCTATGAGTTTTGATAAACATGTGAAAGCAACAGCAAACATTTCAACAAGATAATAAAAAAAACTCTTCCCTTTGCGGGGTTTTGGACAGCGCAAGTGAAGAGCCACTCCGATGGCGCGTGTTCGCCACAGCAAGTGAAGAGCCACTCCGATGGCGCTTGTTCGCCACAGCAAGTGAAGAGCCACTCCAATGACGCGTCTTCGCCACAGCAAGTGAAGAGCCACTCCGATGACGCGTCTTCGCCACAGCAAGTGAAGAGCCACTCGGATGGCTCGTCTTCACCACAGCAAGTGAAGAGCCACTCGGATGGCTCGTCTTCGCCACAGCAAGTGAAGAGCCACTCGGATGGCTCGTCTTCGCCACAGTAATAATACAATTTTAACAATAAATTCCAAATGTAAATGATCAATTTCAAGCATTGCCTCATTGCTGGTGAGTTTGCAAAGTAAACAGTTAATTTCACCAAACCATTTTTGTAGCGGCATATCAATTTATTATGGCAATCCTCTCTTCCAACAATGTGACGTTTGCTCTGCATCCGATCCTATAGCTCCCACCCATAAACACACATTAGTCCTGGACGAAGGCTTAGAATTGCAGGAAATTAGCTTTCGAACAGCAAAAAACAATCTCTGCCCCAAGCAGAGAGTGCGGGAAACTAACCTTTTAAAATTGCTAAATGTTCTCTCCGCCAGTAAGAGGGGTGTGAACAGTTTGGAGTCGCATGGGTTACGAGGTAGTTTGTTACTACACCGATAAATTACATTATCCATCCGGACCTTTATTAAATAGGACCTGCTATTTCTTGGGGCGGCAGGGTAGCCTAGTGGTTAGAGTGTTGGACTAGTAACTGGAAGGTTGCAAGTTCAAACCCCCGAGCTGTCTGTCGTTCTGCCCCTGAACAAGGCCGTCATTGAAAATAAGAGTTTGTTCTTAACTGACTTGCCTAGTTAACTAAAGGTAAAAAAAAATTTAAAAGAGCTGTACAGCAAATCAGCAATCTGTTCGCTATCTCATCTGACTGGTGTTGATTGACGGTTTGCTCGTCCAATCAGAGTGCAGTGTGTGCATTTCACTCGCCAATCTGTTGTATTTTTTAAATTTTTTATTTTATTTTTTTGCAATGGTGAATCTGCTGCTACTGTCTCTGGCTGAGTGTAGAGTAATCCACGTAGACTGTGTGCCACAAAATGAGTGACAAAACATGACTTAACCTGGCCGGATAATTTCAAGTCGCTAGTCTCAAGTTAAAGTCGAGTCCCGAGTCTTGAGGCTCCAAGTCGAAGTCAAGTCTCAATTTATTTTATGTCAAGTCATCAAATTTGTGAAAACGAGTCAGACTTAAGTCCAGGTCATGTGACTCAAGTCCACAACTCTGCTGTGGACCCAACTTCAACATTCATCCACATCATTCCTCAATTTATTAAGCCTAACCTTAGGAGCTCTCTAAAGCCACAACCCCTGGGACACCCTGGGACCTTAAATTTCAGGAAGGAATTTTACCCACTGCTAAAGGCTTTCCTCAGCATTTAGCCAACTAACTGAGATTATTAGGTGCTTCAGGCTATGAGGAAGAGATTCACAAATTGTTCCCAGGGACATTTCTTAAAGTTTCATAGTACAGTACGTTCTCAGAGATTCAGTCTCATAGTGCAGTACGTTCTCAGAGAGATTCAGTCTCATAGTGCAGTACGTTCTCAGAGATTCAGTCTCATAGTGCAGTACGTTCTCAGAGAGATTCAGGCTCATAGTGCAGTACGTTCTCTGAGATTCAGGCTCATAGTGCAGTACGTTCTCAGAGAGATTCAGTCTCATAGTGCAGTACGTTCTCAGAGAGATTCAGGCTCATAGTGCAGTATGTTCTCAGAGAGATTCAGGCTCATAGTGCAGTACGTTCTCAGAGAGATTCAGGCTCATAGTGCAGTATGTTCTCAAGAGAGATTCAGGCTCATAGTGCAGTACGTTCTCAGAGATTCAGGCTCATAGTGCAGTACGTTCTCAGAGAGATTCAGGCTCATAGTGCAGTACGTTCTCAGAGAGATTCAGGCTCATAGTGCAGTACGTTCTCAGAGAGATTGTCTCATGCTGCAGTACGTTCTCAGAGAGATTCAGTCTCATAGTGCAGTACGTTCTCAGAGAGATTGTCTCATGCTGCAGTACGTTCTCAGAGAGATTCAGGCTCATAGTACAGTACGTTCTCAGAGAGATTCAGGCTCATAGTGCAGTACATTCTCAGAGAGATTGTCTCATGCTGCAGTACGTTCTCAGAGAGATTCAGTCTCATAGTGCAGTACGTTCTCAGAGAGATTGTCTCATGCTGCAGTACGTTCTCAGAGAGATTCAGGCTCATAGTACAGTACGTTCTCAGAGAGATTCAGGCTCATAGTGCAGTACGTTCTCAGAGAGATTCAGGCTCATAGTGCAGTATGTTCTCAGAGAGATTCAGGCTCATAGTGCAGTACGTTCTCAGAGAGATTCAGGCTCATAGTGCAGTACGTTCTCAGAGAGATTCAGGCTCATAGTGCAGTACGTTCTCAGAGAGATTGTCTCATGCTGCAGTACGTTCTCAGAGAGATTCAGTCTCATAGTGCAGTACGTTCTCAGAGAGATTGTCTCATAGTGCAGTACGTTCTCAGAGAGATTCAGTCTCATAGTACAGTACGTTCTCAGAGAGATTCAGGCTCATAGTGCAGTACGTTCTCAGAGAGATTCAGGCTCATAGTACAGTACGTTCTCAGAGAGATTCAGGCTCATAGTGCAGTACGTTCTCAGAGCGATTCAGGCTCATAGTGCAGTACGTTCTCAGAGAGATTCAGGCTCATAGTGCAGTACGTTCTCAGAGAGATTCAGGCTCATAGTGCAGTACGTTCTCAAGAGAGATTCAGGCTCATAGTGCAGTACGTTCTCAAGAGAGATTCAGGCTCATAGTGCAGTACGTTCTCAGAGAGATTCAGGCTCATAGTGCAGTACGTTCTCAGAGAGATTCAGTCTCATAGTGCAGTACGTTCTCAGAGAGATTCAGGCTCATAGTGCAGTACGTTCTCAGAGAGATTCAGGCTCATAGTGCAGTACGTTCTCAGAGAGATTCAGTCTCATAGTGCAGTACGTTCTCAGAGAGATTCAGGCTCATAGTACAGTACGTTCTCAGAGATTCAGGCTCATAGTGCAGTACGTTCTCAGAGAGATTCAGTCTCATAGTGCAGTACGTTCTCAGAGAGATTCAGGCTCATAGTGCAGTACGTTCTCAAGAGAGATTCAGGCTCATAGTGCAGTACGTTCTCAGAGATTCAGGCTCATAGTGCAGTACGTTCTCAGAGAGATTCAGGCTCATAGTGCAGTATGTTCTCAGAGAGATTCAGGCTCATAGTGCAGTACGTTCTCAGAGATTCAGGCTCATAGTGCAGTACGTTCTCAGAGAGATTCAGGCTCATAGTGCAGTACGTTCTCAGAGAGATTGTCTCATGCTGCAGTACGTTCTCAGAGATTCAGTCTCATACCATCCAGTATGAGGAGAAGGAAGTTGCTAGATAATTATTTTCCATTCTGCAGCCGTTACGACATCAGGGACTGTTGAAGTCCTCCGCTGCTGGGCCGAGTGAGAGAAGTGTCCGTAACCAGACACACAAATCACCCTCACAGACAGACAGGGCTGTGACCGGGGTGCTGAACCTCAAGGGGCTTGCTGTGACTGGGCTGGGCAGAGGCTGTGACCGGAGTGGAGGCTGGGGCAGAGAGTGCTATCTTTTCTTGAGCTAGGCTTGAAGTCAGTCATCAGGAGTTATGAGGGGCGGCAAGTAGCCTAGCGGTTAAGAGCGTTCGGGCCAGTAACCGAAAGGTTGCTGGTTTGAATCCCAAAGCTGACTTGGTGAAAAATCTGTCGATGTACACTTGAGCGAGGCAATTAACCCTAATTGCTCCTGTAAGTAATTGGATAAGAGCGTCTGCTAAATGTCTAAAATCTCTCGCTCTCTCTTCGCCAACCGTCAGCACAGCTGCTAGGCCGCTCTGCTTTCTAGACATTTCCTGGCGTTCTTTTTAATATCCATGACAACAAGCACGAAATAAGAATTTGCTCATCTTTCCTTGAAACACAGAAGGCACTGCAGCGGTCCCAAGTCAGTCTGCAAAGTGCAGAGGTTTTCAGGGCTGCAGCCCAAAACAAACTCTCTTTTTAAAACCTGCATCCTAAATGATTTTCCCATGAGGCTCAGGACAGGCAGGCCCCAGGAAGTGGTGTTTTTCCTATCAGTTTAAGGTCACAATGAGAATGGAGCAGAGAGTGTATGTGTTTTCTTCAATACAACTACTTTAACATTTCTTCTTTCTATGCTGCAGAGCATTAAGAAAGAAAAGTTAATTTATATATTTATGATTTTCCATATGAGGAAGAAGGAAAAAAAAAAAGTTTTTCTTTCCCTGATCATTATAGAGTTTTTCCACTGTCAGTGGAAAACCAAGCTGATTTTGTCAAATTGTTGTAAAGTATTAGAACCTTTTGATAAAATGTAACCTCTAACCTCTAGCAGCATTTAGTTCAATATGAAAGGAACTAGGTGACATAGCTCATCCATTGTACCGTGACCCCAGGCCAAACTCTGATTCTCAACCACTGTTGTGTGTCAGTGGCATCTAAACTTTTGGGTGTGTGAGGAGGGGTCAATGTGCTGGTTAGCACATACAGGAGGGGGGTTAGCACACACTGGCTAGCACATGATGGCTAGCACATACAGGAGGGGGGTTAGCACACACTGGCTAGCACATGCTGGCTAGCACAAACAGGAGGTGGGTTAGCACACACTGGCTAGCACATGATGGCTAGCACATACAGGAGGGGGGTTAGCACACACTGGCTAGCACATGATGGCAAGCACAAACAGGAGGGGGTTTCGCACACACTGGAATGCACATGCTGGCTAGCACAAACAGGACGGGGGTTAGCACACACTGGCTAGCACATGATGGCTAGCACATACAGGAGGGGGGTTAGCACACACTGGCTAGCACATGCTGGCAAGCACAAACATGAGGGGGGTTAGCACACACTGGCTAGCACATGATGGCTAGCACATACAGGAGGGGGGTTAGCACACACTGGCTAGCACAAACAGGAGGGGGGTTAGCACACACTGGCTAGCACATGATGGCTAGCACATACAGGAGGGGGGTTAGCACACACTGGCTAGCACATGATGGCAAGCACAAACAGGAGGGGGGTTAGCACACACTGGCTAGCACATGATGGCTAGCACAAACAGGAGGGGGGTTAGCACATGCTGGCTAGCACAAACAGGAGGGGGGTTAGCACACACTGGCTAGCACATGATGGCTAGCACAAACAGGAGGGGGGTTAGCACACACTGGCTAGCACATGATGGCTAGCACATACAGGAGGGGGGTTAGCACACACTGGCTAGCACATGATGGCAAGCACATACAAGAGGGGGGTTAGCACACACTGGCTAGCACAAACAGGAGGGGAGTTAGCACACACTGGCTATTTATTCATTTTTTATTTTATTTCACCTTTATTTAACCAGGTAGGCTAGTTGAGAACAAGTTCTCATTTACAACTGCGACCTGGCCAAGATAAAGCATAGCAGTGTGAACAGACAACACAGAGTTACACATGGAGTAAACAATAAACAAGTCAATAACACAGTAGAAAAAAAGAAAAAAAGAGTCTATATACATTGTGTGCAAAAGGCATGAGGAGGTATGCAAATTATTACAATTTTGCAGATTAACACGGGAGTGATAAATGATCAGATGGTCATATTTTTTATAGAATAGGGGGCAAATATTGCGCAATACAGGTGTGCAAAGCTTTTATGTGACTCACTCTAGAAGACTCACAGCTGCATTTGCTGCCAAAGGTGTTTCTAACATGGGGTGAATACTTAATATAATAATAATAATAATTTTTATTTTTTTATATATATTTGTTTTTTTTCTCACTTTGACAAGAGTATTTTGTGTAGATCGTTGACAAAAACTACAATTAAATCCATTTCAATCCCACTTTTAACACAATAATGTGAAGAAATCCAAGGGAGGTGTTGACTTTCTATAGGCACTGCACTCTGTACAGGCTTCAGATGCTGGGAATATTAACACTCTCATAAACAGAATTAGGTCGCCAGAGAACGGTAATCCATGCTGCTAAACTAGCGCCTCATGGGAACAATAGTCTGCTTTGTCTGCCAGCGGTGGACTCAAATCAAATTTTATATGTCACATCCACATGGTTAGCAGATGTTAATGCGAGTGTAGCGAAATGCTTGTGCTTCTAGTTCCGACAATGCAGTAATATCCAACGAGTAATCTATCCTAACAATTCCACAACAACTATCCTATACACACAAGTGTAAAGGGATAAAGAATATGTACATTAAGATATATGAATGTGTGATGGTACAGAACGGCATAGGCAAGATGCAGTAGATGGTATCGAGTACAGTATATACATATGAGATGAGTAATGTAGGGTATGTAAACATTATATTAAGTGGCATTGTTTAAAGTGGCTAGTGATACATTTTTTACATACATTTTCCATTATTAAAGTGGCTGGAATTGAGTCAGTGTGTTGGCAGCAGCCACTCAATGTTAGTGGTGGCTGTTTAATAGTCTGATGGCCTTGAGATAGAAGCTGTTTTTCAGTCTCTCGGTCCCCTGCTTTGATGCACCTGTACTGACCTCGCCATCTGGATGATAGCGGGGTGAACAGGCAGTGGCTCGGGTGGTTGTTGTCCTTGATGATCTTTATGGCCTTCCTGTGACATCAGGTGGTGTAGGTGTCCTGGAGGGCAGGTAGTTTGCCCCCGGTGATGCGTTGTGCAGACCTCACTACATCCTTACGGTTGTGGGTGGACCAATTCAGTTGGTCTGTGATGTGTACGCCGAGGAGCTTAAAACGTACTACCCTCTCCACTACTGTTTCCCGTCGATGTGGATAGGGGGGTGCTCCCTCTGCTGTTTCCTGAAGTCCACGATCATCTCCTTTGTTTTGTTGATGTTGAGTGTGAGGTTATTTTCCTGACACCACACTCCGGGGGCCCTCACCTCCTCCCTGTAGGCCGTCTCGTCGTTATTGGTAATCAAGCCTACCACTGTTGTGTCGTCCGCAAACTTGATGATTGAGTTGGAGGCGTGCATGGCCACGCAGTCGTGGGTGAACAGGGAGTACAGGAGAGGGCTCAGAACGCACCCTTGTGGGGCCCCAGTGTTGAGGATCAGCGGGGTGGAGATATTTTTACCTACCCTCACCACCTGGGGGCGGCCCGTTAGGAAGTCCAGTACCCAGTTGCACAGGGCGGGGTCGAAACCCAGGGTCTCGAACTCGATGACGAGTTTGGAGGGTACTATGGTGTTAAATGCTGAGCTGTAGTCGATGAACAGCATTCTCACATAGGTCTTCCTCTTGTCCAGATGGGTTAGGGCAGTGTGCAGTGTGGTTGCGATTGCGTCGTCTGTGGACCTATTGGGGCGGTAAGCAAATTGGGGTGGGTCTAGGATGTCAGGTAGGCTGGAGGTGATATGGTCCTTGAAGTGAGTGCTATGGGGTGGTAGTCGTTTTGCTCAGTCACCTTAGCTTTCTTGGGAACAGGAACAATGGTGGCCCTCTTGAAGCATGTGGGAACAGCAGACTGGGATAAGGATTGATTGAATATGTCCGTCAACACAATAGCCAGCTGGTCTGCGCATTCCCTGAGGACGCGGCTGGGGATGCTGTCTGAGCCTGCAGCCTTGCGAGGGTTAACACGTTTAAATGTTTTACTCATGTCGGCTGCAGTGAAGGAGAGTCCTTAGGTTTTGGTAGCGGGCCGTGTCAGTGGCACTGTATTGTCCTCAAAGCGAGCAAAGAAGTTGTTTAGTCTGTCTGGGAGCAAGACATCCTGTTCCGCAATGGGGCTGTTTTTCTTTTTGTAATCCGTGATTGACTGTAGACCCTGCCACATACCTCTTGTGTCTGAGCCGTTGAATTGCGACTCTACTTTGTCTCTATACTGACGCTTAGCTTGTTTGATTGCCTTGCGGAGGGAATAGCTACACTGTTTGTATTCGGTCATGTTTCCGGTCACCTTGCCCTGGTTAAAAGCAGTGGTTCACACTTTCAGTTTCGTGCGAATGCTGCCATCAATCCACGGTTTCTGGTTTGGGAATGTTTTAATAGTTGCTGTGGGTATGACATCGCCGATGCACTTGATGAACACGCTCACCGAATCAGCGTATTCGTCAATGTTGTTGTTGGACGCAATGCAGAACATATCCCAATCCACGTGATCGAAGCAGTCTTGAAGCTTGGAATCAGATTGGTCGGACCAGCGTTGAACAGACCTGAGCGCCGGAGCTTCCTGTTTTAGTCTCTGTCTATAGACGGGGAGCAACAAAATGGAGTCCCCCCCACAACACCCACCGTCTCCCCTCTCAGCCCCCCCCCCCCTACAACCCGCACCGCCTCCCCTCTCACCCCGGTTCCTTACCCTCTCTCCCGGTCTCCTTCTCTCCCTCCATTTCTTCCCATTTGTTTCCACATGAGCAGCTAACGGTGAGCTGGAGGCCTTAAATAGTGTGACACTGAGGTGTGAGCGCTGTAGACTAGAGCGTGGGTGGACAAGGCCTTTTTAGTTCATGTCTAAAACAGATACCTTACATGTGGAGGGGATGCCAAGACTGGAAGCGGGATTATGTTCTTTTTGAGGGGGATAACATTTTTTTTTTTAAACGAGTACTCATTTGTGAATGAACTGGCAAAGTCCCTTTTTACTCGGTCCCTGGCTGCTCTGCGTCGGCTGTTTTTGTGAATGAATTCCTGAAAGGCAACGCTATCAGAGCTCGGCAGATCAGCTCTCTGTATCAGAGGAGAAGGCAGGAAGACACTCACTGAGCCCTACCACATAAACACTTCCACTACGCAACCACTTCCGCTCTCTCGTTCCGTTTCTCTCACACTCTCTCTCTCCCCTTCTTACACACTCCCTTTCTTGCTCTCTCCCCTTCTCGCTCCCTTTCTTGCTCTCTCCCCTTCTCACTCGCTTCCTGTCTCTCTCCCCTTCTCACTCGCTTCCTGTCTCTCTCCCCTTCTCACTCGCTTCCTGTCTCTCTGTCCTTCTCACTCGCTTCATGTCTCTCTCCCTTTCGTACACACTCCCTTTGTTGTTCCCTCTCACTCACTTCCTGTCTCTCTGTCCTTCTCACTCGCTTCCTGTCTCTCTCCCTTTCGTACACACTCCCTTTGTTGTTCTCTCTCACTCGCTTCCTGTCTCTCTGTCCTTCTCACTCGCTTCCTGTCTCTCTCCCTTTCGTACACACTCCCTTTGTTGTTCTCTCTCACTCGCTTCCTGTCTCTCTGTCCTTCTCACTCACTTCCTGTCTCTCTCCCTTTCGTACACACTCCCTTTGTTGTTCTCTCTCACTCGCTTCCTGTCTCTCTGTCCTTCTCACTCGCTTCCTGTCTCTCTCCCTTTCGTACACACTCCCTTTGTTGTTCTCTCTCACTCGCTTCCTGTCTCTCTCCCTTTCGTACACACTCCCTTTGTTGTTCTCTCTCACTCACTTCCTGTCTCTCTCCCTTTCGTACACACTCCCTTTGTTCCCTCTCACTCGCTTCCTGTCTCTCTCCCCTTCTCACTCGCTTCCTGTCTCTCTCCCCTTCTCACTCGCTTCCTGTCTCTCTCCCCTTCTCACTCGCTTCCTGTCTCTCTCCCCTTCTCACTCGCTTCCTGTCTCTCTCCCCTTCTCACTCGCTTCCTGTCTCTCTCCCCTTCTCACTCGCTTCCTGTCTCTCTGTCCTTCTCACTCGCTTCCTGTCTCTCTCCCTTTCGTACACACTCCCTTTGTTGTTCTCTCTCACTCGCTTCCTGTCTCTCTGTCCTTCTCACTCGCTTCCTGTCTCTCTGTCCTTCTCACTCGCTTCCTGTCTCTCTGTCCTTCTCACTCGCTTCCTGTCTCTCTCCCTTTCGTACACACTCCCTTTGTTGTTCTCTCTCACTCGCTTCCTGTCTCTCTGTCCTTCTCACTCGCTTCCTGTCTCTCTCCCTTTCGTACACACTCCCTTTGTTGTTCTCTCTCACTCGCTTCCTGTCTCTCTGTCCTTCTCACTCGCTTCCTGTCTCTCTGTCCTTCTCACTCGCTTCCTGTCTCTCTCCCTTTCGTACACACTCCCTTTGTTGTTCCCTCTCACTCACTTCCTGTCTCTCTGTCCTTCTCACTCGCTTCCTGTCTCTCTGTCCTTCTCACTCGCTTCCTGTCTCTCTCCCCTTCTCACTCGCTTCCTGTCTCTCTCCCCTTCTCACTCGCTTCCTGTCTCTCTGTCCTTCTCACTCGCTTCCTGTCTCTCTGTCCTTCTCACTCGCTTCCTGTCTCTCTGTCCTTCTCACTCGCTTCCTGTCTCTCTGTCCTTCTCACTCGCTTCCTGTCTCTCTGTCCTTCTCACTCGCTTCCTGTCTCTCTCCCTTTCGTACACACTCACTCGCTTCCTGTCTCTCTGTCCTTCTCACTTGATTCCTGTCTCTGTCCTTCTCACTCGCTTCCTGTCTCTCTGTCCTTCTCACTCGCTTCCTGTCTCTCTCCCTTTCGTACACACTCACTCGCTTCCTGTCTCTCTGTCCTTCTCACTCAATTCCTGTCTCTGTCCTTCTCACTCGCTTCCTGTCTCTCTCCCTTTCGTACACACTCACTCGCTTCCTGTCTCTCTGTCCTTCTCACTCGCTTCATGTCTCTCTCCCTTTCGTACACACTCCCTTTGTTGTTCTCTCTCACTCGCTTCCTGTCTCTCTGTCCTTCTCACTCGCTTCCTCTCTCTCTGTCCTTCTCACTCGCTTCCTGTCTCTCTGTCCTTCTCACTCGCTTCCTCTCTCTCTGTCCTTCTCACTCGCTTCCTGTCTCTCTGTCCTTCTCACTCGCTTCCTGTCTCTCTCCCTTTCGTACACACTCCCTTTGTTCCCTCTCACTCGCGTCCTGTCTCTCTCCCTTTCGTACACACTCCCTTTGTTGTTCCCTCTCACTCGCTTCCTCTCTCTCTGTCCTTCTCACTCGCTTCCTGTCTCTCTGTCCTTCTCACTCGCTTCCTGTCTCTCTGTCCTTCTCACTCGCTTCCTGTCTCTCTGTCCTTCTCACTCGCTTCCTGTCTCTCTGTCCTTCTCACTCGCTTCCTGTCTCTCTCCCCTTCTCACTCGCTTCCTGTCTCTCTCCCCTTCTCACTCGCTTCCTGTCTCTCTCCCTTTCGTACACACTCCCTTTGTTGTTCTCTCTCACTCACTTCCTCTCTCTCTGTCCTTCTCACTCGCTTCCTGTCTCTCTCCCCTTCTCACTCGCTTCCTGTCTCTCTCCCCTTCTCACTCGCTTCCTGTCTCTCTCCCCTTCTCACTCGCTTCTTGTCTCTCCCCTTCTCACTCGCTTCCTGTCTCTCTCCCTTTCGTACACACTCCCTTTGTTGTTCTCTCTCACTCGCTTCCTGTCTCTCTGTCCTTCTCACTCGCTTCCTCTCTCTCTGTCCTTCTCACTCGCTTCCTCTCTCTCTGTCCTTCTCACTCACTTCCTGTCTCTCTCCCCTTCTCACTCGCTTCCTGTCTCTGTCCTTCTCACTCGCTTCCTGTCTCTCTCCCTTTCGTACACACTCCCTTTGTTGTTCTCTCTCCCTTTCGTACACACTCCCTTCGTTGTTCTCTCTCACTCGCTTCCTCTCTCTCTGTCCTTCTCACTTGCCTTTCTCTGATTTTCACTCGCTTCCTGTCTTTCTCTGTCCTTTGTTTGAGACAGAGACACACACACACACAGAGACAGACCCTGGATCTGCACTTATTCAATATTTTAAATTCTGTTTCAAGGTGTTGTTTGATAGTTGTTAAACATCAGAAGGAATTATTCTCATAATTGGGTTTACTGTACTTGTGGAGCGGTAGCACAGGAGGTTAGTACTCCAGCCATGTTGTGTTGACCGTGTGTTACAACTCTAAACTAACGAGGCAGGAGAGAGTCTCCCGGGTCCCCCAGCAAGCTACTGCAGATGAGGGCGATTACATAATCTAATTCCCCCATAAGCCTTTTTGCTTCATTTAATGTATTATCAAATTAATTTAGAGAATTATACAAATCCCTGGCTCTGCACTCATTCAATATGTTTCATTCTGTTTCAAGGTGTTGTTTGATAGTTGTTAAACATAAATATAAATTATTCTCCTAATTGGGTTTACTGTACTTGGGGATCGTACTGTAGAAACTGATAGTCTAATCCCCTGTTGTTATTCCATGGCTTCAAAGGAATCAGACCCATAAAAGTATAATCTCTTCTGTTTTTATTTCTATGTTCACGTTTTGTTGTTGTGAATAAAACTCCATTCACAGACAGTTGGGACTGTAGTTGGCGTTCCCTAGCAACAGGTGATTCACATGCTGCTTGTCGTCCTGGTGAAAGACTCTTTCAGACCTGATCGATGAGCTGAGGAGCCGTCTCCAAAGCTGCTTGGTCTGTCTGGAGGACTTGTTTCCTTTTAAATGAATAATAAGTTCCTCTGGGTAGGGCTGTGGCGGTCATGACATTTTGTCATCCGGTTATTGTCATGCAAAAAGGGAAAAGCGTCTCGCGGTAATTGACCGTTGATTAACATAATATATATATAATAAATCAATGTATTGGTTTAGGCAGGTCTAAAGAAACATGATTTGAAGAAAATGTATTTCAGAAGAATGGAATATGAGTGTTATTTGGCTATGCTTCATGCTTTTAGGCTTGTTCATTTAGCAGACAAGATATGCTTTTAAGTCCCCTGACATTACTTTATATTATGATTTTATAGTAAGAAGAATACAATTGAACTTAAAATAGAAAGGATATTTTTTTCCTATTCTAGAGCGAATGTGCATATGAAGTGGCTATGTTGAGAGTAAAAGTGGTTATTTGAAACGGGTCCTATGTGCTAGATTTAGAGTTATTTTAGCAACTTTAGTAGTGAATGATACAAACTTTAGAATGTCTTACAAATCAAAACACGTATGGGGTGCATGAGGCGACTGACTATAGAATGTTGATGATTTTGAGAAAGTTGTCCCAAAAAAAAACCAACCTTGCTGCCTGTTCCTTGTTCTCAGTCTGCACACGCTGTTCTCTCATCAAGTGATCATATTTTCTTTACTAAAACATATAACACTTTATTTAGATTTAGACTGAGCCGTTTTATCAAATGGTCAGGAACAGGAAACAGGATGCAGGGGGTTAAAGACCTGTCATCCTTATGCACTCGGGAATAGCGAATGGAGGCTACTGGTTAGTTTTTTTCACTCATGCCTCGTAGGCTACGCCGGTTATTTCAAGCCCACACGTCAACCACTGTTTCAGGAGTGTGCATGGGCCCTCCAACCCTGTTCCTGCAGCTACCCAGTACTCTGTATGTCATGGGCCCTCCAACCCTGTTCCTGCAGCTACCCAGTACTCTGTATGTCATGGGCCCTCCAACCCTGTTCCTGCAGTGTGCATGGGCCCTCCAACCCTGTTCCTGCAGTGTGCATGGGCCCTCCAACCCTGTTCCTGCAGTGTGCATGGGCCCTCCAACCCTGTTCCTGCAGTGTGCATGGGCCCTCCAACCCTGTTCCTGCAGCTACCCAGTACTCTGTATGTCATGGGCTCTCCAACCCTGTTCCTGCAGTGTGCATGGGCCCTCCAACCCTGTTCCTGCAGTGTGCATGGGCCCTCCAACCCTGTTCCTGCAGTGTGCATGGGCCCTCCAACCCTGTTCCTGCAGCTACCCAGTACACTGTATGCCATGGGCCCTCCAACCCTGTTCCTGCAGTGTGCATGGGCCCTTCAACCCTGTTCCTGCAGCTACCCAGTACTCTGTATGTCATGGTCTCTCCTACCCTGTTCCTGCAGCTACCCAGTACTCTATGTCATGGGCTCTCCAACCCTGTTCCTGCAGCTACCCAGTACTCTGTATGCAACAGGCCCTCCAACCCTGTTCCTGTAGCTACCCAGTACTCTGTATGCCATGGGCTCTCCAACCCTGTTCCTGCAGCTACCCAGTACTCTGTATGTCATGGGCCCTCCAACCCTGTTCCTGCAGCTACCCAGTACTCTGTATGTCATGGGCCCTCCAACCCTGTTCCTGCCCCAGTACTCTGTATGCAACAGGCCCTCCAACCCTGTTCCTGCAGCTACCCAGTACTCTGTATGTCATGGGCCCTCCAACCCTGTTCCTGCAGCTACCCAGTACTCTGTATGTCATGGGCCCTCCAACCCTGTTCCTGCCCCAGTACTCTGTATGCCATGGGCTCTCCAACCCTGTTCCTGCAGCTACCCAGTACTCTGTATGTCATGGGCTCTCCAACCCTGTTCCTGCAGCTACCCAGTACTCTGTATGTCATGGGCCCTCCAACCCTGTTCCTGCCCCAGTACTCTGTATGCCATGGTCTCTCCAACCCTGTTCCTGCAGCTACCCAGTACTCTGTATGCCATGGTCTCTCCAACCCTGTTCCTGCAGCTACCCAGTACTCTGTATGCAACAGGCCCTCCAACCCTGTTCCTGTAGCTACCCAGTACTCTGTATGTCATGGGCTCTCCAACCCTGTTCCTGTAGCTACCCAGTACTCTGTATGCCATGGGCTCTCCAACCCTGTTCCTGCAGCTACCCAGTACTCTGTATGTCATGGGCCCTCCAACCCTGTTCCTGCCCCAGTACTCTGTATGCCATGGGCTCTCCAACCCTGTTCCTGCAGCTACCCAGTACTCTGTATGTCATGGGCCCTCCAACCCTGTTCCTGCCCCAGTACTCTGTATGCCATGGGCTCTCCAACCCTGTTCCTGCAGCTACCCAGTACTCTATGTCATGGGCTCTCCAACCCTGTTCCTGCAGCTACCCAGTACTCTGTATGTCATGGGCCCTCCAACCCTGTTCCTGCACCTACCCAGTACTCTGTATGTCATGGGCTCTCCAACCCTGTTCCTGCAGCTACCCAGTACTCTGTATACCATGGGCCCTCCAACCCTGTTCCTGCAGCTACCCAGTACTCTGTATGCCATGGGCCCTCCAACCCTGTTCCTGCAGCTACCCAGTACTCTGTATGCCATGGGCTCTCCAACCCTGTTCCTGCCCCAGTACTCTGTATGTCATGGGCCCTCCAACCCTGTTCCTGCCCCAGTACTCTGTATGCCATGGGCTCTCCAACCCTGTTCCTGCAGCTACCCAGTACTCTGTATGTCATGGGCCCTCCAACCCTGTTCCTGCAGCTACCCAGTACTCTGTATGTCATGGGCCCTCCAACCCTGTTCCTGCCCCAGTACTCTGTATGTAATGGGCTCTCCAACCCTGTTCCTGCAGATACCCAGTACTCTGTATGTCATGGGCCCTCCAACCCTGTTCCTGCAGCTACCCAGTACTCTGTATGTAATGGGCTCTCCAACCCTGTTCCTGCAGATACCCAGTACTCTGTATGTCATGGGCCCTCCAACCCTGTTCCTGCAGCTACCCAGTACTCTGTATGCCATGGGCTCTCCAACCCTGTTCCTGCAGCTACCCAGTACTCTGTATACCATGGGCCCTCCAACCCTGTTCCTGCAGCTACCCAGTACTCTGTATGCCATGGGCTCTCCAACCCTGTTCCTGCAGCTACCCAGTACTCTGTATGTCATGGGCCCTCCAACCCTGTTCCTGCAGCTACCCAGTACTCTGTATGTCATGGGCCCTCCAACCCTGTTCCTGCCCCAGTTCTCTGTATGTCATGGGCTCTCCAACCCTGTTCCTGCAGATACCCAGTACTCTGTATGTCATGGGCCTTCCAACCCTGTTCCTGCAGCTACCCAGTACTCTGTATGTCATGGTCTCCCCAACCCTGTTCCTGCAGCTACCCAGTACTCTGTATGTCATGGTCTCCCCAACCCTGTTCCTGCAGCTACCCAGTGCTTAATTTTGGAAATCAAGTGAAATCTGTTCGGGAACATCGATAGTAACATGTTTTCACAATGAAACAAATTCAATTAAACTGTTGACAGCCCCTCTCTCTGCCCTCTTGAAAAAAGGAGTGAAGGAGAGAGGGGAGGAGATGGAAACGCACAGTGGTGAGATATTCTATAGCTAAAGGTATTGTCAAACTATTAACTATGGAAAAATATAAAAAGGTTTATTAATTTTTTATTTGACTTTTTATTTACAACTTAAGTATTTCACCATTGGTAGACTCCTGGCTCCAGTGGAAATAAGGCCAAATCTAGGACTCCAGACTGTTATCTCGCAGAGAGTATGTGGACACCCCTTCTAATTGGATAAGGAAGTGACGTGGGGCTGTAAGAACAAACCGGTCGGGCTTCTCGTGAGGATTATCTCAAACTTTGACAGCACTGATTTGAATCACACAGACTAACAGTTATAGAATTCCTTTGCTTGGATGAAATAGCATTTCCTTATTAGCGAGCATATCGTGAGGTGACGCTGCCATCTGTAAAGGGTGTGACGATGTTCTATAACCGGTGTGTGTTTCCCTCTCTGCAGGTTGAACTGTACTCCGTGCGCGGGCCTATGTCCTAAGATGTGTTCGGGGGTGAAGATCGTAGACTCTGTGACAGCAGCCCAGGCTCTTAGAGGATGCACTGTGCTCAACGGTAGCCTGGTTATCAAGATCCGTGGAGGAAGTAAGTACAGTATACCCTCACTACCACCCACCCTCACTACCACCCACCCTCACTACCAACCACCCTCACTACCACCCAACCACCCTCACTACCAACCACCCTCACTACCACCCAACCACCCTCACTACCAACCACCCTCACTACCAACCACCCTCACTACCAACCACCCTCACTACCACCCACCCTAACTACCACCCACCCTCACTACCACCCACCCTCACTACCACCCACCGACACTACCACCCAACTACTCTCACTACCACCCACTACTCTCACTACCACCCAACTACTCTCACTACCACCCACCCTCACTACCTACCACCCTCACCACCAACCAACCACCCTCACTACCTACCACCCACCCTCACGACCTACCTACCAACCGCCCTCACTACCTACCATCAACCACCCACCCTCACACCCACCCTCACTACCAACCACCCTCACAACCTACCACCCTCACAACCTATCAACCACCCTCACAACCTACCAACCACCCTCACCACCTACCCCCTTCACTACCTACCCCCCTCACTACCTACCCCCCTCACTACCTACCCCCCTCACTACCTACTCCCCTCACTACCTACCCCCCTCACTACCTACCCCCCTCACTACCTACCCCCCTCACCACCTACCTACCCCCCTCACCACCTACCTACCCCCCTCACCACCTACCCCCCTCACCACCTACCCCCCTCACCACCTACCGCCCTCACCACCTACCGCCCTCACCACCTACCCCCTTCACTACCTACCCCCCTCACCACCTACTGCCCTCCCTCCCTACCCCCTCACCACCTACTGCCCTCCCTACCTACCCCCCTCACTACCTACCCCCCTCACCACCTACTGCCCTCCCTACCGCCCTCACAACCCAATATATAATTTAGTCACTTAACAGACTCTATTGATATGCTTTATACTGAAACTCACCTCAATCACTATCTGAACTGACTCTGTTTCCTCAGTCAATATACAGTGCCTTGCGAAAGTATTCGGCCCCCTTGAACTTTGCGACCTTTCGCCACATTTCAGGCTTCAAACATAAAGATATAAAACTGTATTTTTTTGTGAAGAATCAACAACAAGTGGGACACAATCATGAAGTGGAACGACATTTATTGGATATTTCAAACTTTTTTAACAAATCAAAAACTGAAAAATTGGGCGTGCAAAATTATTCAGCCCCTTTACTTTCAGTGCAGCAAACTCTCTCCAGAAGTTCAGTGAGGATCTCTGAATGATCCAATGTTGACCTAAATGACTAACGATGATAAATACAATCCACCTGTGTGTAATCAAGTCTCCGTATAAATGCACCTGCACTGTGATAGTCTCAGAGGTCCGTTAAAAGCGCAGAGAGCATCATGAAGAACAAGGAACACACCAGGCAGGTCCGAGATACTGTTGTGAAGAAGTTTAAAGCCGGATTTGGATACAAAAAGATTTCCCAAGCTTTAAACATCCCAAGGAGCACTGTGCAAGCGATAATATTGAAATGGAAGGAGTATCAGACCACTGCAAATCTACCAAGACCTGGCCGTCCCTCTAAACTTTCAGCTCATACAAGGAGAAGACTGATCAGAGATGCAGCCAAGAGGCCCATGATCACTCTGGATGAACTGCAGAGATCTACAGCTGAGGTGGGAGACTCTGTCCATGGGACAACAATCAGTCGTATATTGCACAAATCTGGCCTTTATGGAAGAGTGGCAAGAAGAAAGCCATTTCTTAAAGATATCCATAAAAAGTGTTGTTTAAAGTTTGCCACAAGCCACCTGGGAGACACACCAAACATGTGGAAGAAGGTGGTCTGGTCAGATGAAACCAAAATCAAACTTTTTGGCAACAATGCAAAACGTTATGTTTGGTGTAAAAGCAACAGGGTGATGAGCTTTGAACACACCATCCCCACTGTCAAACATGGTGGTGGCAGCATCATGGTTTGGGCCTGCTTTTCTTCAGCAGGGACAGGGAAGATGGTTAAAATTGATGGGAAGATGGATGGAGCCAAATACAGGACCATTCTGGAAGAAAACCTGATGGAGTCTGCAAAAGACCTGAGACTGGGACGGAGATTTGTCTTCCAACAAGACAATGATCCAAAACATAAAGCAAAATCTACAATGGAATGGTTCAAAAATAAACATATCCAGGTGTTAGAATGGCCAAGTCAAAGTCCAGACCTGAATCCATTCGAGAATCTGTGGAAAGAACTGAAAACTGCTGTTCACAAATGCTCTCCATCCAACCTCACTGAGCTCGAGCTGTTTTGCAAGGAGGAATGGGAAAAAATGTCAGTCTCTCGATGTCCAAAACTGATAGAGACATACCCCAAGCGACTTACAGCTGTAATCGCAGCAAAAGGTGGCGCTACAAAGTATTAACTTAAGGGGGCTGAATAATTTTGCACGCCCAATTTTTCAGTTTTTGATTTGTTAAAAAATTTTGAAATATCCAATAAATGTCGTTCCACTTCATGATTGTGTCCCACTTGTTGTTGATTCTTCACAAAACAATACAGTTTTACATCTTTATGTTTGAAGCCTGAAATGTGGCAAAAGGTCGCAAAGTTCAAGGTTGCCGAATACTTTCGCAAGGCACTGTACTTCCATTCATTGTTTTTGCTGTGTTTAACCCCTTATTTTTGGCACTAAACAGTCTCCATATATACTTCCATTCATAGTTGAACTGGTACCGAGGGATCTTCAGACATGTCTAGAGCAAAACAATCGACATGAACGTGCTTGTGAGAGTCTCGCCTTTCATAACAAACACCGCTCTAGCTCTGTCACCTTTCCATAGAGGGGTCATAACAAACACCGCTCTAGCTCTGTCACCTTTCCATAGAGGGGTCATAAACACCGCTCTAGCTCTGTCACCTTTCCATAGAGGGGTCATAACAAACAACGCTCTAGCTCTGTCACCTTTCCATAGAGGGGTCATAACAAACAACGCTCTAGCTCTGTCACCTTTCCATAGAGGGGTCATAACAAACAACGCTCTAGCTCTGTCACCTTTCACCGCAGATGTGGAAGTGTGACCGTCAGCTGATGTGAGCGATTGAGACGCATCCAATGCAAAACAGATATCTCTATCTTAAACTGACAGATTTTTATGGAGATGTTTTTATTATGCTAATTATATGTCCACGGGGGTGCGGAAACTGACTGGTTCCTCTCATAGCAGCAGAGGTTAACTGATTGATTGCCTGACTGATTGTCTTGTCTGTTTCCTCTTTCAACATCAGATAACATAGCCGCAGAGCTGGAGGCTAACCTGGGTCAACTGGAGGAGATAACAGGCAACCTGACCATCAAGAGAGCCTATGCTCTTGTCTCTCTCTCCTTCCTCCGCAAGCTACGCGTCATCCGGGGAGAGACGCCGACCCAAGATGGGTAGGTCTTGAGGAGTAGTGCGCTATATCACACTAGGGTTTTGAAACGTTGCCTGAATTAACAGAGTACCTGGGAGACCAGTGTGCAGATTTATGATTTTGTTCTACTGCTTTAGGCTTGTTATTCATTTTTCTCAACCTTTCTCTCTGTATGTACTTTATCAGGAACTACTCGTTCTATGCTTTGGACAACCAGAACCTGCGTCAGCTGTGGGACTGGAACAAACACAACCTCACCATCCTCCAGGGACGCATGTTCTTCCTTCACAACTCCAAGCTGTGCATGTCTGAGATCCGCAAGATGGAGGTGGTGACGGGCACTAAGGAGAGAGGCATCAAGAATGAAATCGGCAGGACCGATGGAGACCAGGCCTCCTGTAAGACCAGCCAACGTGGAACTTTAGACAAACATGATCGTATTATGTGACCGACCGGCTCGATTTGGTCTCTATCTCTCATTGTTTTTTTGCATTGGATAAAAGTAGAGACTCAGAGCTACAAAATGGTATATCATTCACTATAGTTGAGGAACAATAGGAAAGTAATTATGCTTTTAACTTCACTTTTGAGAAAATGGCCCTTGACTGTTTTGGTACTGACTAGATAGTTCTTCTTTGTCTACACCTATTCAGCATAATTCACAACCTCTTAAGCTTTAGCCCCACCCATCTCTTTAAGGATTCACATGTGAGGCCATGTGCTAAACAGAGTGAGTGTGTTTGTGAATTTAATCTGGAGTGCCCGAGTGTAACTCTGGGCGTTCGTAAACTCAAGAGTGTTGTCAGATTGTCCGTTCGTTCAGAGAGCACACTGGATGCTCTGGCCGAAGAGTAGGGTTGATCCGTGCGTTCTTACCGAACAGCAGTCAAGCACCCAACCTAACTGGCTAACATTGGCTAGCTTGCTAGCTACTTCCAGACACAAATGAGAGAAACACCTCACTCTGACCATTTTACTCGCCCTAGCATAGCTGGTTAGGCTGTCTTTTTGTTATCCAGAGTGTTGGTGACTGCAACTGAGCTGCTGGCAACAATTTAATTAAGCTTTTTTTTTGCCAACGTTTACTGACACGTCCATATTCAACGGGTGTTGAGCCTTCGTAAATTAGTCTGTTATTCTGCGCTCTGGCACACTCAGACGAGAGTGCTCTGAAATCAGAGTAGATAATCAAAGCGAATTTACCAGCTACGACAGTTGTCGCAATGACGTCATAAACATTCTATTGAAATATATAACCAGGCAAAAGTTTGGACACCTACTCATTCAAGGGTTTTTCTTCATTTTTACTATTTTCTACTTTGTAGAAAATTGAAAACGGTACAAATAAAGAAAAACCCTTTAATGAGTAGGTGTGTCCAACATTTTCACTGGTACTGCAGTTACTTGCATAGTGGAGTCTTTTGTTTAGACATGTAGCTAGCTAGCTAAACAATTAACCATAATCCCAATTTACAATGTTTCTACCCTGCAGGAATCTGCAGGTAGTTAACCAAACAGGTTCAATGTTAGCTAGCTAACTTTAGGTGATAACTAGCAATGCAAATGGCTCTGAGATACGAATCATATTACTAGCTAGCTAGCTAGCTAGCAATACACTAGCTAGCAATACACTTTATTAGCTAGCTAGCAATACACTTTAACTTGATGACTTTTTGGCAAAATGAGAAACGTGTAATATCTGAAAATGTAGCTAGCTAGACTATCTTACTCATATACATGGATGTACGCTTCTCCCTCTCTGTCACGATTGCCAAGGTTGCCCTTAGTTTGAAGATGTAATCCGGAGATGTAATCCGGAGACAGGTGTTTTATACAACAGTCTTCTGTGTTCTCATTTCGACTGCATTTTGATAAATGAAAAAAAAAAAGTTTACGTTCAAATAGCTCTCCTGTGAAGTAGAGATGCTCGGCATACACCTAGTTTCCTGAAACGAGTCACATATAGTCGTCATGTAGCAGACACTTTTACCCAAGGCGTCTCATACCATTAACATTTACTATCGAGTATTTAGTGATCCTTTATGGCTTAGTTGATAGAGCGTGGCGCTTGCAACGCCAGGATCGTGGGTTAGATTCCCTCTTTGGGCCACCCATACGAAAATGGATGCTCGCATGACTGTAAGTTGCTTTGGATAAAAGTGGTCAATAGGTCAGTCCTCCAATCTGTATTGGGTTGTTTCAGTTACCTAGCATTTTTAGTTCCCTCTTCTACAATATGGCTATTCTCCCACCTCCCTGATTCGCCCGGATCACTCCTGTCCTTAAGCTCTGTTTGTCTCTGTTTCTTGGTCACCAGGTGAGACCCAGTTCCTGAATTTCACCACGGTGCGCACACAGTCGGACAAGATCCTCCTCAAGTGGGAACCCTTCTGGCCGCCAGACTATAGAGACCTACTGGGCTTCATGGTCCTCTACAAAGAGGCGTAAGTATAAAACGATACATGAGTGAGTTATGCTCTTGCCCTGTGGGACAAGGTTACTATCTCCTAGAGATGCCTTGGTCAACTGTAACTGCTGTTATTGTGAAGTGGAAACATCTAGGGGCAACATTGTCTCAGCCGCGAAGTGCTAGGTCATACAATCTCACAGAACGGGTCCCGCCCAGTGCTGAATGCGCGTATCGCGTAAAAATGGTCTGTCCTCGGTTGCAACACTCACTACCGAGCTCCGAGCTGCCTCTGGAAGCAAATTCAGTACAATAACTGCTCATCTGGAGCTTCATTAAATGAGTTTCCATGACCGAGCAGCCGCACACAAGCCTAAACTTACGATGCGCAATGCCTAGCATCAGCTGGAGTGGTGTAAAGCTCACCGCAATTGGTCTCTGGAGCAGTGGAAATGCATTCTCTGGAGTGATGAATCACGCTTCACCATCTTGCGGTCCAATGGCAAATCTTGGTTTGGCAAATTCTATCTGCCCGAATGCATAGTGCCAACTGTAAAGTTTGGCGGGGGAGGAATGGGGCAGTTTTTCATGGTTCGGGCTAGGCCCCTTAGTTCCAGTGATGGGAAATCTTAACGCTACAGCATACAATGACATTCTAGACAATTCTGTACTTCCGACTTTGTGGCCACAGTTTGGGGAAGGCCTTTTCCTGTTTCAGCATGACAATGCCCCCATTCGCAAAGTGAGGTCCATACAGAAATGGTTTGTCAAGATTGGTGTGGAAGACCTTGACTGGCATGCACAGAGCCCTGACCTCAACCCCACCAAACACCTTTGGGATGAATTTGGAACGCCGACTGTGAGCCAGGACTAATCGCCCCAACATCAGTGCACGACCTCACTAATGCTCTTGTGGCTGAATGGAAGCAAGTCCCTGCAGCAATGTTCCACCGTCTAGTAGAAAGCCTGGCCAGGCCTCCTCAGACGATCTCACAGGTGAAGAAGCCAGACGTGGAGGTCCTGGGCTGGCGTGGTTACACGTGGCCTGCGGTTGTCAGGCCGGTTGCATGTACTTCCAAATTCTCTAAAACAACGTGGAAGTGGCTTATGATAGACAAATAAAAATTCTGCAGTCAGTATGCCAATTCCACGCTCCCTCAACTTGAGACATCAGTGGATTTTTATTTTATGTGACAAAACTGCACATTTTAGAGTGGCCTTTTATTGTCTTCAGCACAAGGTGTAATGATCAGGCTGTTTAATCAGCTTCTTGATATGCCACACCTGTCAGGTGGATGGATTATCTTGGCAAGAGAGAAATGCTCACTAACAGGGATGTAAACACATTTGTGCCCAGAATTTGAAAGAAATAAGCTTTTTGGCGTATGGAAATATTTCTGTGATCTTCTATTTCAGCTCATGAAACATGGGACCAACACTTTACGTGTTGTTTATATTTTTGTCCAGTATAATTACAAATAATTAGCATATTGACCACAAGAAGCCCAAACCGATATGCTTGACTAAAACAGTCATTTTAAACTCTGCTTACATTTGGATCACGTGTCTCTCTCTCTTATGTCTGAGAATATTTGGGAACAGATTTCTTCAATTAAAATGACTTGGAGCTGATTTCCTGCTGTTTTAGTTGTTTTTTTATGTCCAACAACAACAACAACTTTTTTTTTTGTTGCTCAGAAGGCTTGGGGGGGGCAATAGCTTGGGGGGCCAATAGCTTGGGGGGGGGCAATAGCTTGGGGGGGGGCAATAGCTTGGGGGGGCCAATAGCTTGGGGGGGGGCAATAGCTTGGGGGGGGTCAATAGCTTGGGGGGGCCAATAGCTTGGGGGGGGGCAATAGCTTGGGGGGGGGGGCAATAGCTTGGGGGGGCCAATAGCTTGGGGGGGGGGGCAATAGCTTGGGGGGGCCAATAGCTTGGTGGGCCAAACCCTGCTGTAAAGTGTCAAAAGTGTTGAATCGAAAGGTGTGTTGTTTAAATTGGAGCTTCCATGACTATTTAGATAGGACAGCAGTCTCTAATGGTGTAGATTAGAGTAGCGGGTGGTAGCCGGCTAGTAACAGTAACAGTCGTATCTCTACTATTAGCATGTCAGTGTCTTTCTGTCCTCTCCATCTCCAGGCCTTATAAGAACGTGACAGAGTTTGATGGCCAGGATGCGTGCGGCTCTAACAGCTGGGTGATAGCTGACGTCGACCCTCCACCCCGGGCCACGGAGGGGAAAGAGCAGGCGGAGCCTGGCTTCCTCATCCATCCTATGAAGCCCTGGACCCAGTATGCCATCATGGTCAAGACCCAGCTCTCCGCCTCAGACGAACACCAGGTCCTCGGGGCCAAGAGCGAAATCATCTACGTCCGCACCAATGCCACCAGTGAGTCACAAACACAGTCCTCCGTCCTTACAACATTCTACTACTGAGTCACAAACACAGTCCTCCGTTCTTACAACATTCTACTACTGAGTCACAAACACAGTCCTCCGTCCTTACAGCATTCTACTACTGAGTCACAAACACAGTCCTCCGTTCTAATATTCTACTACTGAGTCACAAACACAGTCCTCCGTTCTTACAACATTCTACTACTGAGTCACAAACACAGTCCTCCGTTCTTACAACATTCTACTACTGAGTCACAAACACAGTCCTCCGTCCTTACAGCATTCTACTACTGAGTCACAAACACAGTCCTCCGTCCTTACAACATTCTACTACTGAGTCACAAACACAGTCCTCTGTCCTTACAGCATTCTACTACTGAGTCACAAACACAGTCCTCCGTCCTGACAACATTCTACTACTGAGTCACAAACACAGTCCTCCGTCCTTACAGCATTCTACTACTGAGTCACAAACACAGTCCTCCGTCCTTACAGCATTCTACTACTGAGTCACAAACACAGTCCTCCGTCCTGACAACATTCTACTACTGAGTCACAAATACAGTCCTCCGTCCTGACAGCATTCTACTACTGAGTCACAAACAGTCCTCCGTCCTGACAACATTCTACTACTTAGTCACAAACACAGTCCTCCGTCCTTACAGCATTCTACTACTGAGTCACAAACACAGTCCTCCGTTCTAATATTCTACTACTGAGTCACAAACACAGTCCTCCGTTCTTACAACATTCTACTACTGAGTCACAAACACAGTCCTCCGTTCTTACAACATTCTACTACTGAGTCACAAACACAGTCCTCCGTCCTTACAGCATTCTACTACTGAGTCACAAACACAGTCCTCCGTCCTTACAGCATTCTACTACTGAGTCACAAACACAGTCCTCCGTCCTGACAACATTCTACTACTTAGTCACAAACACAGTCCTCCGTCTTGACAACATTCTACTACATTGTTATCTGATAAAATTTCACAAGTATTTTCATCAAGACCATAAACATTTTCACTGACAAAAAAGGTCATCTCTAATGTCGTTGTATATAACCCACATAAAGCAAGGTAGGAGCTTCGGTTTCAATGGAACCATCATTACTGAAAGTACAGACACGTTTACCTAGCGGAGTGTTTGTGTATCGACTAGTCTCAATAGCAAGAGGGGCCACTCCATATCTACATTTAGAAAAATAGCTTTGAATATGGTTGAAACGTACACAGGGTTCTGCCCTGGTCATTTAAGAAGGCCGTCGGTGAGCATTTTGTTACTTTCTGGTTGGTTTATCCGTTGGTACCACTTTCGTTCATTGCTCTCTCTGAAAGTGCTTATTCAAAAGCATTACGGTAATTTCTAGAATACACTCTGTCCGTATCAGTGAGGCGAGCCATGTGAGCGGACTTAAAAAAGGCTTTGACGTGGTGATGTAAATTGAACATATTTGCAGTTGCAACATCACAAGCCCGTTAAAATGACGTGTTTACATAGACGTTCATTTGGCATGCTGCAAAATCTCTGCCAATTTAAAAATATATAAATATATATATTTTTTTTTTTTGTTAAATGCATAGTCACTGGTGATGCCATGGAATTTTCCAGCCCATGTCATTTCGAATAGCAACATTTGACATGTATTTACCCAAACCAAGGTAAAAAATCTGCAGCACTGTTCAAAACACAGTTAACACCAGTATAATTTGTCCCCATACTGCTCCAGCAGACATAATACCAGGTAGCACCGATGAATCAAACCGTTTTGGTGAAACATTTTAAAAGGTTGGCCAACCATGACTTTACTCTTTACAACGATGACACTAAGGGGCACAATTTACATGGTACGCTATGTACTTAACGGACACAATGTAATCCTAGATAACAGACTGTAGAAGCTAGCTGTTATCCACCAATAGGTTCCCCTCCAGCCCCAGTCTGACAACAATCCTTACTCTTAACTCTAGCAGGGTAGCCTAGTGGTTAGAGCATTGGACTAGTAACCGAAAGGTTGCAAGTTCAAATCCCCGAGCTGACAAGGTACAAAATCTGTCGTTCTGCCCCTGAACAGGCAGTTAACCCACTGTTCCTAGGCCGTCATTGAAAATAAGAATTTGTTCTTAACTGACTTGCCTAGTTAAATAAAGGTAAAAAAAAAAAAAAAAATGTTGATCTTGTTGTTAACATTCCTTACTCTTAACTCTAGCAATGTTGATCTTGTTGTTATTTCAGAGCCGTCCGTGCCTCTGGACCCCATCTCCTCATCCAACTCGTCCTCTCAAATCATCCTGAAGTGGAAACCTCCCACGGATCCCAACGGGAACATCACTCACTACCTGGTATACTGTCAGCAGCAGCCCGAGGACAGCGACCTCTACAAGTTCGATTACTGCCAGAAAGGTCAGACCCAGCGGATTGTCATTGTTCACGTGATTATTTCATATTACAGTTTAGGAAAGGATCGATCAATCGTGTCAGATGATCTCATGGGTCTTGTCCGTTGATCCGTTGACCAATGAGAACGGGATTTGCGGGTCATCCCCTATTTTTGGTGCAGATGTGACATTCGGGACCATTGGGATTCCGTTCAACTGTCTTTTGGCTGTCTGTCTGTAGGAATGAAGCTGCCGTCGCGGGCTCCCACCCACCTGGACACCGAAGAGGAACAGAAATGGAACCAAACAGACGAGCCTGGGCCAGGGAGCCGTTGCTGTTCCTGTCCCAAAACGGAGACCCAGCTCAAGAAGGAGGCCGACGAGTCTGAGTACCGCAAGGCCTTTGAGAACTACATCCACAACGAAGTGTTCGAACCTAGGTAGGATAATAGCAGAGTTACACTACACCGATCATCAAAAGTATGTGGACACCTGCTCGTAAAACATCTCATTCCAAAATCATGGGCGTTAATATGGACTTGGTCCACCCCCCCCCTTTGCTGCTATAACAGCTTCCGCTCTTCTGAGAAGGCTTTCCTCTAGATGTTGCAACATTGCTGCGGGGGACTTGCTTCCATTCAGCCACGAGAGCGTTAGTGAGGTCGGGCACGGATGTTGGGCGATTAGGCCTGGCTCGTAGTCGGTGTTCCAATTCATCCCAAAGGTGTTTGATGGAGTTGAGGTCAGGGCTCTGTGCAGGCCAGTCAAGGTCTTCCACACCAATCTCAAGAAACCATTTCTGTATGGACCTCGCTTTGTGCACAGGGGCATTGTCATGCTGAAACAGGAAAGGGCCTTCCCCAAACTGTTGCCACAAAGTTGGAAGCCCAGAATTGTTGAGAATATATGCTGTTACGTTAAGATTTCCCATCACTGGAACTAAGGGGCCAAGCCCGAACCATGAAAAATAGCCCCAGACCATTACTCGTCCTCCACCAAACTTTACAGTTGGCACTATGCATTGGGCAGGTAGCAGGCTCCTGGCATTCACCAAACCCAGATTCGTCCTTTGGACTGCCTGATGGTGAAGCGTGATTCTTCACTTCTGAGAACGCATTTCCACTGCTCCAGAGTCCAATGTCAACAAGCTTTACGCCTCGCCAGCTGATGCTTGGCATTGGTGAGTGGTGAGTTTAGGCTTGTGTGCAGCTGCTCAACCATGGAAACCCATTCCATGAACTTCCCAACGAACAGTTTTTGTGCTGATGTTGCTTCCAGAGGCAGTTTGGAACTCGTTGGCGAGTGTTGCAACCAAGGATGCGCTTCAGAATTCCCGTTCTGTGAGCTTGTGTGGCTTACCACTTCGCAGCTAAGCCGTTGTTGCTCCTAGACGTTGTCACTTCAAATTAACAGCACTTACAGTTGACCAGGGCAGAAATTTTACAAACGGACTTGTTGGAAAGGTGGCATCCTATGGCGGTGCCACGTTGAAAGTCACTGAGCTCTTCAGTAAGGCCATTCTACTGCCAATGTTTTGTCTATGGAGATTGAATGGCAGTGTGCTCGATTTTATACACCTGTCAGCAAAGGATGTGGCTGAAATAGCCAAATCCACTCATTTCACGGGGTGTCCACATACTTTTGTGTATGGAGTGTATGATTTTAGCAGAGTTACATCCACAAACTGTTGAGATCAGGTATGAGAACAGTAGAGAGGCCTTCATAACATTAGTGTTGAGATCAGGTATGAGAACAGGAGATAGGCCTTCATAACATTAGTGTTGAGATCAGGTATGAGAACAGGAGAGAGACCTTCATAACATTAGTGTTGAGATCAGGTATGAGAACAGGAGAGATACCTTCATAACATACTGTTATAACATAACATAACATAACATAACATAACATAGAACAGTAGTAGCGTCACAGTTTGGCGTTGTAGTAAAGGCATCACAGTCGTCTATACCTCCAGAAATTACCCCAAAGCTCAGGGAACCCTGCCTGAAACTGAGGACTATTGACTAGTGTACGCTCCTAACAAGGCTATTCAGTTAATATACAGTGGGGCAAAAAAGTATTTAGTCAGCCACCAATTGTGCAAGTTCTCCCACTTAAAAAGATGAGAGGCCTGTAATTTTCATCATAGGTACACTTCAACTATGACAGACAAAATGAGAAAAAAAATCCAGAAAATCACATTGTAGGATTTTTTATGAATTTATTTGCAAATTATGGTGGAAAATAAGTATTTGGTCACCTACAAACAAGCAAGATTTCTGTCTCTCACAGACGTGTAACTTCTTCTTTAAGAGGCTCCTCTGTCCTCCACTACCTGTATTAATGGCACCTGTTTGAACTTGTTATCAGTATAAAAGACACCTGTCCACAACCTCAAACAGTCACACTCCAAACTCCACTATGGCCAAGACCAAAGAGCTGTCAAAGGACACCTGAAACAAAATTGTAGACCTGCACCAGGCTGGGAAGACTGAATCTGCAATAGGTAAGCAGCTTGGTTTGAAGAAATCAACTGTGGGAGCAATTATTAGGAAATGGAAGACATACAAGACCACTGATAATCTCCCTCGATCTGGGGCTCCACGCAAGATCTCACCCCGTGGGGTCAAAATGATGAGAGCTGGGACCAAAGTAACAAAGCCTACCATCAGTAACACACTACGCCGCCAGGGACTCAAATCCTGCAGTGCCAGACGTGTCCCCCTGCTTAAGCCAGTACATGTCCAGGCGCGTCTGAAGTTCACTAGAGAGCGTTTGGATGATCCAGAAGAAGATTGGGAGAATGTCATATGGTCAGATGAAACCAAAATATAACTTTTTGGTAAAAACTCAACTCATCGTGTTTGGAGGACAAAGAATGCTGAGTTGCATCCAAAGAACACCATACCTACTGTGAAGCATGGGGGTGGAAACATCATGCTTTGGGGCTGTTTTTCTGCAAAGGGACCAGGACGACTGATCCGTGTAAAGGAAGGAAAGAATGGGGCCATGTATCGTGAGATTTTGAGTGAAAACCTCCTTCCATCAGCAAGGGCATTGAAGATAAAACGTGGCTGGGTCTTTCAGCATGACAATGATCCCAAACACACCGCCCGGGCAACGAAGGAGTGGCTTCGTAAGAAGCATTTCAAGGGTCTGGAGTGGCCTAGCCAGTCTCCAGATCTCAACCCCATAGAAAATCTTTGGAGGGAGTTGAAAATCTGTGTTGCCCAGCAACAGCCCCAAAACATCACTGCTCTAGAGGAGATCTGCATGGAGGAATGGGCCAAAATACCAGCAACAGTGTGTGAAAACCTTGTGAAGACTTACAGAAAACATTTGACCTCTGTCATTGCCAACAAAGGGTATATAACAAAGTATTGAGATAAACTTTTGTTTTTGACCAAATACTTATTTTCCACCATAATTTGCAAATAAATTCATTATATCCTACAATGTGATTGTCTGGATTTTTTTCCCTCATTTTGTCTGTCATAGTTGAAGTGTACCTATGATGAAAATTACAGGCCCCTCTCATCTTTTTAAGTGGGAGAACTTGCACAATTGGTGGCTGACTAAATACTTTTTTGCCCCACTGTAAGTGAAGTATAGACAGTCTGATGGCAGGTAGGCCCTGAACACAGCTGATCTCTCATTCCTCCAGAACAACACCTGCTGTAAGCAACTCTTCTGACAATGGGTAAGCCAATGGCGTTCAAGTGCTGGTGTTAATGCCCAGCCCCTCCTCACCTTGTCAGCCAATCAGAACACAACAACCAGCAGCTCTATGTCAGTGGTGGAATGCGTAATTTGATGCACTAATTCGTTGGGGGGGGGGGGGGGGGGGGGTGGTGACGAAACTAGCTCGCCCCCCCACCACCTCTCTGTGCTTCCAATCCTGTGTTTGTGTGTTAATTCACAACTATCAATGTTATCGCCTTGGTGGAGAGCTCTGGGAAAATGTCTTTCCCTCTGTGTGACAATTGAAATGCCTGCTCAACCCAAGCATGATGATGGAGCGTCAGCGCTGTGAAGAAGACCGTGGTTTAATTAGTAAAAGCCTCTATGAGTTCTGTTCCCCTTCTGATCGTAATTCCAGGAATATGTGAGAAGAGATGAATTGTGTAGCGTTCTGTTGCGTCGGCGCCAGAGGCTCTTTGGCAGGTGGACCAGCAGGCAGAGCTGGCTTTCAGACGCGCTGTTGACAGGCCCCTGGGCTGACACACACCCTCCCCGTTTAAGGCATGTGCATAGATGCTGAGATGAGTCATGGGAAATCACTATCTGAGTCGGTCTCATCTGCTTTGCCGAGGTTTCAAGCGGTGTGGTCCGGCCTTGGCTCTTCTGCTTTAACTCTCCAGTCACAAGAGATGTTATCGTTTCTACTACAGCCGAGCTGTAATTTAGTAGCTAGCTGGTGGGGTGGGGTGGAGGGGGGGGAATTACAGTGTCTGGGCCCTGAGTGGTCTGTTGCTGTTATTCACACAGTCACAGGAACACTGTGCTCCGTCCCTCCCTCAGGCTAGGGGCCCCGCGCTCCCTTTGTTTGGCCCTGGATGTGTGTGTGTGTTCTAGCGTGCTATCAAGCTAGCCCCAACCCTGTGTGACGTGTGTGTCCCTGTTAACGCTCTGTTCCGGAACCCAGCTGCAGAGGGGGAAGGGGGTCGGGGGTTGTCTGGTGCCCCCATCCACCCCCCCCTTTCCCATGGGAGTGATTATTGTACCCATTACCATCCGTTCATGCAGACTGCCGCCCTGCCGTTTTAGACTGCTACACACATACTGTTCAGACCTCCACACATAAACTAACACGATTTAGATCTACACACACACACACACACACACACACACACACACACACACACACACACACAGTTGAGACCTCAGCTGGGGTTTAATCCTGAGTCTGAGTGGAAGACATGGTAATTATGGTATAGGAAGTGAACAAGGAGATCAGACTGACAACAGGACCAGACTACTCCTACTTCCCCCCCTTCCCTCTAAACCTTACTGGTGTGGCGATGTCCGGCAGAGTGAGACAGACAGTAGAGTGAATATATATATATATATATATATATATGTATATGTATGCATGTATGTATGTATATATATGACGCTTTTATCCAAAGTGGCATCCATTTTGTGTATGTGTGGTCCTGGGAATTGAATCCACTGTCCCAGTGTTGCAAGCACCATGCTCTACTGACTGAGCTTACAGAGGACCACGTGAATGGATAGACTGTTTGTGACCCACCGTGACCCAGTACTGACCTGGTTCAGACCTGGCTAGTTCTGTTCTGATGCCATTTTGGGAGGTCTGTTGTTCTACTGACTGTCTGTATTTATCTGGTAGTGTAGTGACATGGCCAACATGGGGGAGTGTGTTCAGTGGTGCTGTCTGTCTGTCAGCGGCGCTGTCTGTCTGTCAGCAGCTCTGTCGGCGGCGCTGTCTGTCTGTCGGCGGCGCTGTCTGTCTGTCGCCGCTGTCTGTCGGTGGCGCTGTCTGTCGGCGGTGCTGTCTGTCAGTCAGTGGTGATATCTTTCAGTCTGTCCATCTGTCTGTCGGTGGTGCTGTTAGTGGTGCTGTCTATCCGCCTGTCTGTGGTGCTGTCTGTCTGTGGTGCTGTCTGTCTGTAAGTGGTGCTGTCTTTCAGTCTGTCCATCTGTCTGTCTGTGGTGCTGTCTGTCAGTGGTGCTGCCTGTATGGCTGTCTGTCTGGTGCTGTCTGTCTGGTGCTGTCTGTCTGGTGCTGTCTGTCTGGTGCTGTCTGTCTGGTGCTCTCTGTCAGTGGTGCTGTCTGTCTGTGGTGCTGTGTCTGTCTGTCTGGTTCTATATGTCTGTCAGTGGTGCTGTCTTTCAGTCTGTCCATCTGTCTGTCTGTGGTGCTGTCTGTCTGTGGTGCTGTCTGTCTGTGGTGCTGTCTGTCTGTCTGTGCTGTCTGTCTGTCTGTGGGGCCCTCCTGAATGTCTGTCTGTGGTGCTGTGTATGTCTGTGGTGCAGTCTGTCTGTCTGTGGTGCTCTCTGTGTCTGTGGTGCTCTCTGTGTCTGTGGTGCTATATGTCTGTCAGTGGTGCCATCTTTCAGTCTGTCCATCTGTCTGTGGTGCTGTCTGTCTGTCTGTCTGTGGTGCTATCTTTCAATCTGTCCGTCTGTCTGTCTCATTGGTGCTGTCCGTCTGGTGCTGGCTGGCTGTCTGTCTGTGGAGCCCTCTCTGTCTGACCGTCCATCTCTTGTCCGTGGTGCAGTCTCTGTCCGTCTGTCAGTCTGTCCATTGGTGCAGACTGTCTGTCGGGTTGTGTCTGTCTGTGGGGGCTGTCTCTCTCTGCCTGTCTGTTTGTCTGTGGTGCTGTCTGTATCAATGCATCACCCCCACACTGTCACAGCCAGTGTTCTGAAGACTCACTGTGACATCATAACTGTGTGCTCAGCCAGGCAGCCAGCGTTCTGAAGACTCACTGTGACATCATAACTGTGTGCTCAGCCAGGCAGCCAGCATTCTGAAGGCTCACTGTGACATCATAACTGTGGGCTCAGCCCACTCACGGTGACAGATGGATAAAGTCACTCTATGCTGATGTCACCCTGCCTGCTGAGGAAGAAGTTGCCTCAGTCGAACCACGTGATCTGATCAAGCATCAGATTACCATCCCAAAATGTGAACCTCAACTATTAGGAAGATAAGAAAATAAAAAGCTGATTTTTGGGCCCAGGGGGAAGTTGGAACTTCCTTCAACTCTCTGTAGTAGTAGGGTCATACTTGCTTGTTTATCAGGATCCCCATTTAGCTTTTATAGAAGAAGCAGCTACTCTTCCTGGGGTTCTACATAAACACAGGACATGACAAGTAACTAAGCACTTGATACACTGATAGACAAGAACAGTCACACAAATCAAAAATATAACGATGTACAAACAATACAACTAAACTGTAGCTGCCATAGAAATAGATGTATTTTTATATGGTTTCTCCTCTTATCAGCCACAACCTGTTCTGTTCTCAACACTGCTCAGTCTGTAGTCAACTCAAACTTAAACAAACTTAGTTGACTGGCTGGCTGCTAGGCTAGCAGAAGACTCTGTGGCTCCATCTGTTGGTGATGAGTGTAACTGCAGCCTTTCCACCTGGCTGACTGTGGATGAGAACCTTACAATGAAATGCTGAATACAACAGGTGTAGTAGACCTTACAGTGAAATTCTGAATACAACAGGTGTAGGTAGACCTTACAGTGAAATGCTGAATACAACAGGTGTAGTAGACCTTACAATGAAATGCTGAATACAACAGGTGTAGTAGACCTTACAATGAAATGCTGAATACAACAGGTGTAGGTAGACCTTACAGTGAAATGCTGAATACAACAGGTGTAGTAGACCTTACAGTGAAATGCTGAATACAACAGGTGTAGTAGACCTTACAGTGAAATGGTGAATACAACAGGTGTAGTAGACCTTACAGTGAAATGCTGAATACAACAGGTGTAGGTAGACCTTACAGTGAAATGCTGAATACAACAGGTGTAGGTAGACCTTACAGTGAAATGCTGAATACAACAGGTGTAGTAGACCTTACAGTGAAATGCTGAATACAACAGGTGTAGTAGACCTTACAGTGAAATGCTGAATACAACAGGTGTAGTAGACCTTACAGTGAAATGCTGAATACAACAGGTGTAGTAGACCTTACAGTGAAATGCTGAATACAACAGGTGTTGTAGACCTTACAGTGAAATGCTGAATACAACAGGTGTAGTAGACCTTACAGTGAAATGCTGAATACAACAGGTGTAGTAGACCTTACAGTGAAATGCTGAATACAACAGGTGTAGTAGACCTTACAGTGAAATGCTGAATACAACAGGTGTTGTAGACCTTACAGTGAAATGCTGAATACAACAGGTGTAGGTAGACCTTACAGTGAAATGCTGAATACAACAGGTGTAGTAGACCTTACAATGAAATGCTGAATACAACAGGTGTAGTAGACCTTACAATGAAATGCTGAATACAACAGGTGTAGTAGACCTTACAGTGAAATGCTGAATACAACAGGTGTAGTAGACCTCACAGTGAAATGCTGAATACAACAGGTGTAGTAGACCTCACAGTGAAATGCTGAATACAACAGGTGTTGTAGACCTTACAGTGAAATGCTTACTTACGAGCCCCTAACCAACAATGCAGTTTTTTAAATGGATTAGAATTAAAGTAATTAAAGCAGCAGTAAAATAATAATGAGACTATATACAGGGGGTACCGGTACAGAGTCAATGTGGAGACTATATACAGGGGGTACCGGTACAGAGTCAATGTGGAGGCTATATACAGGGGGTACCGGTACAGAGTCAATGTGGAGACTATATACAGGGGGTACCGGTACAGAGTCAATGTGGAGGCTATATATACAGGGGATACCGGTACAGAGTCAATGTGGAGACTATATACAGGGGGTACCGGTACAGAGTCAATGTGGAGGCTGTATACAGGGGATACCGGTACAGAGTCAATGTGGAGACTATATACAGGGGGTACCGGTACAGAGTCAATGTGGAGGCTATATATACAGGGGGTACCGGTACAGAGTCAATGTGGAGGTTATATACAGGGGGTACCGGTACAGAGTCAATGTGGAGACTATATACAGGGGGTACTGGTACAGAGTCAATGTGGAGGCTATATACAGGGGGTACCGGTACAGAGTCAATGTGGAGACTATATACAGGGGGTACCGGTACAGAGTCAATGTGGAGGCTATATACAGGGGGTACCGGTACAGAGTATTACGGTACAGAGTCAATGTGGAGGCTATATACAGGGTATTACGGTACAGAGTCAATGTGGAGGCTATATACAGGGTGTACCGGTACAGAGTCAATGTGGAGACTATATACAGGGGGTACTGGTACAGAGTCAATGTGGAGGCTATATACAGGGGGTACCGGTACAGAGTCAATGTGGAGGCTAAATACAGGTGGTACCGGTACAGAGTCAATGTGGAGGCTACATACAGGTGGTACCAGTACAGAGTCAATGTGGAGGCTATATACAGGGGGTACTGGTACAGAGTCAATTTGGAGGCTATATACAGGGTGTACCGGTACAGAGTCAATGTGGAGGCTATATACAGGGGGTACTGGTACAGAGTCAATGTGGAGGCTATATACAGGGGGTACCGGTACAGAGTCAATGTGGAGGCTATATACAGGGTGTACCGGTACAGAGTCAATGTTGAGGCTATATACAGGGGGTACTGGTACAGAGTCAATGTGGAGGCTATATACAGGGGGTACCGGTACAGAGTCAATGTGGAGGCTATATACAGGGTGTACCGGTACAGAGTCAATGTGGAGGCTATATACAGGGGGTACTGGTACAGAGTCAATGTGGAGGCTATATACAGGGGGTACCGGTACAGAGTCAATGTGGAGGCTAAATACAGGTGGTACCGGTACAGAGTCAATGTGGAGGCTATATACAGGGGGTACCGGTACAGAGTCAATGTGGAGGCTATATACAGGGGGGTACCGGTACAGAGTCAATGTGGAGGCTATATACAAGGGGGGGTTCCGGTACAGAGTCAGTGTGGAGACTATATACAGGGGGTACCGGTACAGAGTCAATGTGGAGGCTATATACAGGGGGTACTGGTACAGAGTCAATGTGGAGGCTATATACAGGGGGTACCGGTACAGAGTCAATGTGGAGGCTAAATACAGGTGGTACCGGTACAGAGTCAATGTGGAGGCTATATACAGGGGGTACCGGTACAGAGTCAATGTGGAGGCTATATACAAGGGGGGGTTCCGGTACAGAGTCAGTGTGTGGTAGGCACTGGTTAGTTGAGGTAATATGTACATGTAGGTAGAGTTATTAAGTAACTATGAATAGATGATAACAACAGAGAGTAGCAGTGGTGTAAAAGAGGGGGGGGGCGCAATGCAAATAGTCTGGGTAGCAATTTGATTAGGCGTTCAGGAGTCTTATGGCTTGGGGGTAGAAGCTGTTTAGAAGCCTCTTGGACCTAGACTTGGCGCTCCGAGTCAGTAGATTGGTGTTGTAAAAGTCAGGCTTAAGTTAAAGGACCTTGTGACCAGAGGACAAGACTACTTACTATAGACTCTTAACTCGCAACGCCTCTTTCTCTCTTCACCTAACCTTGCATGGAGAAGAGTAGGTCAATTCATGACAATTGGTCAAACACTTTTTGATTTAGGTGCTGTGTTGGGTTGTTAAAATGGGCTTTCTAGGTTGGAGAAACCAACGTGGAGCTTCAGCAGAGGTCTGTATGGTAGGTAGGTTAGTCCCATAGGACAACCAGGTCTTTGATTATTGTGAAAGTTATCAATGACTTTCCTTCTGCTTAGAACTGTTTTAGTCTTCGCTCTTTGTTTCCTGTGTAACACGCCTCATCTCCCCTGGCCTTTTCTTCTTCAGACCGTCTCGTCGACGCCGCTCAGTGGGTGTGGCCAACGCCACCCTGCCTCGCTTCCTGACCACTCCCCCCACCCTGCCCAACGCGTCGACCACGCCCAGCCCAGAGGGCGAGGGGGCGGAGGGCTCCAAGGTGACACTTGTGGTGTTCGCCAAGGAGTCAACCGTCATCTCCAACCTGCGCCACTTCACCAGCTACCAGATAGAGATCCATGGTTGTAACCACCCCTCGGACTCACAACGCTGCAGCATGGCCACTTACGTCAGCGCGCGCACCATGCCCGAGGGTAAGGCAGTACACACTAACAGACTACAGCATGCCCGAGGGTAAGGCAGTACACAGTAACAGACTACAGCATGCCCGAGGGTAAGGCAGTACACACTAACAGACTACAGCATGCCCGAGGGTAAGGCTGTACACAGTAACAGACTACAGCATGCCCGAGGGTAAGGCTGTACACAGTCGCACACAGTAACAGACTACAGCATGCCCGAGGGTAAGGCAGTACACAGTCGCACACAGTAACAGACTACAGCATGCCCGAGGGTAAGGCTGTACACAGTCGCACACAGTAACAGACTACAGCATGCCCGAGGGTAAGGCTGTACACAGTCACACACAGTAACAGACTACAGCATGCCCGAGGGTAAGGCAGTACACAGGAACAGACTACAGCATACCCGAGGGTAAGGCTGTACACAGTCGCACACACTAACAGACTACAGCATGCCCGAGGGTAAGGCTGTACACAGTAACAGACTACAGCATGCCCAAGGGTAAGGCTGTACACTGTAACAGACTACAGCATGCCCGAGGGTAAGGCTGTACACAGTCCCACACAGTAACAGACTACAGCATGCCCGAGGGTAAGGCTGTACACAGTAACAGACTACAGCATGCCCAAGGGTAAGGCTGTACACTGTAACAGACTACAGCATGCCCGAGGGTAAGGCTGTACACAGTCCCACACAGTAACAGACTACAGCATGCCCGAGGGTAAGGCTGTACACAGTAACAGACTACAGCATGCCCAAGGGTAAGGCTGTACACTGTAACAGACTACAGCATGCCCAAGGGTAAGGCTGTACACAGTCACACACAGTAACAGACTACAGCATGCCTGAGGGTAAGGCTGTACACAGTCACACACACTAACAGACTACAGCATGCCCGAGGGTAAGGCTGTACACAGTCGCACACACTAATGATGGTTCTGCCTGTGTTCTCCTCTCCCTGCAGAGAAAGCTGATGACATTGTGGGCCAGGTGAGCCATGAGATTGTGTTGGAGAACCCAGACTCTGTCCACATCAAGTGGCTGGAACCCAAAGCCCCCAACGGCATGATCATCCTGTACGAGATCAATTACAGGAGGATAGGTGACCCTGAGGTCAGTACCAATACTAGAATCAAATACAGGAGGGTAGGTGACCCTGAGGTCAGGACCAATACTAGAATCAAATACTGTAGGATAGGTGACCCTGAGGCCAGTACCAATACTAGAATCAAATACTGTAGGATAGATAGGTGACCCTGAGGTCAGTACCAATACTAGACTCAGCTACAGGGGGATAGATAGGTGACCCTGAGGTCAGTACCAATACTAGACTCAGCTACAGGAGGATAGATAGGTGACCCTGAGGGCAATACCAACACTAGACTCAGCTACAGGGGGATAGATAGGTGACCCTGAGGTCAGTACCAATACTAGACTCAGCTACAGGAGGATAGATAGGTGACCCTGAGGGCAATACCAATACTAGACTCAGCTACAGGGGGATAGATAGGTGACCCTGAGGTCAGTACCAATACTAGACTCAGCTACAGGAGGATAGATAGGTGACCCTGAGGGCAATACCAACACTAGACTCAGCTACAGGGGGATAGATAGGTGACCCTGAGGTCAGTACCAATACTAGACTCAGCTACAGGAGGATAGATAGGTGACCCTGAGATCAGTACCAATACTAGATTCAGCTACAGGAGGATAGATAGGTGACCCTGAGGTCAGGACTAATACTAGAATCAAATAACTGTTTCTATCAATCCATTTCCCCCTTGCTCTTACTTGTTTTGGATGTTTGTTGACTTGAGTTTACAGTAGTAGTCATTTGTAGGTGTTTGGCTCGGAAAGGGCAGTGACGGGGTGTTATTAGGTTTGTGTTACAAATCGTTCCTATTATTTGGGCCAGGATTAGTTTATTAGGTGCATACCTGGTTGCTACAGTCTGAATTTGATACTGGCTAGTTGTTTTTCAACCATATTGTCAGGGCTCATAATCATGGTCTTGTGCATTATGCTGAAAAACAGCCACAGCAATTATGAAAGAAAATCTACGGTTTGTCTATAGTTCTGATTGTCACCCCCTGTAGTGTGTGTGTGTGTGTGCTGAATGTGTGGACTCATCACTCATTGGTATTCACTACTGCACCGTCTTACCCAGGGAGCCTGTAGTAGATCTGTTACCATGGCGATTGAAACAGGAACTGCACCCACCCTCCCTTCCCCTCGTGTAAACAAATAGATGTCTCAGTAACCAAGGAATTAAGAGCTTTGATTCCTCTGCAATGACAATGACAATGCTCTGTACTTTTTACTGACACGGACAGTGGTTTAAAGAAATCTGGACAAATATTTAATTGTGAAAGGTAATCATATATGCTTCTTATTTTGTTGTTGTATGTAAGATAATATATTGACAAGATTGAGTGTTAGTATGCTAGGTTGAAAGCTTTGATTCGCAGACTTTGTTGTTACGGCCAGCGACGCCTCGTCTATTATAAACCCTGATACTCACAGTCACACCCTTTATACAACACTGCGTGTGATTTAGTGGAATTACCTTGCTATAACCACTCTATAACCCTGTATTAATCTGCGTTCCAGGAGCTGCATCACTGCGTGTGATTTAGTGGAATGACCTTGCTATAACCACTCTATAACCCTGTATTAATCTGTGTTCCAGGAGCTGCATCACTGCGTGTGATTTAGTGGAATTACCTTGCTATAACCACTCTATAACCCTGTATTAATCTGTGTTCCAGGAGCTGCATCACTGCGTGTGATTTAGTGGAATTACCTTGCTATAACCACTCTATAACCCTGTATTAATCTGTGTTCCAGGAGCTGCATCACTGCGTGTGATTTAGTGGAATTACCTTGCTATAACCACTCTATAACCCTGTATTAATCTGCGTTCCAGGAGCTGCATCACTGCGTGTGATTTAGTGGAATTACCTTGCTATAACCACTCTATAACCCTGTATTAATCTGCGTTCCAGGAGCTGCATCACTGCGTGTCCAGGAAGACCTACGCCCAGATCGGAGGCTGCAGGCTTCGTGTGGTGCATCCTGGGAACTACACTGTGAAGATCCGTGCCACCTCGCTGGCAGGAAATGGCTCCTGGACTAAACCCACCTATTTCTTCATGCCCGACAGTAGGTCCTGCCCACCTGGGCCAATGTACTTACTTTGTCTGAAATTATATATATTGTTTTGCGATATATTTATTGCAAATTATTTGTTTTTTTTCACACGCGTCAGAAAAACATGACAATAAAAGAACATCACTTCCACCCCCCCACACATGGGGGAGTACAGCATACTCTGGACACATTTGAACAGATCATGTTGCCATGACCGTGACTGACCAATGGCTGCTTGCTGTGTTTGTTGCAGAGGACATTGTTTCACTGAACATTATCATTGGCCCAGTCATCTGCTTCATCCTGCTGCTCTTCGTGGGAGGCGGAGTCTTCATGGTCTATAAGAAAAAGTAAGACTTTTTTTTGGTATCATTTTATTTATTTTGCCTTTTATTTTTACCAGCCAGGTAATTATTTACAATGATGGCTTGGCAAGACAAATAAACAAATATGCAAGAATATCTTTGACTCTTCTTTTGACCGTGTGTATCAGACAAATTGAGGGACCCACTGGACCTCTGATCGCCTCGTCCAACCCGGAGTACCTGAGCGCCAGCGACGGTAAGGACAACCACGAACCCCACCTCAAACCGGTCTGTTTTCCTGTGAGATGGTGTATGTGCTAAAAAACAAACAGTGTAATACATTAAGTATTAAGTACATTAGGTATTAAGTACATTATGTATTAAGTACATTATGTATTAAGTACATTAGGTATTAAGTACATTAGGTATTAAGTACATTAGGTATTAAGTACATTGGGTATTAAGTACATTGGGTATTAAGTATTAAGCACATTAGGTATTAAGCACATTAGGTATTAAGCACATTAGGTATTAAGCACATTAGGTATTAAGCACATTAGGTATTAAGTACATTAGGTATTAAGTAGTGAACTAATAGGATAACTTTGTTCCCTTTGTGTGGTGTAGTATACATACCGGATGACTGGGAGGTGGCGAGGGAAAAGATCAACATCCTCAAGGAGCTGGGTCAGGGCTCGTTTGGCATGGTCTACGAGGGCGTCGCCAAGGACATCGTGAAGGGCGAGCCGGACACGCGCGTGGCAGTGAAGACGGTCAACGAGTCGGCCAGTCTGAGAGAGAGGATCGAGTTCCTCAACGAAGCCTCCGTCATGAAGGCCTTCAGCTGCCACCATGTGGTAAGAAACCTATTCATTCACTATATAATATATTACTGTCAGAATATGTACTGCACGTGACACGACGCTCCTCCCCTCCGCTTGGGCAACAAAAACAATAACAGGGGCGGACGTTGGCGCTGTTTCCCCTATTGTGGAGCCCATCTTTAAATTGAGTAGATTTTCTCAAGTTATTATGTAGAGAAATGTGTACATATATATTTTAATGTTCTTAACTCTCCCTGTTCTCTCTGTCTGTAGTGTAGTGACTAATTATCTCTGTCTGTAGTGTAGTGACTAATTATCTCTGTCTGTAGTGTAGTGACTAATTATCTCTGTCTGTAGTGTAGTGACTAATTATCTCTGTCTGTAGTGTAGTGACTAATTATCTCTGTCTGTAGTGTAGTGACTAATTATCTCTGTCTGTAGTGTAGTGACTAATTATCTCTGTCTGTAGTGTAGTGACTAATTATCTCTGTCTGTAGTGTAGTGACTAATTATCTCTGTCTGTAGTGTAGTGACTAATTATCTCTGTCTGTAGTGTAGTGACTAACTCTCTCTGTCTGTAGTGTAGTGACTAATTATCTCTGTCTGTAGTGTAGTGACTAATTATCTCTGTCTGTAGTGTAGTGACTAATTATCTCTGTCTGTAGTGTAGTGACTAACTCTCTCTGTCTGTAGTGTAGTGACTACGTCTCCCTGTTCTCTCTGTCTGTAGTGTAGTGACTACGTCTCCCTGTTCTCTCTGTCTGTAGTGTAGTGACTAAGTCTCCATGTTCTCTCTGTCTGTAGTGTAGTGATTAACTCTCTCTGTCTATAGTGCAGTGACCAACTCTCCCTGTTCTCTCTGTCTGTCTGTAGTGTAGTGACTAAATCTCCCTGTCTGTAGTGTAGTGACCAACTCTCCCTGTTCTCTCTGTCTGTCTGTAGTGTAGTGACCAACTCTCCCTGTTCTCTCTGTCTGTCTGTAGTGACCAACTCTCCCTGTTCTCTCTGTCTGCAGTGTAGTGACTAACTCTCTCTGTCTGTAGTGTAGTGACCAACTCTCTCTGTCTGTAGTGTAGTGACCAACTCTCCCTGTTCTCTCTGTCTGTAGGTGCGTCTGCTGGGTGTGGTGTCTAAGGGCCAGCCGACTCTGGTGGTGATGGAGCTGATGACCCACGGGGATCTGAAGAGCTTCTTGCGGGCCCTCCGTCCAGACTCCGAGAGTAACCCCACAGGGAAGCCCCCTCCCACACTGAAAGAGATGATCCAGATGTCAGGAGAGATAGCAGACGGCATGGCCTACCTCAACGCCAAGAAGTTTGTCCACAGAGATCTAGCTGCCAGGAACTGCATGGTGGCTGAGGACAACACCGTCAAGATCGGAGGTACAGTACATTAAGACTGTACCAAACATGTGATTCTCTCTGTGATGGTACCAAACATGTGATTCTCTCTGTGATGGTACATTACATTAAGACTGTACCAAACATGTGATTCTCTCTGTGATGGTACCAAACATGTGATTCTCTCTGTGATGGTACAGTACATTAAGACTGTACCAAACATGTGATTCTCTCTGTGATGGTACCAAACATGTGATTCTCTCTGTGATGGTACAGTGCATTAAGACTGTACCAAACATGTGATTCTCTCTGTGATGGTACAGTACATTAAGACTGTACCAAACATGTGATTCTCTCTGTGATGGTACCAAACATGTGATTCTCTCTGTGATGGTACAGTGCATTAAGACTGTACCAAACATGTGATTCTCTCTGTGATGGTACAGTACATTAAGACAGTACAGTACATGTGATTCTCTCTGTGATGGTACCAAACATGTGATTCTCTCTGTGATGGTACAGTACATTAAGACAGTACAGTACATGTGATTCTCTCTGTGATGGTACCAAACATGTGATTCTTTCTGTGATGGTACAGTACATTAAGACTGTACCAAACATGTGATTCTCTCTGTGATGGTACCAAACATGTGATTCTCTCTGTGATGGTACCAAACATGTGATTCTCTCTGTGATGGTACCAAACATGTGATTCTCTCTGTGATGGTACATTACATTAAGATTGTACCAAACATGTGATTCTCTCTGTGATGGTACCAAACATGTGATTCTCTCATTGATGGTACATTACATTAAGATTGTACCAAACATGTGATTCTCTCTGTGATGGTACCAAACATGTGATTATCTCTGTGATGGTACACTACATTAAGACTGTACCAAACATGTGATTCTCTCTGTGATGGTACCAAACATGTGATTCTCTCTGTGATGGTACAGTACATTAAGACTGTACCAAACATGTGATTCTCTCTGTGATGGTACATTACATTAAGACTGTACCAAACATGTGATTCTCTCTGTGATGGTACCAAACATGTGATTCTCTCTGTGATGGTACAGTACATTAAGACTGTACCAAACATGTGATTCTCTCTGTGATGGTACATTACATTAAGACTGTACCAAACATGTGATTCTCTCTGTGATGGTACCAAACATGTGATTCTCTCTGTGATGGTACCAAACAAGTGATTCTCTCTGTGATGGTACACTACATTAAGACTGTACCAAACATGTGATTCTTTCTGTGATGGTACAGTACATTAAGACAGTACAGTACATGTGATTCTCTCTGTGATGGTACCAAACATGTGATTCTTTCTGTGATGGTACAGTACATTAAGACAGTACAGTACATATGATTCTCTCTGTGATGGTACCAAACATGTGATTCTCTCTGTGATGGTACACTACATTAAGACAGTACAGTACATGTGATTTTCTCTGTGATGGTACCAAACATGTGATTCTCTCTGTGATGGTACAGTACATTAAGACAGTACAGTACATGTGATTCTCTCTGTGATGGTACCAAACATGTGATTCTCTCTGTGATGGTACTATTTCAACAAGTACATCATGCCTGGTGTATGAGACTTGGGTTAATATTTCAGGAGTGGTAGAATGCTGTATTGTAACAAAGCGGCTTGTGTGTGCCTGTGGTTGATATTTATGTATGTATATATATATATATACACGACTGTGTTTCTCCAGACTTTGGTATGACCAGAGATATCTACGAGACGGACTACTACCGCAAGGGAGGGAAGGGTCTGCTTCCTGTCAGGTGGATGGCTCCTGAGTCGCTCAAGGACGGAGTGTTCACCGCTCATTCAGACTGCTGGTGAGGAAGAGGATACACCTGGGCTGTCGCTGATGTCATAAAGGCCTGTCTACTCGACCTGTTTCAGCCACTCTATTCAATCTCTTGATGAGCAAGAACCCCCCCCCATTACAGCCCCCTTTGTGTCTACAGTAACTCTGTCAGCATTGTTCTATTCTGTTGTTACACTAGTCCAGGGGGGGATTCAAATCTAACCCTAGCTATGGCCTGCGACATCCAGACTACTGCTGGTTTGCTGTTCTACCTGATGATTAATTGTAGCCACCTAATGTCCCAGGTCTAAATCAGCCCCGTAGACGATTAAAATAAAACAGATTAACTGGTTTCAAGGTCCAGAGTTGAATTTGAGGCCACTAGTCTTTTATTTCCTTATTCACATCCTGTTTTTTTTTGTGGTTTTTTTTTGTCTTGAGATAATATCTATCCGGTCATGTCTGTCTGTCTGACCCCAGGTCGTTTGGCGTGGTGTTGTGGGAGGTCAGTACCCTGGCAGAGCAGCCGTACCAGGGCCTGTCCAATGAACAGGTCCTCAAGTTCGTCATGGACGGAGGATACCTGGACAGACCAGAGAACTGTGAACAGAGGATGTAAGTGTCTCAAACACTAGACTTTTAGTCTCCCTGTTCTCTTTGTCTGTAGTGTAGTGACCAACTCTCCCTGTACTCTCTCTGTCTGTAGTGTAGTGACTAACTCTCCCTGTTCTCTCTGTCTGTCTGTAGTGTATTGACTAAGTCTCCCTGTTCTCTCTGTAGTGTAGTGACTAACTCTCTCTGTCTGTAGTGTAGTGACCAAGTCTCCCTGTTCTCTCTGTCTGTCTGTAGTGTAGTGACCAACTCTCCCTGTTCTCTCTGTAGTGTAGTGACCAACTCTCCCTGTCCTCTCTCTGTCTGTAGTGTAGTGACCAAGTATCCCTGTTCTCTCTGTCTGTCTGTAGTGTATTGACTAAGTCTCCCTGTTCTCTCTGTAGTGTAGTGACTAACTCTCTCTGTCTGTAGTGTAGTGACCAAGTCTCCCTGTTCTCTCTGTCTGTAGTGTAGTGACTAAGTCTCCCTGTTCTCTGTAGTGTAGTGACTAACTCTCTCTGTCTTTAGTGTAGTGACTAACTCTCTCTGTCTGTAGTGTAGTGACTAACTCCCTGTTCTCTCTGTCTGTCTTTAGTGTAGTGACTAAGTCTCCCTGTTCTCTGTAGTGTAGTGACTAACTCTCTCTGTCTTTAGTGTAGTGACTAACTCTCTCTGTCTGTAGTGTAGTGACTAACTCCCTGTTCTCTCTGTCTGTCTGTAGTGTAGTGACCAAGTCTCCCTGTTCTCTCTGTCTGTAGTGTAGTGACCAACTCTCCCTGTTCTCTCTGTCTGTAGTGTAGTGACTAAGTCTCCCTGTTCTCTGTAGTGTAGTGACTAACTCTCTCTGTCTGTAGTGTAGTGACCAAATCTCCCTGTTCTCTCTGTCTGTCTGTAGTGTATTGACTAAGTCTCCCTGTTCTCTCTGTAGTGTAGTGACTAACTCTCTCTGTCTGTAGTGTAGTGACCAAGTCTCAGTTGTCTTTTACGTTGATATCCACTACCAAGCATACAAAGTACACAATGTATATTATTTTGAATTGGTTAACAGTTTGAGTTACCAACTACTACATGCATACAATATTCCAGGGCTAGTTGTGTTTCAATGGGGACTAACCGAGGTGAGCTGCTTGTGCATATAGCACATAGATTCTCTCTCGTTCATTCATCTTTCTCCTTCTCCACCATCTTTCTCCCTCTCCTCCTCCCTCAGCCACAACCTGATGTCTATGTGCTGGCAGTACAACCCCAAGATGCGTCCCACCTTCCAGGAAATCATCGAGATGTTAAAGGAGGACCTTCACCCCAGTTTCCAGGAGGTGTCCTTCTTCTACAGCGAGGAGAACAAGCCCCCGGAGACGGAGGAGTTTGACTTGGACCTGGAGAACATGGAGAGCATCCCGCTGGACCCGTCGTCCTACTCCCAGAGAGAGGACAGAGACAGTCTGTCCAGAGATGAGGGACCTAGTCAAGGCCTGAGGGGCAATTACGAGGAACACGTGCCCTACACGCACATGAACGGTGGCAAGAAAAACGGACGAATCTTATCGTTGCCCAGATCCAGCCCTTCCTAACATTTTCTCTTCTCTTCAGCTCCTTTGATTCTGTCGTTTTCTAATTTTTTTATTTTTTATTGTATTACTCTTTCCCTAGCCCTTCAAAAAAACAAATCAAAAAACAGATCTCAGGACTTTTTTTTCATTTCTTCCTCACAGCTGCCAAGCATGGCGGCACAGGATGCAAACGTTTTGGTATATGTTGAGACATTTTCGCATTTATCCAGAATCATCTACTACAACTTTCTACTCTCTTTATTTTGTTTTTCACAATTGCCAAGTTTCCAGGACTGGTCGCTGGGAAAAAAAGAAAAAAAAACTGCGAACACACAGCTTAAAGAACCATAAGGCTGCTCCAGATCTCTCTCTCTCTGTCTCTGTCTCTCTCTGTCTCTCTCTGTCTCTCTCTGTCTCTCTCTGTCTCTCTCTGTCTCTTTCTGTGTCTCTCTCTGTGTCTCTCTCTGTGTCTCTCTCTGTGTCTCTCTCTGTGTCTCTCTCTGTGTGTGTCTCTCTCTCTCTCTCTCTCTCTCTCTCTCTCTCTCTCTCTCTCTCTCTCTCTCTCTCTCTGTCTCTGTCTCTGTCTCTCTGTCCCATCTCTCCTCCCCAGGCTGTCCCATCTCTCCTCCCCAGGCTGTCCCATCTCTCCTCCATTCTCCTGTTTCGTTTTCAAGTGAAAATGTTTTCAGATAGTGGCCTTTTTATATATGGCTTATAAACAAAGAGAAGTGTATCAATGCTTGTGTTCTTTTCCTTTGAACAATGACTAAACAGTTTGGAAATGTGGGACGGCATAGACTCTCTCCTAGAACAAATGTCTATTTGTAGAGGAACGTTTATTTTCTTTTTTTTCTGCAGAATACTAAACTTCACAGATTATTGTGGTGTTTGGTGAATGAATAGTTGTAATTTATTCGCTTTTTTTTTTTTTGTCTCATCTCTTTGTTTTATTTCTGTGTCCTCGTTATGGCTGAAGGATATTTAAACAGTTAAAGTTGGACAAAACAATTCCTCCGACTGACCAATAGCTGCTGCTTTGATATATTTTAGTGGGTATAGAATATATATATATATATCTATCCTATCATATATATATATATATATATATATATATATATATATATATATATATATATATATATATATATATATATATATATATATATATATAGATAGAATATACAGTACCAGTCAAATGTTTGGAGACACCTACTCATTCCGGGGATTATTATTTTTTTTTACTATATTCTACATTGTAAAATAATAGTGAAGACATCAAAACAATGAAATAACACATGTGGAATCATGTAGTAACCAAAAAAAGTGTTAAACAATTCAAAATATATTTTATATTTGAGATTCTTCAAAGTAGCCACCCTTTGCCTTGATGACAGCTTTGCACACTATTGTCATTCTCTCAACCAGTTTCATGAGGAATGCTTTTCCAAAAATCTTGAAAGTGTTCCCACAAATGCTGAGCAGTTGTTGGCTGCTTTTTCTTCACTCTGCGGTCCAACTCTTCCCAAACCATCTCAATTGGATTGAGGTCGGATGATTGTGAAGGCCAGGTCATCTGATGCAGCACTCCATCACTCTCCTTCTTGGTCAAGTAGCCCTTACACAGCATGAGGTGTGTTTGGGGTCATTGTCCTGTTGAAAAACAAATGATAGTCCCACTAATTGCAAACCAGATGGGATGGCGTATCGATGCAAGATGCTGTGGTAGCCATGCTGGTTTAGTGTGCCTTGAATTCTAAACGAATCACTGACAGTGTCACCAGCAAAGCACCATCACACCACCACCTCCATGCTTCACGGTGGGAACCACACATGCAGAGCTCATCCGTTCACCTACTCTGCGTCTCACAAAGACACGGCGGTTAGAACCAAAAATGTCAAATTTGGACTCACCAGACCAAAGAACACATTTCCACAAGTCTAATGTCCATTGCTCGTGTTTCTTGGCCCAAGCAAGTCTCTTCTTCTTATTGGTGTCCTTCATTAGTGGTTACCTTGCAGCAATTTGACCATGAAGGCCTGATTCACACAGTCTCCTCTGAACAGTTGATGTTGGGATGTGTCTCTTACTTGAACTCTGTGAAGCATTTATTTGGGCTGCAATCTGAGGCTGGTAACTCTAATGAACTTATCCTCTGCAGCAGAGGTAACTCTGGGCCTTCCTTTCCTGTGGCGGTCCTCATGAGAGCCAGTTTCATCGTAGTGCTTGATGGTTTTTGCGACCCCACTTGAAGAAACTTTAAAAGTTCTTGAAATTTTCCTTTTTGACTGACCTTCATGTCTTATAATGATGGACTGTTGTTTCTCTTTGCTTATTTGAGTTGTTCTTGCCATAATGTGGACTTGGTCTTTTCTCAAATAGGGCCATCTTCTGTATACCACTCCTACCTTATCACAACATAACTGATTGGCTCAAACGCATTAAGAAGGATAGAAATTCCACAAATTAACAAGTCACACTTATTAATTGAAATGCATTCCAGGTGACTACCTCATGAAGCTGGTTGAGAGAATGCCAAGAGTGTGCAAAGCTGTCATCAAGGCAAAGGTTGGCTACTTTGGACAATGTCAAATATTACATATGTTTTGATTAACACTTTTGGTTACTACATTATTCCATATGTGTTATTTAATAGTTTTGATGTCTTCACTATTATTCTACAATGTAGAAAATCGTTTTTTTTTTTAAAGAAAATAAACTCTGAAATGAGTAGGTATGTTCAAACTTTGACTGGTTTTGTATATAGTATATATGGAATATTGTTTGTTTTTAATATCAATATTTTATATATAATATATACAATATTTATGTTCTTGTAAATAGTTGACGTTTTCATCTGAGGCTTTCCTGTAAGATATTATTTTTCTTATTTTATTCTTAACGTTTCTAACCCTGGAAATGACACTAATAGATGGTCAATGCTCTGTGTCTTAGACCGTCACACGGGATTTTACTTCTCTGTCCAACCCTCAGGAGAACCCATTTCTCCTCGGCATCAAAGGGCAGCCCGCCATTTTAGAAAAATCATGGCATCTTTCAAATGCTGTTCATCGGTCAGTGGAAGAGTTTGGGTGGTAATTATGCTCCATCTGAAACTCCTTGGTTTCCTGTCTGTTTGTATTTTTGGTCTGATGGAACTATGGTCTAGACGTCATGTTATCTGTTGTTGAACATTGATGTGACGATATTCATTTCTCTTATCTATGGTTGATCATTAGCGATCTATTTATTGGTTGGTATTATCAGTGGGGCTAGAGATGTGATGTCGGCTTTCTTGGACAGACCGCTCGTCTCGTCCTGTGACGATTGTGCTTCATTGTCGTCTTCTATTGGTAGGGGCGTTTGTAGGGTTATAGGTCAGAGGAGGCTCATCTATTTGATCTGTAACCAGCCTGAGCTGACTGGAGATTGGGGCAGAAGCCTATATAGGTGGATGTATGACAAGAGCCCGTAGCATCAGTTCTTGAGAGAGAGATCCCCCTGCAGTACTTTGTGTTTTTATTCTACCTTTATTTACCTAGGCAAGTCAGTTAAGAACAAATACTTATTTACAATTACGGTCTAGGAACAGTGGGTTAACTGCCTTGTTCAGGGGCATAATGACAGATTTGTACCTTGTCAGCTCGGGGATTCGATCTTGCATCTTTTCGGTTACTAGTCCAACGCTCTAACCACAAGGCTACCTGGCATCATCTTTACTCTTTCACAGCCCTGTGTCCTCATACGTCTAGTTTTGTTCTGACCCTACCATCACCCTTCACCCCCCCCCCCCCCCACACACACACACACACACATAACAACAGAAAGTTCTGACAGCCTATTGGCTGTACTGCTCGCTGACACAGGAAGGAGGTCACAATCAGGCTGCTGGTGGAATTTACCGTGTTACTGTGGTTGAGTGCTTTTGATCGGAACGTTCTGGAAAGTTCCTATTGCATTCCGAGACTACTGCAGGCGGCAGAGAGAGAGAGAGAGAGAAGAGCAGTTAGACGGTGTATGTGTTGGGGTTAGTGGAGCGAAGCTGGGATGGTGGTGGGGGTGGTGGTGGGGGTGGTGGTGGTGGTGAGGAGGGCTGTGACTATTCATCCTATTACATCCCCTCTATCACACGTAGTGTTTGAGTCAGGAAATGCTGTACCCCCCCCCCCCCCCCCCCCCCCCCCCCGGCATTCCGCTATCGACGATGTGGTCCGTGGCGTTCTATTAGGCCTCGCCATGTGCCCGTTTATTCGCAACCCTTCCTCCCTCCCTCCCTAAATGTAGAAGATATTGAACTCAATCCCTTTACCTGCCTCCTTTAGAAGACATCACACCACAGTTTCCATTTTGTGACCTTTCGCTCCAATATCTACAGATGGGTCATGAAGTTGTTAACTTCTGTCCGGGTACAGTCATATTGCTATGTTCCAAACAGACATCACAACATTCCTGTCAGCTTTTTCCAGCACAAGACTAAGTACTGATTTAAAAAAATAATAATAATAATATTAATAATTAAGTCCACACACAGAATCACATAGACATACATTCTATCTGATGGAAACCACACATTGGTGTTAACGACAGAGGTTGATTGAGAAGTGTCTACATAGAAGCACAAATAATCCGAATCGTTAGTGGTTTACACGCATTTATCCCTCCCTCTGGCCTAAGGCAGCGATGCTCATTGTCTGTTGTCAGAAGCATCGATAAGGGACAGAAAAACCCACTGGAGCTAAGGGCAAGTCAATCTGGTCTGCATTAAAGCTTAGTGTAATGGGCCTGGTGTTATTAACCCAAACCCGCCCATTCGTCATCGCCCAGTTATCTCTGTTAACCTGTCTGCCTGTGTCTGAGATGGTGAAACCGTTATCCTGTCAGACTCCACCCAGTGCCTTCTCTACCAACCACAGACCAGAGAGATGGATGTACATTTGTACAGGCTGGTTACTGTTTGTTTGACACACACACACACACACCCACACACACAGCATCATACCGTGACAAGAATGCGATCACAATATAGAATCCCACGAGGTCCAAGTTTTCACTCCCATGTTAAGTCAGTCATCTTTACAACCAAGTAGATGAATCCCCACGTGTGTGTGTGTGTGTGTACCTATTAGACAGATGGAGAGAAATATGACTCTTAGATGGGAGCTAAATCCATACGCGTAAATACCAAGTTGTGTTTAGAGATGACGAGGTGTTTAGAGATGACGAGGTGTTTAGAGATGACGAGGTGTTTAGAGATGACGAGGTGTTTAGAGATGTTGGAAAAGATATGACCGTTGCTACTTAAAGTTCTATCTATCTGTTGCCATGGGGAACTTCGGCTAGTGGGAGGGCTTTGTGGGAAAGATGTTGGTCTGTTGTAAAGGTTTGAATGGCAAGTCCACAGAGTACTAATGGCGTTCCAAGTTGAAACTGTTAAAACCACCATTTTGATTCTCGACAATTCAAGATGTTAAAAAAATATATACAGTGCCTTGCGAAAGTATTCGGCCCCCTTGAACTTTGCGACCTTTTGCCACATTTCAGGCTTCAAACATGAAGATATACAACTGTATTTTTTTGTGAAGAATCAACAACAAGTGGGACACAATCATGAAGTGGAACGACATTTATTGGATATTTCAAACTTTTTTAACAAATCAAAAACTGAAAAATTGGGCGTGCAAAATTATTCAGCCCCCTTAAGTTAATACTTTGTAGCTCCACCTTTTGCTGCGATTACAGCTGTAAGTCGCTTGGGGTATGTCTCTATCAGTTTTGCACAACGAGAGACTGACATTTTTTCCCATTCCTCCTTGCAAAACAGCTTGAGCTCAGTGAGGTTGGATGGAGAGCATTTGTGAACAGCAGTTTTCAGTTCTTTCCACAGATTCTCGATTGGATTCAGGTCTGGACTTTGACTTGGCCATTCTAACACCTGGATATGTTTATTTTTGAACCATTCCATTGTAGATTTTGCTTTATGTTTTGGATTATTGTCTTGTTGGAAGACAAATCTCCGTCCCAGTCTCAGGTCTTTTGCAGACTACATCAGGTTTTCTTCCAGAATGGTCCTGTATTTGGCTCCATCCATCTTCCCATCAATTTTAACCATCTTCCCTGTCCCTGCTGAAGAAAAGCAGGCCCAAACCATGATTCTGCCACCACCATGTTTGACAGTGGGGATGGTGTGTTCACAGCTCATCACCCTGTTGCTTTTACGCCAAACATAACGTTTTGCATTGTTGCCAAAAAGTTCAATTTTGGTTTCATCTGACCAGACCACCTTCTTCCACATGTTTGGTGTGTCTCCCAGGTGGCTTGTGGCAAACTTTAAACAACACTTTTTATGGATATCTTTAAGAAATGGCTTTCTTCTTGCCACTCTTCCATAAAGGCCAGATTTGTGCAATATACGACTGATTGTTGTCCTATGGACAGAGTCTCCCACCTCAGCTGTAGATCTCTGCAGTTCATCCAGAGTGATCATGGGCCTCTTGGCTGCATCTCTGATCAGTCTTCTCCTTGTATGAGCTGAAAGTTTAGAGGGACGGCCAGATCTTGGTAGATTTGCAGTGGTCTGATACTCCTTCCATTTCAATATTATCGCTTGCACAGTGCTCCTTGGGATGTTTAAAGCTTGGGAAATCTTTTTGTATCCAAATCCGGCTTTAAACTTCTTCACAACAGTATCTCGGACCTGCCTGGTGTGTTCCTTGTTCTTCATGATGCTCTCTGCGCTTTTAACGGACCTCTGAGACTATCACAGTGCAGGTGCATTTATACGGAGACTTGATTACACACAGGTGGATTGTATTTATCATCATTAGTCATTTAGGTCAACATTGGATCATTCAGAGATCCTCACTGAACTTCTGGAGAGAGTTTGCTGCACTGAAAGTAAAGGGGCTGAATAATTTTGCACGCCCAATTTTTCAGTTTTTGATTTGTTAAAAAAGTTTGAAATATCCAATAAATGTCGTTCCACTTCATGATTATGTCCCACTTGTTGTTGATTCTTCACAAAAAAATACAGTTTTATATCTTTATGTTTGAAGCCTGAAATGTGGCAAAAGGTCGCAAAGTTCAAGGGGGCCGAATACTTTCGCAAGGCACTGTATATCTTCCAATCTTTTGGTGGGTGTTTATCTCTACATATGACCAGTCCAGATCTGTCTCTACATATGACCAGTCCAGATCTGTCTCTACTTATGACCAGTCCAGATCTGTCTCTTTATATGACCAGTCCAGATCTGTCTCTTCATATGACCAGTCCAGATAGTTAAAGGTTGGGAGTCTCTCTACATATGACCAGTCCAGATCTGTCTCTACATATGACCAGTCCAGATCTGTCTCTACATATGACCAGTCCAGATTTGTCTCTACATATGACCAGTCCAGATCTGTCTCTACATATGACCAGTCCAGATCTGTCTCTACATATGACCAGTCCAGATCTGTCTCTACATATGACCAGTCCAGATCTGTCTCTACATATGACCAGTCCAGATCTCTCTTCATATGACCAGTCCAGATCTCTCTCTTCATATGACCAGTCCAGATTTGTCTCTACATATGACCAGTCCAGATCTGTCTCTTCATATGACCAGTCCAGATCTGTCTCTACATATGACCAGTCCAGATCTGTCTCTACATATGACCAAATTATAGATAAATCATATTTTATTTATTTTATTATGATCGTTGTCATTGTACAAAAAAAAACCCAGTTAGCTTTTTAGTCAAAAGTTTTTTTTAAATGTTGAAAGTCAGGTAAAAAAACAAAGACTATTTTGTTAACAGTAGAGCTATAAATGTCAGAATGAGTTGGTAGTTGTCTGGTCTGTGTGTTTGACCACAGTCTACCTCAGGCGTTTTTGGAGGAATCACTACAGCATCTCTCTCCGTATATCAGTCGTTGTCTCTGCAGCCCAATCAGAGGACCGGGACACTGCCCACCCGTGACCACTGCTGTGACATCATCATACCGTGACAAGATTCCGATCACAATATAGAATCCCACGGGGTCCAACTCAAACGGCAAGTTTTCCCTCCCATGTTGAGTCGGTCATCTTTACAACCAAGTAGATTAATCCCCAGTGTAGTGTGAAGCACAACCTCAAAGGGTTTTTAAACATTGCCACAAACTCTGATTTAAGTAGTAATGTTAGCTAGTATTGGAAGGTGTAAATCGGGCCAGAATGTGGTGTTATGGCTACAACCTATTTGACTGGTGATTATTATGCACGAAAGGTTAGGTTCCTGCTCCCTTTATTTGCGTAGAAGTGCAGAATCCCCAAGCATCAGGTTTGGTTTTGATGTCCTTTAGTTTAACATACCCACTTAGCTCTCTGATAGTTGCTCTACTTATCTACATACATTGTTCTAGTGAAGACTTGATTCATTTGAGCTTTTTTTGGAGGGGGGGGGGGGGGGATTCTGCATCAAGACCGAGTCGTCCAAATCATGAATGCATATCTCTTTGATCACATACATACAGCCAAAGTCTTCTATGGCTCAGCTATGTCTTGGTCATGCTGTTCATCATGGACAGAATAGATGATCTCCTCAGTGGTTGTTTTTTTTGGTGGGTGGAGGTGTATCTCTCCTGAGTTCCTTGTCTGCTCAAGTCAGTAAAATATGGCACGGCATTCAGACTTGAGGCTATACATTTTTTTTTTATTTTTTTATTACATTTTATGTATCTTCCAGAAGTGTGTTTTTTTTTTTTCTTCTCTGTCGTCAGTTTGCATTAATGTTGTATGTATTATTTTTCTACTGTGAAAATATGTTGTTATATCAACGTCACCGGTGCGGTCTGTGTGGACGCTTGCATGCCTCCGCTGGTTAAAGGACTGTTCCCTGAGAGAGCTGGACAATCCTGTGTGCCATAATAAACAGAAAAATGTATTCTAGATTGTAACTTCTCCGGGTGGGCGTGAGTTGTGCGGCGGGTGTGTTTGAGTGGTGGAAAGAAGCTTACCTGTCTGACCTGAAGTTGAAGTTCTCTCGTCATCCTAGCAAATTAACAAACAACTGACCCTTTGTTAATCAATATTTTTTTCAGCTCTTCAAGATTATGGACATGATGATTAAATGAATGCTTGTTATCATTGTGATCTGTGGTGTTCACTGCCACCAGCTGGCTGGATGTGAAAGTGTAGCAGCTGGACCGGCGCTCGTAGCCAGGGCTCTGTCCCATAGTGCCTTGCTCAGACTGACCGCCCTCCTCCCTCCTGACTATACAGCCAGCCAGACCCTCAGTGCCCTGGACTGGACTATTCTGGACTGGACTAGACTGCCCTGGGACTGGACTGGTCTGGACTGGACTAGACTGCCCTGGGACTGGACTGGTCTATACTAGACTAGACTGCCCTAGGACTGGACTGGTCTGGACTGGACTAGACTGCCCTGGGACTGGACTGGTCTGGACTGGACTAGACTGCCCTAGGACTTGACTGGTCTATACTAGACTAGACTGCTCTGGACTGGACTAGACTGTCTCCTCTCCTCGCTCATCACCAATAGTCAAGGAATAAACCCCCAACGAACCCCCACAGCAGGAGAATACTGGAGTATCAACACATTATGTATTCTAAGACAGGAGAGAGGGGTCCTTCTGTAACCCATGGCTCCAGTCAGGAGGTAACACGTCCAGCTTGGCTGGATTGATGATTCATCATATTATACTGTGTTGGGATAATTATGTAAACGATATTCATGGTTTAACTAAAAATGTTGAACTTTTTGTCTCTACTACCGGGGCGAAGCTCTGACTTGTTTTGTGCATGAATCCAAACCCCAAGCTGATAGTTTGTTAATTTGATGCTAATAGAATTGTGTGTCTCGGCCAACTCGCTTTGTTGATTAAAACACAACACCCAAAACACATGGGATCATCTATAATTAGCAACAATTGAATGCATGACATGGGAGAATAGAACTCCCATTTTTAAAATGCATACTGTTAATTTTGTATTAAAACTAATCAAAACTTTTAACTGTAAATAGCGGCAGAGATCCCTGAAAAATATAAGCACTTGATTTAGGAAAATGTAGTTTTAGTTTAAACTCTGATAACCTAAACATGCGGTTTGCCAGAGCACGCTGGTAATCCAGCAACAGATTAACCATCATTCTGTGTATTGTTTCCAAAAATTAAAGAAAGTATTACATTTAGAGATGTTGATTTAATATTTTAAATTTTGTGCCAAAATAGAGGGCAAATACAATGACTTTTCTGACTGTAAACATTTACTACTCTTGTACATGATTGAATTTTAACATTGTTATCAATGTATATAACTTTTTCTAAATAAAAAAAATCAACATTGTTTTGCTCATGACACGACCCCACATCGCAGATGAAAGATCTGTACATGTATAAGGGAGCAGCATAACTCTGACTAGATGGGGGCTACGTGTGTATCTTCACATAGGTGTTCTGGAATGTTCATTTGAATATGTTCTTTCCCATTCTAAATACATGTTGCCATGGTTTCCCCCCCCCCCCCCTCCCAGAATCACAATAACATGTCATCTGTTTTATCTTCTTCTTTTTTAAATGTATTATTATAATAATAATAATAATAATAATAATAATAATAATATCTCAAAATATCGCCCGTTGTAATGTTATGGAATTAAATGTCCTTGTTTCAGACCAACAGCTTACAGAAAAGGCATATAGCTTTTTCGATGTGAAAAACTGGAAACGACCACTAGAGGAAATCCTGGTAAATAAATATAAAATGAAAGGTTCTAATCTAATGTGGGGCGGCAGGTAGCCTCGTGGTTAGAGCGTTGGGCAGGTAGCCTAGTGGTTAGAGCGTTGGCCCGGTAGCCTCGTGGTTAGAACGTTGGGCAGGTAGCCTAGTGGTTAGATCGTTGGGCAGGTAGCCTCGTGGTTAGAGCGTTGGACAGGTAGCCTCGTGGTTAGAGCGTTGGCCAGGTAGCCTAGTGGTTAGAGCGATGGACAGGTAGCCTAGTGGTTAGAGCGTTGGCCAGGTAGCCTAGTGGTTAGAGCGATGGACAGGTAGCCTAGTGGTTAGAGCGTTGGCCAGGTAGCCTAGTGGTTAGAGCGATGGACAGGTAGCCTAGTGGTTAGAGCGTTGGCCAGGTAGCCTAGTGGTTAGAGCGTTGGCCAGGTAGCCTAGTGGTTAGAGCGTTGGGCAGGTAGCCTAGTGGTTAGAGCGTTGGGCAGGTAGCCTAGTGGTTAGAGCGTTGGCCAGGTAGCCTAGTGGTTAGAGCGTTGGGCCAGGTAGCCTAGTGGTTAGAGCGTTGGGGAGGTAGCCTAGTGGTTAGAGCGTTGGGCAGGTAGCCTAGTGGTTAGAGCGTTGGGCAGGTAGCCTAGTGGTTAGAGCGTTGGGCAGGTAGCCTAGTGGTTAGAGCGTTGGGCAGGTAGCCTAGTGGTTAGAGCGTTGGGCAGGTAGCCTAGTGGTTAGAGCGTTGGGCAGGTAGCCTAGTGGTTAGAGCGTTGGCCAGGTAGCCTAGTGGTTAGAGCGTTGGGCAGGTAGCTTAGTGGTTAGAGCGTTGGCCAGGTAGCCTAGTGGTTAGAGCGTTGGGCCAGGTAGCCTAGTGGTTAGAGCGTTGGGCAGGTAGCCTAGTGGTTAGAGCGTTGGGCAGGTAGCCTAGTGGTTAGAGCGTTGGGCAGGTAGCCTCGTGGTTAGAGCGTTGGGCAGGTAGCCTAGTGGTTAGAGCGTTGGGCAGGTAGCCTCGTGGTTAGAGCGTTGGGCAGGTAGCCTAGTGGTTAGAGCGTTGGGCAGGTAGCCTCGTGGTTAGAGCGTTGGGCAGGTAGCCTAGTGGTTAGAGCGTTGGGCAGGTAGCCTCGTGGTTAGAGCGTTGGGCAGGTAGCTTCGTGGTTAGAGCGTTGGGCAGGTAGCCTAGTGGTTAGAGCGTTGGGCAGGTAGCCTCGTGGTTAGAGCGTTGGGCAGGTAGCCTAGTGGTTAGAGCGTTGGGCAGGTAGCCTCGTGGTTAGAGCGTTGGGCAGGTAGCCTCGTGGTTAGAGCGTTGGGCAGGTAGCCTAGTGGTTAGAGCGTTGGGCAGGTAGCCTAGTGGTTAGAGCGTTGGGCAGGTAGCCTAGTGGTTAGAGCGTTGGGCAGGTAGCCTAGTGGTTAGAGCGTTGGCCAGGTAGCCTAGTGGTTAGAGCGTTGGGCAGGTAACCTAGTGGTTAGAGCGTTGGCCAGGTAGCCTCGTGGTTAGAGCGTTGGCCAGGTAGCCTCGTGGTTAGAGCGTTGGGCAGGTAGCCTAGTGGTTAGAGCGTTGGCCAGGTAGCCTAGTGGTTAGAGCGTTGGGCAGGTAGCCTAGTGGTTAGAGCGTTGGCCAGGTAGCCTAGTGGTTAGAGCGATGGGCAGGTAGCCTAGTGGTTAGAGCGTTGGGCAGGTAGCCTAGTGGTTAGAGCGTTGGGCAGGTAGCCTAGTGGTTAGAGCGTTGGGCAGGTAGCCTAGTGGTTAGAGCGTTGGGCAGGTAGCCTAGTGGTTAGAGCGTTGGGCAGGTAGCCTAGTGGTTAGAGCGTTGGGCAGGTATTCTAGTGGTTAGAGCGTTGGGCAGGTAGCCTAGTGGTTAGAGCGTTGGGCAGGTAGCCTAGTGGTTAGAGCGTTGGGCAGGTAGCCTAGTGGTTAGAGCGTTGGCGAGGTAGCCTAGTGGTTAGAGCGTTGGCGAGGTAGCCTAGTGGTTAGAGCGTTGGGCCAGGTAGCCTAGTGGTTAGAGCGTTGGGCAGGTAGCCTAGTGGTTAGAGCGTTGGGCAGGTAGCCTAGTGGTTAGAGCGTTGGGCAGGTAGCCTAGTGGTTAGAGCGTTGGGCCAGTAACCAAAAGGTTGCTGGATCGAATCCTCGAGCTGACATGGTAAAAAAAAATCTGTCTTTCCGCTCCTGAAAAAAGGCAGTTCCACGGTAGGCTGTTATTGTAAATAAGAATTTGTTCTTAACTGACTTGCCTAGTTAAATAAAATAAAAGTTACATTTAAAGACTGCCAAGCCATTTAACATGATCATGGAGCAGTATGAAGAGAACCACTGTAAGCGATGTGTATTTTGTACAACGTCTGTCTGTGAACGTCTGTGAAAGGAAATGTACGTGTGTTTAAAGAGAGTCGCCATTCTTCTTTTTTACTGATTCGGCCAAACTAGTCTACATCTACATACATCTATCTACAGGTGTGATAATGATATATTTGCCCTTGATGAAACAGTTTTTGTTGGTGTTTTTGTTTATTCAGTGTCAAGTCAACAAGGTTACCTTCTAGCACATCTGTTTGGATCAGTAAATGGGGTCAGTATAGTAGTGGTGGTATTGAGGGTTTAGGGTGTAAAGGGGTTCAGTATAGTAGTGGTGGGGGTGGCCATGATGATATTGAGGGTTTAGGGTGTAAAGGGGTTCAGTATAGTAGTGGTGGGGGTGGCCATGATGATATTGAGGGTTTAGGGTGTAAAGGGGTTCAGTATAGTAGTGGTGGGGGTGGCCATGATGATATTGAGGGTTTAGGGTGTAAAAGGGTTCAGTATAGTAGTGGTGGGGGTGGCCATGATGATATTGAGGGTTTATGGGGTAAAAGGGTTCAGTATAGTAGTGGTGGGGGTGGCCATGATGATATTGAGGGTTTAGGGGGTAAAGGGGTTCAGTATAGTAGTGGTGGGGGTGGCCATGATGATATTGAGGGTTTAGGGGGTAAAGGGGTTCAGTATAGTAGTGGTGGGGGTGGCCATGATGATATTGAGGGTTTAGGGGGTAAAGGGGTTCAGTATAGTAGTGGTGGGGGTGGCCATGATGATATTGAGGGTTTAGGGGGTAAAAGGGTTCAGTATAGTTGTGGTGGGGGTGATATTGAGGGTTTAGGGTGTAAAGGGGTTCAGTATAGTAATGGTGGGGGTGATTATTGAGGGTTTAGGGGGTAAAGGGGAGTCATGCTATCTTGTCGGTAGTCTGCTCTAGTTTACACAGCTCGCTAGATGTTAGTCTCTCTAGCCCCTGTGTGTCTCTGTAGGTGGAGTTGTCTCGCTATTGTCCTTGGTTGAAGTCTTGCCATGTGTTGTGACTGCTGCTCCTTCGCCCTCTGTGCACATAGATGGCTCCAGAATGCTGTGTGTAGGCTGACAGGATACATGCCTCTTTGAGCCTATGCCATTATAGAAGATATAGTGATGTTTTCTTCATTGATACATCACAGTGCCTTCAGCCAGTATTCACATTGCTTGACTTTTTTCCACTTTTTGGTTGTGTTAGACTGAATTTAAAATTGATTTAATAAAAAAAAATATATATATATATATACGAATTCGTATATAATGTCAAAGTAGAAAATGTTTTTAGACATTTTTACAAATTTAATTAAAAATGAAACCCTGTAATGTCTTGAGTCAAATATTCAACCCCTTTCTTAGGGCAAGTCCACATAAGTTCAGGACAACAAATGTGCTTAAAGTCAGAGTAAGTTGCATGGACTCACTCTGTGTGCAATAATAGTGTTTAACCTGATGTTTGAATCACTACCTCACCTCTGTACCCCACACATACCATTATCTGTAAGTGGGGGTCTAGCAGTGGATTTAAAATACAGATTCAACCACAAAGACCAGGGAGGTTTTCCAATGCCTCACAAAGAAGGACACCTATTGGTAGATGGGTAAAAAATAAAAAAGCAGACATTGAATATCCTTTGGGGCATGGTGAAGTTATTAATTACACTTTGGATGGTGTATCAATACACCCAGTCACTACAAAGATACAGGCATCCTTCCTAACTGAGTTGCCGGAGAGGAAGGAAACCGCTCAGGGATTTCACCATGAGGCCAAGGATGACTTTAAAACAGTTACAGAGCTTAATGGGTTTGATAGGAGGAAACTGAGGATGGATCAACAACATTGTAGTTACTCCACAATACAAACCTAATTGACAGGGTGAAAAGAAGGAATCCTGTTTGCAACAAGGCACTAAAGTAGTCCTGCAAAAAATGTGGCAAAGCAAACTTTTTGTCCTGAATACAAAGTGTTATGTTTGGGCCAAATCCAATACAACACATTACTGAGTACCACTCTCCATATTTTCAAGCATCATGTCATGGGTATGCTTGTAATCGTTAAGGACTGGGGAGTTTTTCAGGATAAAAAAAAACGGCTGGAGCTAAGCACAGGCAAAATCCTAGAGGGAGGAAAACCTGATTTTAGTCTGCTTTCCACCAGACACTGGGAGATGAATTCACCTTTCAGCAGGACAATAACCTTAAACACAAGGCCAAATCTACACTGCAGTGGCTTACCAACATTGAATGTTCCACAAAATGTGGAATAAGTCTAGGGCTATCGAATACTTTCCGAAGACGCTGTATCCATAGCTACATCATTTGTCACATAGATGCGTATTCAGGTGCTAATAGAATTGTGTATCACACCTACGTACAACCACAAAGATGGCTACATCCCTACACTGGATTCACATGTACCATTGCCTTTATGTATATCACATATATAAATATCATATTGACTCTCTTGTCACGATAACACACACACACACACACACGTACAGGATCAAAATGTGCCATGATTAAATAACGCTTGACAATGTATTATTTTTTTTCTGTTTTCAAGGAAAGCCAAGCAGTGACATGTACAGTAAATGTTGTAATAATATGAAAATCTTTCTTTGTGTAAATTTATTCAACAATTTAACAATTATGTTTAATATTAAAATGATGAATACATTTATTGGAGAATGTTTTTCTTGTTATGCTCCTTAGCCTTAGTGTATTTGAGGAATATGTTTCAGGCATAATGAACTCTTGTGTCCTGCTCATTATGACACTAAATCAGCACATTTTTTCACATTTTTAATGTCAGCCTGGTCAAATGAACAAGTGTAAGTTCAAATGTAACGATCCCTCTCCAGCTGCCACAGCAGCAGTAATGTTTTCCGTTTTGACCTGATCTGCTCGTATCTGTTTGTTTCGGTACTAGGATTATACTACAGGAGTACAACCTGGGGAGTTTGTACTTTCTATGACAGTGATATGTGGTTGTCTCACCAAGCTACCTTTTTTTAAGATTAATTAACTTACTGTAAGTCACTCTGGATAAGAGCGTCTGCTAAATGACTAACACGCACAGGTGGAACAATCGAACATTAGCTCTTCTCAAATTCCATGGTTTCCTATTCACTTTAGACACTGAACTAAGGTCAGTTTTGCATTTCCTCCTCCCTTGGTGGGATTTGGAAAGTGTAAGCTGATCCTGGATCTGTGCATAAAGGTCACCTTGGACTAACCGGACCAAAAGACACGTAACTGAATATGATCATGGTGTGACCTTCATGTAAATACAGTCCTGTAGAATCAGAGGGGTGTTTACTAAAAGAAGGATTGATGAGTTAGCCAGTTTTTAAAATATATTTTAAAAAAAAAATACTTTAGATTTTTCTGATTCATTAAGAAAGCTTAACTTGGATATGCGATTTTGGTTGTTTGAGACCATGTTCATTTTAAGCCTTATCTTTCAAACTTAAATTACTTCAGACTTTTTAGGCAAGTGAGCTGTCTGGCTAAGTCATTGTTTCTGTGTTGTAGGAATACCCCTCTGGACTAAACACTGATGTACATCAATGTCAGTAGGCCACCAACTATTGACTTCACACTGCACATATACACTGTCAAGCCACATGTGATTCAGAATATGGGTGTGTCACATGTCTACATTGTTAAGAGCAGTGTTCCTCAAATGTTCGATCACAAAGTCATTCCAAATTAGTTCAATGCAGATATACAGTGCCTTGCGAAAGTATTCGGCCCCCTTGAACTTTGCGACCTTTTGCCACATTTTAGGCTTCAAACATAAAGATATAAAACTGTATTTTTTTGTGAAGAATCAACAACAAGTGGGACACAATCATGAAGTGGAACGACATTTATTGGATATTTCAAACTTTTTTAACAAATCAAAAACTGAAAAATTGGGCGTGCAAAATTATTCAGCCCCTTTACTTTCAGTGCAGCAAACTCTCTCCAGAAGTTCAGTGAGGATCTCTGAATGATCCAATGTTGACCTAAATGACTAATGATGATAAATACAATCCACCTGTGTGTAATCAAGTCTCCGTATAAATGCACCTGCACTGTGATAGTCTCAGAGGTCCGTTAAAAGCGCAGAGAGCATCATGAAGAACAAGGAACACACCAGGCAGGTCCGAGATACTGTTGTGAAGAAGTTTAAAGCCGGATTTGGATACAAAAAGATTTCCCAAGCTTTAAACATCCCAAGGAGCACTGTGCAAGCGATAATATTGAAATGGAAGGAGTATCAGACCACTGCAAATCTACCAAGACCTGGCCGTCCCTCTAAACTTTCAGCTCATACAAGGAGAAGACTGATCAGAGATGCAGCCAAGAGGCCCATGATCACTCTGGATGATGAGTCTCCCACAGCTGAGGTGGGAGACTCTGTCCATAGGACAACAATCATTCGTATATTGCACAAATCTGGCCTTTATGGAAGAGTGGCAAGAAGAAAGCCATTTCTGAAAGATATCCATAAAAAGTGTTGTTTAAAGTTTGCCACAAGCCACCTGGGAGACACACCAAACATGTGGAAGAAGGTGCTCTGGTCAGATGAAACCAAAATTGAACATATTTCTATCTGAAAGTTCAGATCTGTTGCCCCTTCCTGGATTGCCACTGAACTTAGAACGACTGTCTTGTTGCAATCTCTTCATCAACACGCTCTGTATTTTCACACTGAAATACAATAAACAGTGTGTCAACGTAAAGGTCTAATCTCACCACGGAAACCACTTCAGAGCGCACAAGTTCCGCTCAACAGTTTCCCAGATCAGCACAGCGTTATGATGACACAAACAGAGAAACGGATCATCTACTCATCAGGGTAGACGACACAAACACAAGTAGAGAAATCTTATCAGAACGATTGGCTTTATAGTTTCAATTTGAATTAACTATTGAAGCTTGTTTAAAAGAGTCATGTGAGAAATGATTATTAAAGTTATACTCGACGCTTTTGAAAGTGTATATGAACTGAGGAAAGAAAAAAATGCATGAAATGAGTGATTGTGTAATATTGGAGCAAGGCTTGTGTGGCTGTACATGAGTGTGCCACTTTGTCCTCAGATAAAATGGCACAGAGAAGCTGAAAAGAGGAAGCTGTGAGTGACCTGTGGTTTGGTTGATTTGTACTCTTCCCCGTTCATTGTCTTTTTACTGTGCGGAGTCAGAGGACGAACTGCACACACTCGTCAAGAGAACATGGTTAGAACACAACAACCTTTTGGTTGAAGGCATCTCTATACTCTGGTTTCCAGTTGCTTTTTTGGTTCTTCGTCTGGATGCTGTCTGGATAGGGTTTCATATATATATTGAAGGTGAGTACATTTTTTTTTTTTTTTACAAATCATATATCACATCACTCCTGTCCATTGTGTAATAACAGACACATTTTTAGCAGAGTCCTCCTTGGACATGAGCAATGTCTGATGGATTTATTACATTGAATATGTTGAGGTATGACAATTTTTAAAATCAAGCACCTGATGAACTGTGATTGCAAAGCCCTCGTCGTCCTGAACATCTCTAACGCTCAGCTAACCCTCCTACACTCAGCTAACCCTCCTAACACTCAGCTAACCCTCCTAACACTCAGCTAACCCTCCTAACACTCAGCTAACCCTCCTAACACTCAGTTAAGCCTCCTAACACTCAGCTAACCCTCCTAATGCTCAGCTAACCCTCCTAACGCTCAGCTAACCTACCCCTCTTAATGCTTGGCTAACCCTCCAAATGCTCAGCTAAGTTAACCCTCCTAATGCTCAGCTAAGTTAACCCTCCTAATGTTCAGCTAACCCTCCTAATGCTCAGCTAATGCTCCTAATGCTCAGCTAACGCTCCTAATGCTCAGCTATCCCTCCTAACGCTCAGCTAAGTTAACCCTCCTAATGCTCAGCTAACCCTCCTAATGCTCAGCTAACCCTCCTAACACTCAGCTAACCCTCCTTATGTTCGTCTAGCCCTCCTAATGCTCAGCTAACCCTCCTAAAGCTCAGCTAAGTTAACCCTCCTAATGCTCAGCTAACCCTCCTAATGCTCAGCTAACCCTCCTAAAGCTCAGCTAAGTTAACCCTCCTAATGCTCAGCTAACCCTCCTAACACTCAGCTAACCCTCCTTATGTTCGTCTAACCCTCCTAATGCTCAGCTAACCCTCCTAACGCTCAGCTAAGTTAACCCTCCTAATGCTAAGCCAACCCTCCTAATGCTAAGCCAACCCTCCTAATGCTAAGCTAACCCTCCTAATGCTAAGCTAACCCTCCTAATGCTCAGCTAGCCCTCCTTATGCTCAGCTAACCCTCCTTATGCTCGGCTAACCCTCCGAACGCTCGGCTAACCCTCCGAACGCTCCGCTAACCCTCCTAACGCTCCGCTAACCCTCCTAACGCTCAGCTTGCTGCTGCCCTCTGTCCTTTTTTTTACCACTCATCCCTTCCCTCACATCCCTTCATTTTCCCAGACTTCTTGACTGTTAAACTCTTTCCTACCCCTCTTCAGCCACTCCGCCCTCACACCTTTCCCTTCCCCTCTTCATCAAAGTCTTCCCTCTCTCCGTCGCCTCTTTTCATCCCCTCTCTCCCTCTCTCTCTCTATCACTTCCCCTCACTGTGTCTGTTCTCTCCCAGCCAGCCCCTATTCAGGAGCCCCTGGGTTTCAATGTGTGCATCCCAAGTGGCATCCTATTCCCTATGTAGTGCACTGCTTTTGAGCATAGCGCCCTGGTTAAAAATAGTGCACTATATACAGAATAGGGTGCCATTTGGAATGCACATTATCTGTGGTTAGGTAATCCCCAGCAGCTCCCTGATCCGACTCTGCCTGGGATACTCGTTCGTCGTCCCCCCCCCCCTCTCGTTTTCTCTCGGACTCTTTCACTCGCTCACTCGCTCAGACCAAGTCTCGGTGTTGCACGGCGAGCTGACCAGCTCCAGCTAGCCTTCTCTATGGCAGATTCTCCCTTAAACAACTCCTGGCCTTCTTTCTCCAAACTCTGGATGAAACGTTGGTCCTTCAAGAGAGGTAGCTACAACCATCACTTTTTTTGTTTGTTTGCTACTGCATGTGGTTCTCTGTCGTTCCTTTCTCTGCCTTTCTCCTAAACACACTTTAAAAATTGTTTTTGTTATCATACGTGGTCGTACAGTTTCTTCAGATGTGGAATCTTGAGGTTTGTGTCTTGTAATTTTAGTTACATTATATATCCTGGGGTTCTTAATATGATTGTCTCTGAATGGTTCTGTCTAAACATGCAATGAAATCATTCTCACTTTTGGAAGAAAAAAATTTTTTTTTTTTGTTATTATCTTTAACTAATAGTTAAATATATATTATATATCAGCATGTGTTTTATATTGATGTTGAATAATGATTTTTTGTTGACCCAGTGAGGTTTTGTGTATTTCCTTTGGTGTGGAGGAAGGCTCAGTGCTTTCACACTGTAATAAACGGATGATCATAGTGCCTTTCTGTCTCTAAGGGATGTGAGATGACAGGTGTTGATGTGTGTCATGCCCACAGATTTCATATTGGATGTATACTGAACAAAAAATATAAACGCAACATGAAACAATTTCAAAGATTTTTGCTGAGTTACAGTTCATATAAAGGAAATCAGTCAATTGAAATAAATTCGTTAGGCCCTAATTTATGGATTTCACATGACTGGGAATACAGATATGCATCTGTTGGTCACAGAAACCTTTGGAAAAAATATTGTCACAGGATCTCGTCACGTTATTTCTATGCATTGAAATTGACATCGATAAAATCCGATTGTATTCGTTTGTCCGTAGCTTATGCCTGCCCATACCATAACCCCACCATGGGGCACTCTGGTCACAACGTTGACACCATTCATGTGGTCTGCGGTTGTGAGGCCAGTTGGATGTTCTAAAATGGTAGAGAAATAAATGGTAGAGAAATTGAGAAATACAATTCTCTGGCTACAGCTCTGGTGGAGATTCCTTTTATTATTATTATTATTATTAATATTTATTCGCTTTTTTAAATTAAAAAAAAATTTTTTTTACATTTACCCGTTTTTCTCCCCAATTGCGTGGTTTCCAATGGGTAGTTACAGTCTTGTCTCATCGCTGCAACTCCCGTACGGACTCGGGAGAGGCAAATGTCGAGAGCCATACGTCCTCCGAAACACAACCCAGCCACGCCGCACTGCTTCTTGAGACAAAGCCCACTTCACCCGGAAGCCAGCCACACCAATGTGTCAGAGGAAACACAGTAGACCTGGCGACCGTGTCAGCGTGCATTGTGCCCGGCCCGCCACAGGAGTCGCTAGAGCGCAATGGGACAAGAACATCCCTACCGGCCAAACCCTCCCTATCAAAATTTGATTTGATTTGATTTGATTTAACCCGGATGACGCTGGGCCAAACCCTCCCATAACCCGGATGACGCTGGGCCAAACCCTCCCCATAACCCGGACGACGCTGGGCCAAACCCTCCCTATAACCCGGATGACGCTGGGCCAAACCCTCCCCTAACCCGGACGACGCTGGGCCAAACCCTCCCTATAACCCGGACGACGCTGGGCCAAACCCTCCCCATAACCCGGATGACGCTGGGCCAAACCCTCCCATAACCCGGATGACGCTGGGCCAAACCCTCCCCATAACCCGGACGACGCTGGGCCAAACCCTCCCCATAACCCGGACGACGCTGGGCCAAACCCTCCCTATAACCCGGATGACGCTGGGCCAAACCCTCCCCTAACCCGGACGACGCTGGGCCAAACCCTCCCTTAACCCGGATGACGCTGGGCCAATTGTGCGCTGCCCCATGGGTCTCCCGGTCACGGCCGGCTGCGACACAGCCTGGACTCGAACCAGGACCTCTAGTGGCACAGCTAGCACTGCGATGCAGTACCGTAGACCTCTATGCCGCTTGTGTAGCCCCTGGTGGACATTCCTGCAGTCACCATGCCAATTGCAGGCTCCCTCAAAACTTGAGACATCTGTGGCATTGTGTTGTGTGACAAAACTGCACATTGGTGGCCTTTTATTGTCCCCAGCACAACATGCTGGTATCTTTTATTTCAGCTCATGAAACATGGGAACAACACTTTAAATGTTGTTTATATTTTTATTCAGTGTATTTTTTTCTTCTTTCACCTAAACAATACATCTGTCACATATCTTTAAAGATGCCAAAATGGCTGTGGGCTACACTAGTTCATTTAGCAGACAGACTCGCTTATAATTCCCGTGGCATTATTTTACATTATTTTATAGTAAGAAAATACAATTGACCATAGCGGAATAAAGTAGAAAGGATGTTTTCCCCAAACTATTTCCGAGGCAGAGGGTTAAACTGTTCAAATCAAATTTTATTTGTCACATCCACATGGTTAGCAGATGTTAATGCGAGTGTAGCGAAATGCTTGTGCTTCTAGTTCCGACAATGCAGTAATAACCAACGAGTAATCTAACTAACAATTCCAAAACTACTACCTTATACACACAAGTGTAAAGGGATAAAGAATATGTACATAAAGATATATGAATGAGTGATGGTACAGAGCGGCATAGGCAAGATGCAGTAGATGGTATCGAGTACAGTATATACATATGAGATGAGTATGTAAGCAAAGTGGCATAGTTTAAAGTGGCTAGTGATACATGTATTACATAAAGATGCAGTAGATGATATAGAGTACAGTATATACGTATACATATGAGATAAATAATGTAGGGTATGTAAACATTATATTAAGTAGCATTGTTCATGTGTTTCACTATGTTCTGTAGGCGATGGGCTCTCCCAACCCTCTTCCAGGGGTCCTAGGCCTATAAAATACTTTAGTTGTTATACAAACCTTATCAAAACATTCAGGCCTGTAGGTTAGCTAGGCTACATGATACGTGCGACTACGATTAGAAAAAATGCAAGCACCTTTCCTTGCCTTAGTTTGCACAAACCGGGCATCATTCACAAGTGATGATATTCTCACCCATCAGACTATTCTCAATTAAATTTTTACAAATACTAAAAATATGTGTGAAATTAGATTTGATATAGAATGGGCCATCATCATGCACTTGTCGGAAGAGAAGAGGGACGGGGGAAATGTAAACGTCACTTGTAAGCACTTGAATATCGAATGGGGGACGCTTTTCCCGCGGTTCATTTTCATGCCAGCCAGGTAGCCTACTCCGGTTCTAAAGCGAAGCAATGTGCTTCATATTAGAATAGTTCAGAAATAAATATAATAGGCCTAGCCTATAGAATGCTGATGGGATCCTCCTCTTTTTAATAGAGGCCATCAGAACTCTGTTTTCTCACGCAATTGCATAGCATAGCCTAACCTATCGAAATGTTACACAACATGGGTTTATAGCAACAGTTATTTAATTCCATGCGTCAACCAGCAATGAGGAGCTGCCTCTCACTGCACATCAGCTGATCCTATTCCGCTCAAACTCTGAAGGCCGGGGCTTTAAGGAAGGGTTTGATTTGATTTTCTATTGCATTTGCATTGACGTCAGAGTGGTTAGAGGGACAATAGAGCCCTGAGTACTAGACCATTAGTGACCTGATGGAGGGACAATAGAGCCCTGAGTACCAGACCATTAGTGTGACCTGATGGAGGGACAATAGAGCCCTGAGTACCAGACCATTAGTGTGACCTGATGGAGGGACAGCAGAGCCCTGAGTACCAGATCATTAGTGTGACCTGATGGAGGGACAATAGAGCCCTGAGTACCAGACCATTAGTGTGACCTGATGGAGGGACAGTAGAGCCCTGAGTACCAGGCCATTTGTAACCTGATGGAGGGACAATAGAGCCCTGAGTACCAGGCCATTAGCGACTGGCCGTTAGCTTGTTTGGTAGGCTACTAATGACCATCAGCGGCATCCGAATGCAGGTTTGGAGAAGCCTAGTGACCGTGACTCAACTGTCACATGGCGTTTGACTGAGGTCATGACTCGTGACTGCCGGTGTGGTGGTAATAAGGTCGTCATAAACAAGTCAACTGCCATACCAAGCCTGATTGAATCTGTTTCTTCATGTTTTTTTTGTCAGGTCATTGGTGATAAAATTGACTATGATGACTGTGTAGAAATGAGCGACCATCTTTGGGGTGTAGTTAACACTGTTAGCCACCGTTTCCTTGTTTACACAGTCTCTGTCTGGACTGAACAGACACAGACACAGCATTGGCATCAGTGTTTCTGAATGCATTGACCTCATTTGTGGCCCTATCAATAGGAAGAGGCTGAGGAAAGTCTACGTTGTTTCACATCAATAGATATTTTTTTTCTCTCACCTAGTTAGCTTGGGGATTTGAACCAGCAACTTTCCGGTTTTCTGGCCCAATGCTGTTAACCTCCAGGTTAGCTGCCGCCCAACTCAATGGTTAAGAAATAGAACTACTAAAATGCCGTTATTAAAGGATCAGGTCAAAGTAGAGGAGAACAAATCAGTGTACAGAAACAAACAGGCTTTGAATAGTCTCTGTAATCCTTACAACACCACAACGCAGTGCTTCATACTCAACTATTACAACTGTAGTTAAACATATTGCTAGTTGGTCAATAGCTCGCACTCGCCCTGTAGAGGTCTGTGTACTTTGTCGACACGGGGGGGGTGAATACAGAACAGACAGACCTGGCTGGCGGTGATTGAGCCAAAGCACTCCAAGAGCCTGGGAGGCCCTTTGTTTAATCTCCCTAGATGCATTAAAGATATGAGAGGCCAACCATAAAAGGCTATGGCTGCTGGTGCTACAAGCCTCAAACTAAAGCCCAAACCCAGGCAGGTTTACACTTAGCCAGTTGGATCTGGATGAAGCAAACACTTATTTTCTCCCTCTCTCTCTCTCTCTCATCAATGTTTATGAATGCATTGGCTCGTTTGTGGCCTATCAATTCTCTCTCTGTTTCTGTCTCTCTCTCTTTCACTCCCGCTCTGTCTGTCTCTCTGTCTCGCTGTCTGTCTGTCTCTCTCTCTGTCTGTCTCTCTGTCTGTCTCTCTGTCGCCCGCCCGGGACATTGTCATTCCTCTGGCCTGAGAGAGTGATTTACGTTAGAAAATACATCCACGTTGCACTCAGCAATCACAACGATCATTTGTTGGCCATGCCGTTGGGGAGTAGAGAGGAGCAGAGAGCAGAGCCCTGGTTTATAGCATCACCAGGCAGGACGTGTGGAGTGGGTTGTTTCCAGTCTCCAGTGTGGCTGGGGTTTGTGTGGTCTGGTTTTCGTCTTTCCTGGGCTCAACACTATGGGACTTATCCCCAGTTCAGTTTAACCACAGAGCCTCTCCTCAGACTGGGGCTGGCTGTGTCTGAATGTGTCAACGTCCAGTGGTCCCGGCAGCCTTTCTACAGATAGGCATCTCTGTGAGACTGAACATGAACAGCTCAGAGATCAAACTAATAACTTAGTAGACTAATAAGACATAATTGGCTGATAGTTAATGAGTACACAGTAGCTTTGGTCATTTTGAATTACAGAAACACAAAAAGTTGTATGTTTGATCTGAAATATTACAGACCAATAGATACAATTATATGAAAAATAATAATAAGCAGCTTTTTTTTGCGTATGACGTCATAACAAGTTCCCCTTGGCAACGGTGGTTTGTGACATCACGTGAATATGTGAAGAATCTGTTTTATGCAACAGCAATGTAAAAGAGCTTTCACAGCTGGTCTGGGTTATGCCTGTTCCGGTACCTGTCTCTATACCCACAGGAGGTTGGTGGCACCTTAATTGAGGAGGACGGGCTCTTGGTAATGACTGGAGCGGAATCAGTGGAACGGTATTAAATACATCAAACACATTGTTTGCCGTTCCGTTCACTCTGTTCCAGACGTTATTATGAGCCGTCCTCCACTCAGTGGCCTCCAATGTCTGTATCTCATTGGTAGGGTTTACTGGTTCCTCTCATACTAATAACACACTCAAGGATGATTTCTATCTCAGTAAACTGATATCTGTACTTGGCCATATAATACCACTGTCAATCAATCAATCAAGTGTATTTATAAAGCCCTTTTTACATCAGCTGATGTCACAAAGTGCTGTACAGAAACCCAGCCTAAAACACCAAACAGCAAGAAATGCAGGTGTAGAAGCACGGTGGCTAGGAAAAACTCCCTAGAAAGGCAAGGAACCTAGGAAGAAACCTAGAGAGGAACCAGGCTTTGATGCCTGACCTATAAGCCTATGGGGTTCAGGTATGGGGTGATTTTTGTCTCCCTCGTCCTCACTTCCTTCCTCGTCACTCCTCACCTCTCCACCTGATAGCTGACGTATGATGAGCGTTCTGGCAAAAAATGGTTACCATGCATCACCCTAATTAATTAGGCCTGAGAGCAATAACGAATGGAGGACGGAGGAACTGTATGAAACACCATGAGGAACGCCTTGCTCTCAATTCATTAATAGCAAGGCTATCCTCACGGTGTTTCAAACAGTTCCTCCATACTCAATTTCAGTAATAGCAAGGCTATCCTCATGCTGTCAGGGCATATGCCTGTAGCACAGGACAGCTAGCTTGTTTTCGGGGGTGAAGTCATCATGGCTATGATTGATTGATTGCGTGATTGATTGATTGCTATCTGACACGACAGATGTGTTTTGTTCCTGTGACAGGATCAGAAGGTAAGCCATGTTCTACCCTGCAGCCCTGTGTGAGTGCCTCAGAGGCATCCTCCTTGTCCTCGTCCCTGTCCCCAGCCTCCGTCGCTAAGGACGTCTTCTTCAACATCGCCACTGAGGAAAAGGTAGAAAGGCTTTCTTCTTCTATTCTCTGTCTTGCTTTCACACTCAGTGCATCCACATCTGAACGTGTCAAAACAACAAGCCCTAACTCCTCTCTCTCTCCCTCCACACTCTTTCCTCCCCCTCTCGCTCCCTCCCCCTCTCCTTCCCTCCCTCCCTCCCCCTCCCCCTCTCTCCCCTCTCCTTCCCTCACACGCCCTCTCCCTTTCCCCCATCTCCCGCCCTCCCTCCCCCCAGGATGATGAAAGTGACTATGAGAACCCAAGCCTGGATGAGGATGTAGACAGCAGTGTGGAGGATCTGCTGGGTTTAAGCTGTTCCTTCATAGACTCAAACTATTACAAAGACCATCAAGGGGTACACTCCGTATCGGCTGCCCCAGAAACCAGCCCTTCTACCCTGGGCTTTCCCAGTAGATATAGCGACAGTCCCCAGCACAGCTCCCAGCTCCATCCCAATCCACATCCCTATCCACATCCCTATCCATATCCCTATCAAGAGACTGAAAACAAATCCATACCCCATCACACTATTGTGGTCACCCAGTTCAACCCTAACCTGTTGCAGTCAGGCAGTGCCATGGACGGCTATAACAGTGAGTCGGTGGACCCTGTGGACCCTGTGGGTGTGGTGAGCACTATGGTGAATCTGAATGGACCAGGAGGACAAGGAGACATGATGGATTCTGACAGAGAGAGCTTCCCTATCCTGATCAGGTCCATGTCTACATCACGCAGACACAGCTTGGGCATGCCCATGTCTCCCATCGACTTGGGGAGGAGGTAAGGCCCTCTCTCTCCACTCAACTCACTATTTTTATTTATTTATTTAACCTTTTATTTAACTAGGCAAGTCAGTTAAGGACAAATTCTTATGGACAATGACGGCCTACCAAAAGGCAAAAGGCCTCCTGCTGGGACGGGGGTCTGGGATGAAAAAAAACAAATTAATAAATACAATATAAATATAGGACAAAACACACATGTTAAGTCAGTCTGTGTGAATAGTATGGTAACAACCTGTCTATTAGTCTGATCATGTTAATCAATGATATAACTGTCTAAAAAAATCTTATGCTAATTGCTGTAAATTCCTTACATTTATCCCCCCCCAAAAAATGTAATAAAGTTGCTACATATGTAATTTTTCAGAAAATGTCCATAACATATCTGCAGTAATAGTGGAATGATAGTGTTTCACAGTGTTACTTACCCACCAGTGTCTGATTGGCTGTCCACCACCGGGTGGACTAAAACCGAAAGTAAAAGGCTCAGGCGAGAGTCTCCACCGTGTCACTGTGAAAAGGGGTTGTGGGGGAGGGGTATATTTGTTTTGACTGCAGCCTCCTGCTGTTGCAATTCACCTTGCTTCCAATTCTAAGAAATTCTAGGTGAAGCACCTTTAATGTGTACTTCTGTAATGACAATATAAGTAAATGACTTCAGCAACAAAATATATATATATATATATATATATATATATATATATATATATATATATATATATATATATATATATATATATATATAGAATAATAATTATATTTAATGTAACTGTACAAAAGGCATGTTTTCAGATAATCTCTGTATTTTGGTTTCTTACTTTAACATTTCACTTTCTTGACAACAAATAAGCCCTTTGGCTTAGACTAGAATTATCCCCAGTAACATGAGTGGTTCCATCTCGGAGGCCAGAGAACTTCTGCTTCTAGTTCTCTGTGTCCTTAAATGAGTTCTGAAAGTTCTCTTGTGGTTTAATTTGACACTTCAACACATAACAGCTTGGGTTAAAAATTGCAGTGTAGACAAGGCCACGATAAGATAAACGATTAGCGAAACACCCAAACACCACAACAGCATACATTTCAACTTTCAACTTCAACTTTTTCTCTTCAACTTTCCCACTTATTTGTTACTTCTATTTCTTATTCTTTTTTTATTTTCTTATTGTTCTTAAAGCTGCATTGGTGGATAAGGGCAAGTAAGCATTTCACTGTAAGGTCTGTTGTAATTTGGCTCACGTGGCAAAATACATTTATTTGACATGTAGCCCTTTCCTGTAGTCAAATGGCTTAGCGGCTTCATGTTATTCATGTTTTTCATAATTTCATAATTAATCAACATCATTTTTTTTAAATCCGCCGAATATTCAGTGTTTCTATGTCAAAAGGTTTTGTAAAATTTCCGTGTAGTTGCAAACTGAAAATTGGATACATTTCAACTCTATTTAACCAGATTTAATCAGTTAAGAACAAATTCTTATTTTCAATGACGGCCTGGGACAGTGGGTTAACTGCCTGTTCAGGGGCAGAACGACAGATTTGTACCTTGTCAGCTCGGGGGTTTGAACTCGCAACGTTCCAGTTACTAGTCCAACGCTCTAACCACTAGGCTACCCTGCCGACGTGGTACAGGTGTCTTCTTTTTTAAAAGCCCATAACCATGTGTGTGAAGTGTATACTTGTTTCTATGTAGATTTGTTTAAGACTACCCAGAAACAATCTGTGTGACCCTGATTTAGCCCACTGCAGTGCATTGAAATAGCCATTGCGTTATAGAATGAGTCATCTGCTCTGGCGGACATAATTTTCACGTTCTCATAAGACACTTAATAAATGTCATTTTCACTTGCCATTTTATTTTAGGCACCAAAAGCCACCCTTAAATAATAATAAGTATAACAATAGATCAGAGTCTTGATATATCATGCAAAGTTGCAATAACAACCGTGTCCATGTCTTTATATTACTGCTAGCATGAACAGCTCCTACACATGGTCCTCTGTGGCTCAGTTGATAGAGGATGGCGCTAGCGACGTCTGCGTCGCGGGTTTCCATTCCCGCTGGGGTCACCAATGCAACAACGAAAAAGAAAATAAATGTATGCACGCACTACTATAAGTCACTTTGGAGAAAAGCTAGTGGTGCCCGCTAAATGGAGTTGAATCATCTCTCTCTATAGGCTGAGCCTGGACGCCATAGACAGCGATGGAGAGAGGGATGACTCTCTCCTCCGCTCCTCCCACCTACAGGCGTTTATATACCCAGGATGCCCTGAGCAGGAAGTGGAGGAGTCCGATGGGACAGACCTCTCCAGATCTGAAGCCAAGGAGACAGAAACGGTATTGATGCCACACCACGGCCATACCTGGCGTGTTTTGAACATTGCACTCAGCTTGGAGGGCATAAACACATGTTTAAAAAAAATAAGAAGATAACTAGTATAGGATGCACTAAGTACTGTGATTTCACTCTTCTCTACAAAAGAAAAACTCAACAAAAGAAACAAAGTAATAATATGTTTTCAATCAACCAACTTGGTAAAATAAAGGTAAATAACATATAAATAAATACATTATGTCTGACATCCTTGTAGGAGGAGTACAGTCGGTCTGGAAGGACATACTCCAGAACAGAGATTCTGGCCACAGATGAGCACATTCACGTCGCACACGTGTCTCACGTAGTGGAGACATCGAAGAGGGCAGCAGGAGGTCAGTGTGTAAGCTGCCGTTGACCCCCCCCCCCCCCCTTCCTGTACCCCCAGAGGGCCACAGACCAACATCCTGCTGTCAGAATGTATGAACTGAACATAACACAATGAGACTGTGGGAGGCCAAAGCTCAGTCCATCACACCCCCCACCCCACCCCCCCACCCCCCACCCCCCACCATAAAGAAATGCATGATTTTACTCTTCATCTTTTACATAAAGGGTGATTCCATGCCAGCATGACCCGACAATATTTTTGGTACGTCAGATTGTTCTCAGATAGAAACGTTATTGGGAGGAAGGATGTTTAACATGCGTTTTAAATTTCTATCACAAACCAAATGATACAGACAACATGTTAGTCATTATACTCCTCATAGTGTACACTACCATAAGGAACAACATGGTAGTCATTATACTCCTTATAGTGTACACTACCATAAGGAACAACATGTTAGAGTCATTATAAACCTTATAGTGTACACTACCATAAGGAACAACATGTTAGTCATTATACTCCTTATAGTGTACACTACCATAAGGAACAACATGTTAGAGTCATTATTCTCCTTATAGTGTACACTACCATAAGGAACAACATGTTAGAGTCATTATACTCCTTATAGTGTACACTACCATAAGGAACAACATGGTAGTCATTATACTCCTTATAGTGTACACTACCATAAGGAACAACATGTTAGAGTCATTATACTCCTTATAGTGTACACTACCATAAGGAACAACATGTTAGAGTCATTATACTCCTTATAGTGTACACTACCATAAGGAACAACATGTTAGAGTCATTATACTCCTTATAGTGTACACTACCATAAAGAACAACATGTTAGTCATTATACTCCTTATAGTGTACACTACCATAAGGAACAACATGTTAGTCATTATACTCCTTATAGTGTACACTACCATAAGGAACAACATGTTGGAGTCAGTATACTCCTTATAGTGTACACTACCATAAGGAACAACATGTTAGTCATTATACTCCTTATAGTGTACACTACCATAAGGAACAACATGTTAGAGTCATTATACTCCTTATAGTGTACACTACCATAAGGAACAACATGTTAGAGTCATTATACTCCTTATAGTGTACACTACCATAAGGAACAACATGTTAGTCATTATACTCCTTATAGTGTACACTACCATAAGGAACAACATGTTAGAGTCATTATACTCCTTATAGTGTACACTACCATAAGGAACAACATGTTAGAGTCATTATACTCCTTATAGTGTACACTACCATAAGGAACAACATGTTAGTCATTATTCTCCTTATAGTGTACACTACCATAAGGAACAACATGTTAGAGTCATTATTCTCCTTATAGTGTACACTACCATAAGGAACAACATGGTAGTCATTATACTCCTTATAGTGTACACTACCATAAGGAACAACATGGTAGTCATTATACTCCTTGTAGTGTACACTACCATAAGGAACAACATGTTAGTCATTATACTCCTTATAGTGTACACTACCATATAAAAGGGTACTTTTGAGATTTAATGTTGAATACATTTCATGTGGAAAATTGTATTTCAGAATGTAGCAATATTGGTTTAGAGCACACTATATTAGGAGTATAAAAACACCAAGATGTTGTCTGTATCTGGTACGTTTCACACATCATAGAGTTTTTCGGAATCGGTACAGCCAGCTGGTTTCTTCACGCATCGCGCCGACAGAAACAAGCATCTTTCTGGTAAGAAGAGGGGCGGGGGGGGGTATGCCTTATGATTACCGAGACGTGGTGTGATCATAACAACATACAGGAACTCACAAGTCCTTCTGTTCACCTGACTTAGAATTCCTCACAATCAAATGTCGACCGCATTATCTACCAAGAGAATTATCTTTGATTATAATCACAGCCGCATATATTCCCCCCCAAGCAGACACATCGATGGCTCTGAACGAACTTTATTTGTCTCTATGTAAACTGAAAACCACATATCCTGAGGCTGCATTCATTGTTATTCTAACTTCATATAGGCCCTCGCCCACCCTCCTTTTGGAAAAGCTGACCACGACTCCATTTTGTTGCTTCCAGCCTATAGACAGAGACTAAAACAGGATGCCCCTGTGCTCAGGTCTGTTCAACGCTGGTCAGACCAATCTGATTCCACGCTTCAAGATTGCTTCGATCACGTGGACTGGGATATGTTCCGCAACATTGACGAATACTCTGATTCGGTGAGCGAGTTCATTAGCAAGTGCATCGGCGATGTTGTACCCACAGCAACTATTAAAACATTCCCAAACCAGAAACCGTGGATTGATGGCAGCATTCGCACGAAACTGAAAGCGCGAACCACTGCTTTTAATCAGGGCAAGGTGACCGGAAACATGACCGAATACAAACAGTGTAGCTATTCCCTCCACAAGGCAATCAAACAAGCTAAGCGTCAGTATAGAGACAAAGTAGATTCGCAATTCAACGGCTCAGACACAAGAGGTATGTGGCAGGGTCTACAATCAATCACGGATTACAAAAAGAAAACAGCCTCGTCGCGGACCAGGATGTCTTGCTCCCAGACAGACTAAACAACTTCTTTGCTCGCTTTGAGAACAATACAGTGCCACTGACACGGCCCGCTACCAAAACCTGCGGACTCTCCTTCACTGCAGCCGACATGAGTAAAACATTTAAACGTGTTAACCCTCGCAAGGCTGCAGGCCCAGGCGGCATACCCAGCCGCGTCCTCAGGGAATGCGCAGACCAGCTGGCTATTGTGTTGACGGACATATTCAATCAAACCTTATCCCAGTCTGCTGTTCCCACATGCTTCAAGAGGGCCACCATTGTTCCTGTTCCCAAGAAAGCTAAGGTAACTGAGCTAAACGACTACCGTCCTGTAGCACTCACTTCCGTCATCATGAAGTGCTTTGAGAGACGAGTCAAGGACCCTATCACCTCCACCCTACCTGACACCCTAGACCCCACTCCAATTTGCTTACCGCCCCAATAGGGCCACAGACGACGCAATCGCAACCACACTGCACACTGCCCTAACCCATCTGGACAAGAGGAATACCTATGTGAGAATGCTGTTCATCAACTACAGCTTGGCATTTAACATCATAGTGCCCTCCAAACTCGTCATCGAGCTCGAGACCCTGGGTCTCGACCCCGCCCTGTGTAACTGGGTACTGGACTTCCTGATGGGCCGCCCCCAGGTGGTGAGGGTAGGTAACAACATCTCCACCCCGCTGATCCTCAACACTGGGGCCCCACAAGGGTGCGTTCTGAGCCCTCTCCTGTACTCCTTGTTCACCCACGACTGCGTGGCCATGCACGCCTCCAAATCAATCATCAAGTTTGCATACGACACTACAGTGGTAGGCTTGATTACCAACAACGACGAGACGGCCTACAGGGAGGAGGTGAGAGCCCTCGGAGTGTGGTGTCAGGAAAATAACCTCACACTCAACGTCAACAAAGCAAAGGAGATGATCGTGGACTTCAGGAAACAGCAGAGGGAGCACCCACCTATCCACATCGATGGAACAGTAGTGGAGAGGGTAGTACGTTTTAAGTTCCTCGGCGTACACATCACAGACAAACTGAATTGGTCCACCCACACAGACAGCGTGGTGAAGAAGGTGCAGCAGCGCCTCTTCAACCTCAGGAGGCTGAAGAAATTAGGCTTGTCACCAAAAGCACTCAAACTTTTACAGATGCACAATCGAGAGCATCCTGTCGGGCTGTATCACTGTCTGGTACGGCAACTGCTCCGCCCACAACCGTAAGGCTCTCCAGAGGGTAGTGAGGTCTGCACAACGCATCACCGGGGGCAAACTACCTGCCCTCCAGGACACCTACACCACCCGATGTCACAGGAAGGCCAGAAAGATCATCAGGGACAACAACCACCCGAGCCATTGCCTGTTCACCCCGCTATCATCCAGAAGGCGAGGTCAGTACAGGTGCATCAAAGCAGGGACCGAGAGACTGAAAAACAGCTTCTATCTCAAGGCCATCAGACTGTTAAACAGCAATCACACCACATTGAGTGGCTGCTGCCAACATACGGACTCAACTCCAGGAAAATTGATGTAAAAAATGTATCACTAGCCACTTTAAACAATGCCACTTAATATAATGTTTACATACCCTACATTACTCATCTCATATGTATATACTGTACTCTATACCATCTACTGCATCTTGCCTATGCCGTTCTGTACCATCACTCATTCATATATTTTTATGTACATATTCTTCTTCCCTTTACACTTGTGTGTATAAGGTAGCTGTTGTGAAATTGTTAGGTTAGATTACTCGTTGGTTATTACTGCATTGTCGGAACTAGAAGCACAAGCATTTCGCTACACTCGCATTAACATCTGCTAACCATGTGTATGTGACAATAAAAATGTGATTTGACTTACAGTAGAAGGACACCAAGATGTCGTCTCCATCATGTACGGTACAGGTCATAGAGTTTTACAGTAGTAGGACACCAAGATGTCGTCTGTATCATGTACGGTACAGGTCATAGAGTTTTACAGTAGAAGGACACCAAGATGTCGTCTGTATCATGTACGGTACAGGTCATAGAGTTTTACAGTAGAAGGACACCAAGATGTCGTCTCTATCATGTACGGTACAGGTCATAGAGTTTTACAGTAGAAGGACACCAAGATGTCGTCTCTATCATGTACGGTACAGGTCATAGAGTTTTACAGTAGTAGGACACCAAGATGTCGTCTGTATCATGTACGGTACAGGTCATAGAGTTTTACAGTAGAAGGACACCAAGATGTCGTCTGTATCATGTACGGTACAGGTCATAGAGTTTTACAGTAGAAGGACACCAAGATGTCGTCTCTATCATGTACGGTACAGGTCATAGAGTTTTACAGTAGAAGGACACCAAGATGTCGTCTGTATCATGTACGGTACAGGTCATAGAGTTTTACAGTAGAAGGACACCAAGATGTCGTCTCTATCATGTACGGTACAGGTCATAGAGTTTTACAGTAGAAGGACACCAAGATGTCGTCTCTATCATGTACGGTACAGGTCATAGAGTTTTACAGTAGTAGGACACCAAGATGTCGTCTGTATCATGTACGGTTCACAGGTCATAGAGTCTTACAGCGGGCATTGTATAGGTCTAAAAAAGAGCCTAAAATGGCCACTTTCATCATGATTTTCACAAAAAATAGTTCATGATAGAAATTTAAAAAGCATGTCAAACATCATTCCCCCCCAATACATTTTTAATGTGAGAATTTCCAGACCAATCTGAGATACCCCAAATGTTTTTGGGCCATGCTGACATGGAATCGCCCATAACATGGTTTGCCATTGTTTTAGTGCTACTGTTGTATTGCAGAGGAGCTGGACCCAGAGGAACCCAACTTGCACACTGCAGAAGGACAGACTCATATGTAAGTTAGTTAACAGTCAAATGTATGTTTACAGTGTGTCTTGGAAGGTTGCAACTTATTTTCTCCCTCTCTCTCAACCTTTCCCTCTCTCCCTTTCCCTCTCTCCCTTTCCCTCTCTCTCCCTTTCCCTCTCTCTCCCTTTCCCTCTCTCCCTTTCCTTCTCTCTTCCTCTCTTCCTCTCCCTCTCTCTTCCTCTCTTCCTCTCCCTCTCTCTTCCTCTCCCTCTCTCTTCCTCTCTTCCTCTCCCTCTCTCTTCCTCTCTTCCTCTCCCTCTCTCTCCCTTTCCCTCTCTCTTCCTCTCCATCTCTCTTCCTTTCTTCCTCTCCCTCTCTCTTCTTCTCTTCCTCTCTCTCTCTCTCTCTCTCTCTCTCTCCCTCTCTCTCTCTCTCCCTTTCCCTCTCCCCCTCTCTCTCCCTCCTTGGCTCAGACCAACACTTCTGTAAACGTTTGTTTCCTTCGGCATTGACATTGTGTACTTATTTTTAGGTAGAGTAATTTACATGAAACGTTGCTGGGTTAACTTACATACAAATCCCTTTTTGAAAGGTATGTTTGTGTACTGCATTCCACCCCTCCTCTTCTTCAGTGCAGCCAACTCCCACAGAGTCTACAGGGCTTTCCCTGTTCCCGTTTTGACATCTCTGCTCCATGTCGTATGTCTTCAGACTGTTCCTCCTCCAGTCCTCTCTCTCCCAGCTCCTTAGATGGCCCCTTCGCGTCTGTGTGTGTATGTTTGTGTGTGTGTGTGTGTGTGTGTTTGTGTATGCTCTGTGTGTATGCTCTGTGTGTGTGTGTGTGTGTGTGTGTGTGTGTGTGTGTGTGTGTGTGTGTGTGTCTCTCTCTCTAAATCACACATCCATTCAGTCTGACACTCAGCGCTCGCTACCCCCAGGCCCAGACCCATTGTCAGTCTCAGTGTCTTGTTTGTCTTAGGCTGATGATACAAAAAGTTCTGCAAGAGCTCAAGCAGTACCACGGGTAAGTAAACAGGCCAAGGAGGCATGCTTGGCCCTGATGCACCCCCATCCCATCGAATCCTATAGCCTAGCAAAGCATGGGGAAATCACTGGCCTTTGCAGTGTTTGTTTGCGTATGTGTGAAAAGGCTGACTCAATGGTGTGGAATTAGCATGCACTTATGCTAGGTTACTCTGGGTGGGTGACAGCATCTGGTTCTGCACAGCGACAGCCTTGGTTCTGTACAGCGACAGCCTTGGTTCTGTACAGCAATAGCCTTGGTTCTGCACAGCGACAGCCTTGGTTCTGCACAGCGACAGCCTTGGTTCTGCACAGCGACAGCCTTGGTTCTGTACAGCGACAGCCTTGGTTCTGTACAGCGATAGCCTTGGTTCTGTACAGCGACAGCCTTGGTTCTGTACAGCGATAGCCTTGGTTCTGTACAGCGATAGCCTTGGTTCTGTACAGCGATAGCCTTGGTTCTGTACAGCGATAGCCTTGGTTCTGTACAGCGATAGCCTTGGTTCTGCACAGCGAAAGCCTTGGTTCTGCACAACGACAGCCTTGGTTCTGTACAGCGATAGCCTTGGTTCTGTACAGCGATAGCCTTGGTTCTGTACAGCGATAGCCTTGGTTCTGTACAGCGATAGCCTTGGTTCTGCACAGCGAAAGCCTTGGTTCTGCACAACGACAGCCTTGGTTCTGTACAGCGATAGCCTTGGTTCTGTACAGCGATAGCCTTGGTTCTGCACAGCGAAAGCCTTGGTTCTGCACAACGACAGCCTTGGTTCTGTACAGCGATAGCCTTGGTTCTGTACAGCGATAGCCTTGGTTCTGCACAGCGATAGCCTTGGTTCTGCACAGCGACACAGTTTTTGATGAAGATGTATGTTGGTTTTTAACTTTAACTGCATGGCCACCTGATTTAGAGCTTTTCCTCTGTTTGTGAACTTACCTGAGAATGACATTCATCTGCCTGGATGAAGCGTGCCCACAGGCTGTAGTCGCCTATTATTATGCTCAATGTTTATCTCAATAGTAAAGCGCTGTGTTATTGAACCCGGAGTAACTGTCCAACCGATGTCTTCTCCTCCACAGAGCCAGGCAGAGGACCACAAGGCCAGAGGGGAAGGAGACTGGAAGTAGTGTCACCTGGTATGAATTTCTCTCCAACGAGTAAGTCGTCCATGGCCAGAGGATTTCACACTCATTTTAGTTTATGGAGGTTGACATTTCTTCTTTTACTCTGAAAATTCATTTCATATTAGTTTGTAATTTAATTGATCACATGGGCCACGTCTGCCATCAGTCATTTGTCTTCTACTTGGTAGAAATGAGGAAGAAGAGGACCGAACAGAGAAAGTGGAGAAGGGGACCAAAGTGAAGCGCACCCTGAGCTCGCTTAGGAGCAGAATGACTGGCTCATTCAACAAAGACAAGGTGAACCAAAACAACACATGATGTACTGTATATACACACACACACTCAACATATTAGTACTGTGTATATACACACACACACACACTCCACATATTAACAACTGGTTAGGGTGTGGTGTGAGCTTGCATGATAAGTAGTAGCTGTGTGAGCATTGAGCAACTTTTTTGATAACTTGGGAATAACTAGTCTGTTACTGTCCCATGTTTGTTACATTGCCCACATTGCCTGTTTAGCTAGGATACGTTGATGTCAACATCATGTCATTATAAGGATCAAATCCTCGGGGTGTTAGGCAATATTACTGTCAGACAGTGATGTGAAAGCTATTGTTCATTTACATCCTAATGTCATCATTTTAGTGTGTGGGCACAGAATGTCTCTCTTCATCCTCATCTTCTGAGTCAGCCCTGTTGTCCTGTTATATTACCCCATGATACAGTCACTTCTTATGTTGTATTTAAAAAAAACAAATCACCACAGTACAGTATTAAAAGTACAGTGTCAAAGATGAAAGGTGACATTATTTTCTCCCTGTTTCTCTTTCGTTCCCCCAGCAGGGTAAGAACCGAGAGAAAGAGCAGCAGAAGGGGAAGGAGAGGGAACTCAAAGAGAAAGAGCAGCAGAAGGGGAAGGAGAGGGAACTCAAAGAGAAACTGCATCACAGTATTAGCAGTGGGCATAATTTGGTGCCAGGCTCCTTCTCCAGCTGTGCCACCTGCTCACTGTGCAGTAAGGCCCTGCAGAAAAAGCATGGTCTGCAGTGCCTGAGTGAGTAAGACACTAACTAACACACTCTAACACAGTGTACACTCGGCCTTCACACACTCTTCAAGTGTACCTCACACACTTTTCCCACTGGGCACTTTCCCCACTGGAAACAATCAACGTTGTTTCCACATTTTATATCGACTTATCTTCCTTTTTTTTTTACCCAAATTCAATGAGGCTTGTTTTTTTTTATTTTTTATTTATGGGTCCAAAGTTTGTGTCCAGTGGAACCTACTACTCTCTGTTTATGACTTATAATCAACACACTCCTCTGCTCCTTTCTTAGACAACTATGCAAGTGTTTCGTTTCACTTCCTGTTGATAGCATGTGCTTGTGTAATGGAGGAAGGACATAGTTCCCACTAGATGGCCAAGCTGCAAAGTCAAAATAGGCTACATCAACAAAACAAATGTATGAAAGCTAAAATATGCTTTTTGGTCTCAATTTATGGTGTAGGTAAGACATAAGGTTAGCAGTGTGGTTAAGGTTAGGGTTAGGTTTAAAATACGATTTTAAAAAGAGGAATTGTAGAACTGGGCGGGGCTTCTGACTTTGCAACTTGGTCAGATAGTAACGACCATCTCTGTCACACAGAACCTTGAACTGGTTACATGGACAGTTGGAGTGAATCCAGAACAAATACATTTACTTGAACTGTCAGGTCATGTGCACGCCATTCTGTCTGTTTGGTCTTTACAGTACCTGTCCTCCCAAGTTTTGCCGTAAACACTGAGAACATCAAACTGGTGCGAAGGCAAAACAAGACATTGCAGTCAACACTTTTTTAAGTGACTGTTTCAACTGTTAACATGATATTTAGGCCCACTAGGAAAGTATCTGGTAACAATGGCAGTTTTATGGCACTTAACTTTGTAGAATTCTACAGAACTGGCAACTACCAAAGAAATGAACACGTAATTCATACCTCCATTACTGTGTAATTGCTATTTCGCCATGTACTTTCTGAGTAAATGCCTGGAATGTTCCGTACCGCCAGTAAGATACATTTCTGCCACCAGATAATGCTTACAGCTACAATAGAAGTACAACATGTTTCACCACCAATGGGGCTTCTCCCTCTGACACTCTTTCCTCACCCCTGTGCGGTAGCAGTCCAGACGATAAGATGTATTAACACAGGGAGTGATTTCAGCGCCAATAGAAACTGTATTTTGAATTCCATAATTAAAAAGATATGATATATTTCATGATTTGAAACTGCATAGACTTAATATTGAATTCAAATACAATTTCTGTTGGCACTGAAATCACTCCATTATGTAGCCTGATGACGAAGTAGCCCTGTCTTTGTTGTGGGGTGAGGCAGTGTCAGCAGATGATAGGGCAACGCAACACTAAACACACGCAGACAGGAGAAGAGTAGAACAATGGTCTAATACCAGTGTATGAGGGAGGTGGTTTTAAATGTTGTTTTTAAATCACTCCCACATAACAGCCTTTTCTTTGGACGTTGACATGGACATACGGATACAACAGTATAGCCGTTAAGGGAAAAGGATGACTGAAATATTAACACCAAACAGAGCAGAGGGGCTTCTTATTGAATGACTTGCGCTGGGACCCAGTGGAATACTGTGTCACCCACAGACATTTATTCTCACTATTTCACCCTACCGCATGTTCTTTACGTTTGGGTGGCCCAAGTAATGGCCTGAGACAAAATCCTAACCTCTTGGAATAACAAGGACAGAGCCCACAGGGAAAGGTATGTCAGTCACTGATTTTAATCTTTAAACCAAAATATACTCTCTCTTTGTTTTTCCGAATGTAATTGAGCTGCGGTTGAAGTAGAACTCCCCTGGCTGCAAATAAGGGAGGATGTTTGTTTACAGAGGATGTTTGTTTACGTGCTGCTTTGTTGCCATTTGCTTTGTACCTTTTGTTATTATGATATTGAAGGAGTTGAGACAAAACGTGTTAACCTCTTACCACACACACACTGTGTGTGTCCCCTTACCTCTTACCATAGAATTATTAGCTCAAGTTCCAACGCCATTGTTTAAAACTGTAGGTAGGTCCTCAAGCCACACACATCACTTATAGTATCTAGTGCCCAGCTACTGGATAGAACGACATTTGGGTCTGTCTTTTTTTTTGTATACGTTAATGTCACATCTCGTGTTAATGGAATTCACAGACCCTTCTCTTCGCACACATGGTCTGCAGTGATTAGTTGGGAGGGGAATCCTCTGGAAAACAGTGTGACTGTAAACACATGGGCAAACACTATCAAACTCTCTCACTCATGGGTTTTTCATTGTTAAACTGCATGGGGAACTTGTAGTCTCAGTGTCCAATTTCATATTATACTATATTTTCACTCTGGAATGAGGAAACTACTGCCTGGTCTCTTTCGTTGAGTTCATTGTCTAGGTCTAGGAGACATAATAGATAGCTACAGTATATAGTCTACTGTAGTACATTATCCTAAATTAAACTATTAAAGGGCTTGAAGTGTTTACAGACCTGAGTAGAGCGACAAAGCCCGCAATCACCAAAAAACAGGCATAAATCGGACAGCAGGACAAGACTGCTGGGGAATATTATGAATGACTGTTTACTTTAGTTGGCTTATTAAGCATGAAACAAATCATACTGATATATCTCACAAGGCACCAAATAATCAGGATGCTTAGGACTGGGCTGCCTTATGATTCAACACTAACCAGTGACAGACAGGCAGCAGGCGGTAGTGCAAAACACACTCACACACATGCAAGCAGGCAGCCAGGCATACACACACACACACACACACACACACACACACACACACACACACACACACAAACACAGGACAGAAAGACATACTGTGGCATGACTTGCATTTGAGTAAAGATATTACATATTTGTTTTTAGTTGGAATCTTCTAAAACACTACAAGCCAAATGAATTCCACTCCAACCTCCTCCAAATGTTTAACAAATGCAGGAAAAATAAACAACCATCATTAATGGCCTACTTATTGGCGTGAGAAAAGAAGTGAGTGTCCCTTTAATTCTGAACCCAAGCCTAGGATAATCAGCCTAGAATCAGCCTGTGGAATGCGTCGTTTGTAAACCAGGGATTGTTCCCATAATTCTTGCTTGTTGGAGAGTGTAGGGAAGCCGAGCTGGACGGAGAAAACAGTGGGAATGTACTGATTTTACACGACATACCGATTTCTTTTGAATTAGATCACAGACTTGTGTTTTTTCTTTCACGGTAAGCTCTCGAACAAAACAGGTGGATGCGCCGTTTTTCTTCTCTCTCTCTCTCTCACTTGTTGCAGAGATCTACTTAGATGCTACAGTAGTTAGCTAACCAGTATGCTAAGGTATTTGACCGGTAAATTAGCCATCTATAGGCCAGCTAGCTAACTAACTGAAAAAGGTACAGAGTTCAGAGACAAAATACACGTAGAGATGTTTTAGTAGCTAGCTACCTGCAGACCTGAAATGCGTACCGTATTTCAATACTGTATTTAAATACGTTGGCTTAGCTAGGTAGCTTGATATCCAAGTTAAGAGCTAATTACAGTAGCTAACTTAGCGAGCTAAGTATGCCAACTAAGCTAGTTAGCTACAGTCCTATAGAACATAAACAAGCTAACTTAGCCAGCTAACGTTAGATTTAACACGAATTAGCTATAATTTGCTACTGTTCCTTTACAACGTATAACTATTTTAGCTAGCTATCTTTAAGATTTGTGATTTGAGATCCTCTTGCAACAGGTGATCGAGCCAAGTTTACTACTAACGTTATCCAGTATATGTTTTTACTAGAAAGTCAATCATCTAGCTATCTACAGCAAGTGAGCGCTAATTATCTCATAGTTTTGTTTAGCTTTTAGCAAATATAGCAAGCCATTTTTCAATAGAGTTTAACAGTAGCTACATAAACTTATGTTTCAATAATGTACTATATTGCTTATTGTTTACTCTCAAACTACTACCAAGTAAGCCTACCTAACAATTTAATTGCCTACAATATGCAGGCTTGTCCCTCATGGTTTGTTTATATTTTTGCCTGTTAATTTTCTAAATTTTATTTAAAATATCCGTCTGAAAATCACTGCTAAACTGCATTGTAACTTTCTTAGATCAAAATATAATCTCAAACGAATGCACTACAGCATAAGTATATCAGTAACGTTATATCTCAAACAAATGCACTACAGCATAAGTATATCAGTAACGTTATATCTCAAACGAATGCACTACAGCATAAGTATATCAGTAACGTTATATCTCAAACGAATGCACTACAGCATAAGTATATCAGTAACGTTATATCTCAAACAAATGCACTACAGCATAAGTATATCAGTAACGTTATATCTCAAACGAATGCACTACAGCATAAGTATATCAGTAACGTTATATCTCAAACGAATGCACTACAGCATAAGTATATCAGTAACGTTATATCTCAAACGAATGCACTACAGCATAAGTATATCAGTAACGTTATATCTCAAACGAATGCACTACAGCATAAGTATATCAGTAACGTTATATCTCAAACGAATGCACTACAGCATAAGTATATCATCAATATTTGGCATGCTTCATTTGGGAGTGAAACATGGATGGTTCCTTGTCCCATTTCTTCAAACACTGCAGTACATAAGCCCAGGTCTGGACTAGGTGGTCACATTTCCCACCAACCTCTCTCAGTTCTCTGAGCTCACTGGGTCGGGGTCACATGGTAATAATTGTGCTTGGCAGGTCTGCCAGTGTATATGTAACAGCTCACCCCAGTGCCTCTGAGTCTACCCCTGTTAGGACACTGCTTCTTCACACCTGACTGACCACCCTCCTACCCTGCCTCTACCCACCCTCCTACCCTGCCTCTACCCACCCTCCTACCCTGCCTCTACCCAGGGATGAGTCAGGTGCACTGAACAGGCTATGCTACTCAGTCAGGGCAGACCAGCTTCCTCTCACCAAGTTCCTATTCAGTAGGTTGGCATATTTTAGAAAGCTGCAGATGGACAATATATTATGGAAAGAACAGTTTTCTGTGTTGTGGAATATGAACTTGTTTTGATGCATTGGGGCAATATTAGGCTAAGAAACAAAAACTTTTTTGAAACTTGTTTGGCTAACGATGTCATATGTGATCTTTAGTGCTGAGGCTTCTGTCCTGGGAGAACTGTGAATTAGCCTAGTCCTAGGTCAGGTGCACAGACGGTTGTCAGCAGCGCAGCAGGAGTAGACGACGTAGCACACCGGAAGTGGTTTCTCTCAGTCGGTATTAGATGTGTCATTTTGTAACATTTATGAGTCAAATCATTCCAACAGCCGTCTGTACGACGACTGCAGGACCTGACGTATGTTAGAAAATTGGAGTGCTGCTGTGGGTAGATTGTTTAAGATACCAGTGTGAATATATTATATATATATATATATACACACACACACACACACACACACACACACACTTGATGGTGTTAATTGGTTACATTTGGGTGAGGCTGTACTATCAGGTGAGAAGCTTGGCTTCCCATCCCTAGCCCCTCCCCTATCTATCTTCATGCCAGAAAGTTCAATTGACTCCTGTGCTACAAATAAAACTAACAGTAAATACCAAACTGACAAATATGTCTAGGACTTGTGCTTATTAAACATTATGTATTACTACTAGTAAGGATCCTCTTCCAGGGAAAATGAAATAACTTTCAGAAGAAATCCCTTCACTATCGCAATCTGTGTGGCGGTTTCTCCCTTAATAAAGATAACACAAGGCCTTGCATTCTTCAGGGCAGGCTGATATTGAGTGTCTGCTAGCTTGCTGCCTGTTGCCTCCACCTCTCTCGTTGTGGTGGGTCATGGAATTTAGAATGTCAACCAAGTGACCACGGTCACTGTTTTATAATTGTTTGAATAGCAAACATTTGGTTTAAAAAAAAAAAGCGATATTTTTTTTCCTCCGTCTCCTGTGTTGGTTCGCCAGCGTGGCCTGTTTTGGTAAGACATTGGGGGCGTGTATTTTACGATACTCCTTTGCTACAACACCTCGCCGAAACAAACAAAGAGTCCATGTTACCGTGGAAACAGACTCAACCTCACCTTTGTCTGAATACCAAGCGTTCGTCAGTCAGCTGTTCGTTCAATAACACAACCTTCCTCTGAAACTGGGTAGTTTGGTCTCCTTATATGGTCTGTTTGACGTGAACCAGGCTTTAACTTTGGTGCTTTTGGGTAAAGTTTGTTGACTTAAAGATGTAAAACTTAAATAAATAAAAAAAAATATATATATGTATTAAAGCGGTTAATGACAGTTATATTATTTTAATGATGCTAATTTTATTTTTACTTACTGTCTATTTGAATAATTGTCAATTTACACAATTATACAATGACCGTTTCAGCCGTAGTGGTGGCTCCTGTCTCGAGAGGGCTGTGTTTCTGTACACACCATTAAGTCAGTTGGTCATTAGTGCTGAGTGATTCATTGACCTTTTGGTTGTTTTTTTGTGTTTTTTTAAACAACTAATTGACCAATGTACGTTCAATTATTTGAATTCCATTTCATTTTTTTTTTTCTTTTTCTGTGAGCTCAATGCGCATATTGCACCGTTTCTGTAGGGAGAAATCCGATCAAGCCCGAACTATGCGATGTTGTAGTTTCCAACAGGCCAATATTCTACATAGTTTAGAGCAGAAAACGTGGTATTTAACTACAATGACCATAAACCATTGCGCGCCTACTTGTCTGTTTGTTTCTTTTACACCTACTACGTAAGAGAGAAGAACGCATGATAGAGGGATACAGAGCAGTTGCTTCGCGAGGCATCTCTACCTGAAAATACATCATCTTAGTCATTGATGGCCTAGTTGGTATTCAGCAGTCATAAAAGTATATGCCTTATTTACTTTGAATAACTACTAAAATAGGGATTTTTGTCAGGCAGCAGCTTTCTAGAGAACAGATGACTTAGAATGAAATAGTCATAAAACAAATATAATATACACAACTAAAATATATGAAAATAAAGTACTATGAATAAATTATGGTTAATAAGCAGTAATGGGCAGTCACTACCAACATGGGGCTTTTATTAATTGTTTTATGTGTTTTGGAATCCAACCCACAATGCATTGTGCATTTAACCCCCCCCCCCGAAAAAAATATAGATTTTTTTTATAATCAAACCGTCCTCAAAACACATCGCTCGCACTGTCGGTCAAGTATGCAGCACTATGCACTTGGCTGCACCCTCAGTTGCTATCCTGTGTTCACTGCTGTGCCAGCCAACAGGTGCAAGGGAGGGTGTGGTGACTGACTGGCTGAATCAAACAAAATACAATGTTATTTGTCTCTCGCTTTGTACATTTCAAGTGTAGACTAACAGTGAAATGCTTACTTACTTACGGGTCCTTTTCCAACAATGCAGAGTTAGGTGCACTATGCCGAAATTTGTCACAAAACAAGCAATTATCATTGTACCAGCTGTGAAATATATTTACCATAACCAGTTGTTGGGAAGCTCGTGTACAAACCCAAAAGGAAAAGATGCAAAAATGAAACTTTAAGAACAGGAAGCATAGAAATAACACGCACAGAAGAGATCTACCCCTTCTTTGACTGCCGTTCAATGAAAATGACAGATCTGGGCCTCCCGGGTGGCGCAGTGGTTAAGGGCGCTGTACTGCAGCGCCAGCTGTGCCATCAGAGTCTCTGGGTTCGCGCCCAGGCTCTGTCGTAACCGGCCGCGACCGGGAGGTCCGTGGGGCGACGCACAATTGGCCTAGCGTCGCCCGGGTTAGGGAGGGCTTGGTCGGTAGAGGTGTCCTTGTCTCATCGCGCACCAGCGACTCCTGTGGCGGGCTGGGCGCAGTGTACGCTAGCCAAGGTGGCCAGGTGCACGGTGTTTCCTCCGGCGCATTGGTGCAGCTGGCTTCCGGGTTGGATGTGCGCTGTGTTAAAGAAGCAGCGGCTTGGTTGGTTGTGTATCGGAGGACGCATGACTTTCAACCTTCGTCTCTCCCGAGCCCATACGGGAGTTGTAGCGATGAGACAAGATAGTAGCTACAATTGGATACTACGAAATTGGGGAGAAAAAGGGGTAAAATTCAACAAAAAGAAAAAAAAAGAAAATGACAGATCTATAACACACATTTCTATGTGAATTTGATTGAGTTGCCCAAAAAGTTATATATAACAGCTTTGAAGATAAACAAAAGAATACATAGTGACACGAGGAATAAATAAACAGTGAATAACTAACGAGTAAAATGACATGGCTATATACGGGGGGTAGCAGTACGAGGTAGTAACATGGCTATATACAGGGAGTAGCAGTACGAGGTAATAACATGGCTATATACAGGGAGTAGTCAATGTGCAGGGGTACGAGGTAATAACATGGCTATATACAGGGAGTAGCAGTACCCAGTCGATGTGCAGGGGTACGAGGTAATAACATGGCTATATACAGGGAGTAGCAGTACCCAGTCGATGTGCAGGGGTACGAGGTAATAACATGGCTATATACAGGGAGTAGCAGTACGAGGTAATAACATGGCTATATACAGGGAGTAGCAGTACCCAGTCAATGTGCAGGGGTACAAGGTAATAACATGGCTATATACAGGGAGTAGCAGTACTGAGTCGATGTGCAGGGGTACGAGGTAAAAACATGAGTGGGTATCAGTGGGTGTGGGTTAGGGTATCAGTGGGTGTGGTTTGGGGTGTTTGTGTGGTTTGGGGTGTTTGTGTGGTTTGGGGTGTCAGTGTGGTTTGGGGTGTCAGTGTGGTTTGGGGTGTCAGTGTGGTTTGGGGTGTCAGTGTGGTTTGGAGTGTCTGTGTGTGTGTGTTAGTTGGGGTGTCTGTGTTGGGTTGGGGTGTCTGTGTGTGTGGGTTGGGGTGTCAGTGTGTGTGGTGTGGGTTCGGGTGTCAGTGGGTGTGGTGTGTATGTGTGGGTTGGGGTGTCAGTGTGTGTGGTGTGGGGTGTCAGTGTGTGTGGTGTGGGTGTGTGGGTGTGCAGTGCAAGAGAGTTGGAGAATAAAGGGTAGACAGGTAGTCCGGGTAGCCATTTGATTAGCTATTTAGCAGTCTTGTCTAGCAGTCTTGTCTAGCAGTCTTGTCTAGCAGTCTTGTCTAGCAGTCTTGTTTAGCAGTCTTGTTTAGCAGTCTTATGGCTTGGGGGTAGAATCTGTTCAGGGTCCTGTTGGTTCCAGACTTGGTGCGCTGGCTGGCTGACTGACTGACTGGCTGGCTGTTCAGTGTTGGCTCACTATCGGCCCCTCACCACACCATTACTGAATCATTCTTGCTAACCCTGTCTGGCAGGCCTTTTCAGCTGCTGAGTACCCTGGTACTCACTCAGCTATTGCCAAACACAGACCGAGCTAATCCCTGATGGGTCAACTCTGACCCGAGCTGAACCCTGATGGGTCAACTCTGACCCGAGCTGAACCCTGACCCTGACATAATACATTTATCCCCACCACAACTGACATTACACATTTACAGTTGAAGTCGGAAGTTTACATACACCTTAGCCAAATACATTTAAACTCAGTTTTTCACAATTCCTGACATTTAATCCTTGTAAAAATTCCCTGTCTTTGGTAATTTAGGATCACCACATTATTTTAAGAATGTGAAATGTCAGAATAATAGTAGAGAATTATTTCTTTCCGCTTTTATTTCTTTCATCACATTCCCAGTGGGTCAGAAGTTTACATGCGCTCAATTAGTATTTGGTAGCATTGCCTTTTAAATTGTTTAACTTGGGTCAAACGTTTCGGGTAGCCTTCCACAAGCTTCCCACAATAAGTTGGGTGAATTTTGGCCCATTCCTCCTGACAGAGCTGGTGTAACTGAGTCAGATTTGTAGGCCTCCTTGCTCGTACACTCTTTTTCGGTTTTTCCCTTCTCATTTCCTATAGGATTGAGGTCAGGGCTTTGTGATGGCCACTCCAATACTTTGACTTTGTTATCCTTAAGCCATTTTGCCACAACTTTGGAAGTATGCTTGGGGTCATTGTCCATTTGGAAAACCCATTTGCAACCAAGCTTTAACTTCCTGACTGATGTCTTCAGATGTTGCTTCAATATATCCACATAATTGTCCATCCTTATGATGCCATCTATTTTGTGAAGTGCACCAGTCCCTCCTCAGCAAAGCACCCCCACAACATGATGCTGCCACCCCTGTGCTTCATGGTTGGGATGGTGTTCTTCGACTTGCAAGCCACCCCCTTTTTCCTACAAACATAACGATGGTCATTATGGCCAAACAGTTCTATTTTTGTTTCATCAGACCAGAGGACATATCTCCAAAAAGTACAATCTTTGTCCCCATGTGCAGTTGCAAACCGTAGTCTGGCTTTTTTATTTTTTTTGAATTTTACCCCTTTTTCTCCCCAATTTCGTAGTATCCAATTGTAGTAGTAGCTACTATCTTGTCTCATTGCTACAACTCCCGTACGGGCTCGGGAGAGACGAAGGCTGAATGTCATGCGTCCTCCGATACACAACCCAACCAGCCGTACTGCTTCTTAACACAGCGCGCGTCCAACCCGGAAGCCAGCCACACCAATGTGTCGGAGGCTACACCGTGCACCTGGCAACCTTGGCTAGCGCGCACTGCGCCCGGCCCGCCACAGGAGTCGCTGGTGCGCGATGAGACAAGGAGATCCCTACCGACCAATCCCTCCCTAACCCGGACGACGCTAGGCCAATTGTGCGTCGCCCCATGGACCTCCCGGTCGCGGCCGGTTACGACAGAGCCTGGGCGCGAACCCAGGGACTCTGATGGCACTTAACCACTGCGCCACCCGGGAGGCCCGTAGTCTGGCTTTTTATGGCTGTTTGGAGCAGTGGCTTCTTCCTTGCTGAGCGGCCTTTCAGGTTAAGTCGATATCGGACATCTTCACAAGGTCCTTTGCTGTTGTTCTGGGATTGATTTGCACTTTTCGCACCAAAGTACGTTCATCTCCAGGAGACAGAATGCGTCTCCTTCCTGAGCGGTATGACGGCTGCGTGGTCCCATGGTGTTTATACTTGCGTACAATTATTTGTACAGATGAACGTGGTACCTTCAGGCGTTTAGAAATTGCTCCCAAGGATGAACCAGACTCGTGGAGGTCTACAATTTTTGGGGAGATTTTGGCTGATTTCTTTTGACTTTCCCATGATGTCAAGCAAAGAGGCACTGAGTTTGAAGGTAGACCTTGAAGTACATCCACAGGTACACCTCCAATTGACTAAAATTATGTCAGTTAGCTTATCAGAAGCTTCTAAAGGTATGACGTCTTTTTTTCTGTAATTTTCCAAGCTGTTTAAAGTAGAGGTCGACCGATTAATCGGAATGGCCGATTTCAAGTTTTCATAACAATCGGAAATCGGTATTTTTGGACACAGATTTGGCTGATTTATTTATTTAAATAAAAATTGTACACCTTTTATTTAACTAGGCAAGTCAGTTAAGAACACATTCTTATTTTCAATGATGGCCTAGGAATGGTGGGTTAACTGCCTTGTTCAGGGGCAGAACGACAGATTTTTACCTTGTCAGCTCGGGGATTCAATCTTGCAACCTTACAGTCCAACACTCTAACCACCTGATTGCATTGCACTCCATGAGGAGTCTGCCTGTTACGCGAATGCATTAAGCCAAGGTAAGTTGCTAGCTAGCATTAAACGTATCTTATAAAAAAACAATCAATCAATCATAATCACTAGTTACACATGGTTGATGATATTACTAGTTTATCTAGCGTGTCCTGCGTTGCATATAATCGATGCGGTGCGTATTTGTGGAAAAAGGACTGTCGTTCCTCCAATGTGAACCTAACCATAAACACCAATGCCTTTCTTAAAATCAATACACAAAAGTATATATTTTTAAACCTGCATATTTAGCTAAAAAAAAATCCAGGTTAGCAGGCAATATTAACCAGGTGAAATTGTGTCACTTCTCTTGCGTTCATTGTACGCAGAGTCAGTGTATATGCAACAGTTTGGGCCGCCTAATTGACCAGAATTGTACATAATTATGACATAACGTTGAAGGTTGTGTAATGTAACAGGAATATTTAGACTTATGGATGCCACCCGTTAGATCAAATACGGAATGGTTTCGTATTTCATTGAGATGATAGTTTCCGGATTCGACCATATTAATGACCTAAGGCTCGTATTTCTGTGTGTTATCATGTTATAACTAAGTCTATGATTTGATAGAGCAGTCTGACTGAGTGATGGTAGGTACCAGCAGGCTCGTAAGCATTCATTCAAACAGCACTTTCATGCGTTTGACAGCAGCTCGTCGCAATGCTTCAAGCATTGCGCTGTTTATGACTTCAAACCTATCAACTCCCGAGATTAGGCTGGTGTAACCAATGTGAAATGGCTAGCTAGTTAGCAGGGTGCGCGCTAATACCGTTTCAAACGTCACTCGCTCTGACACTTGGAGTAGTTATTCCCCTTGCTCTGCAAGGGCCGCGGATTTTGTGGAGCGATGGGTAATGCTGCTTCGAGGGTGGCTGTTGTCAATGTGTTCCTGGTTCGAGCCCAGGTAGGAGCGGAAGCTATACTGTTACACTGGCAATACTAAAGTGCCTATAAGAACATCCAATAGTCAAAGGTTAATGAAATACAAATGGTATAGAGGGAAATAGTCCTATAATTCCTATAATAACTATACACGTTAGCTTTCTTACATGGCACATATTGCACTTTTACTTTCTTCTCCAACACTTTGTTTTTGCATTATTTAAACCAAATTGAACATGTTTCATTATTTATTTGAGGCTAAATTGATTTTATTGATCTATTATATTAAGTTAAAATAAGTGTTCATTCAGTATTGTTGTAATTGTCATTAATACAAATAAATAAAACAAATAGGCCGATTTAATTGGTATCGGCTTTTTTTTGTCCTCCAATAATCGGTATCGGTGTTGAAAAATCATAATCAGTCGACCTCTAGTTTAAAGGCACAGTAAACGTAGTGTATGTAAACTTCTGACCCACTGGAATTGTGATATAGTGAATTATAAGTGAAATAATCTGTCTTTAAACAATTGTTGGAAAAAGGACTTGTGTCATGCACAAAGTAGATGTCCTAACCGACTTGCCAAAACTACACTTTGTTAACAGGAAAATTGTGGAGTGGTTGAAAAATGAGTTTTAATGACTCCAACCTAAGTGTATGTAAACTTCCGACTTCAACTGTATCCCCACCACAGCTGACATTACACATGTATCCCCACCACAGCTGACATCACACATGTATCCCCACCACAGCTGACATCACACATGTATCCCCACCACAACTGACATTACACATGTATCCCCACCACAACTGACATTACACATGTATCCCCACCACAACTGACATTACACATGTATCCCCACCACAACTGACATTACACATGTATCCCCACCACAACTGACATTACACATGTATCCCCACCACAGCTGACATTACACATGTATCCCCACCACAACTGACATTACACATGTATCCCCACCACAGCTGACATTACACATGTATCCCCACCACAACTGACATTACACATGTATCCCCACCACAGCTGACATCACACATGTATCCCCACCACAGCTGACATTACACATGTATCCCCACCACAGCTGACATTACACATGTATCCCCACCACAGCTGACATCACACATGTATCCCCACCACAACTGACATTACACATGTATCCCCGCCACAACTGACATTACACATGTATCCCCATCACAGCTGACATTACACATGTATCCCCACCACAACTGACATTACACATGTATCCCCACCACAGCTGACATTACACATGTATCCCCACCACAACTGACATTACACATGTATCCCCACCACAGCTGACATTACACATGTATCCCCACCACAACTGACATTACACATGTATCCCCACCACAGCTGACATCACACATGTATCCCCACCACAACTGACATTACACATGTATCCCCGCCACAACTGACATTACACATGTATCCCCATCACAGCTGACATTACACATGTATCCCCACCACAACTGACATTACACATGTATCCCCACCACAGCTGACATTACACATGTATCCCCACCACAACTGACATTACACATGTATCCCCACCACAGCTGACATTACACATGTATCCCCACCACAACTGACATTACACATGTATCCCCACCACAGCTGACATCACACATGTATCCCCACCACAGCTGACATCACACATGTATCCCCACCACAACTGACATTACACATGTATCCCCACCACAGCTGACATTACACATGTATCCCCACCACAACTGACATTAGAGGACCTGCTTCCTTTTTTCTGTTTGGAGGTGTAGTTAAACCTTTTTTTAATGTAATTTATTTGAACACAGTATTACATGGCAGAAATACAATTTGATATACACATTACACATGAAATGGTACTCAGACATATGTTATACATGATTTGATATATGGTATTTTGGGTCCTAACTATCGCAGATCGTGAGCTTTTAATCCCACCCCTCTGCTACTCTCAGCCTATCCCACCCCTCTGCTTCTCTCAGCCTATCCCACCCCTCTGCTACTCTCAGCCTATCCCACCCCTCTGCTACTCTCAGCCTATCCCACCCCTCTGCTACTCTCAGCCTATCCCACCCCTCTGCTACTCTCAGCCTATCCCACCCCTCTGCTACTCTCAGCCTATCCCACCCCTCTGCTTCTCTCAGCCTATCCCACCCCTCTGCTACTCTCAGCCTATCCCACCCCTCTGCTACTCTCAGCCTATCCCACCCCTCTGCTACTCTCAGCCTATCCCACCCCTCTGCTACTCTCAGCCTATCCCACCCCTCTGCTACTCTCAGCCGATTCTGTCTGGCCACTCTACCATAAATGCCTGTCGTGACGTGACTCATGAATGCGATCATCAAATCAATTAACTGTTTAATACGACAATTAAATTAATCGTGTAACAATGAACTCATTAGCAATCTTGGGGCACCACGGAAAAGGTTTATTTAATGAGTTACCGTTTCCTGAATTAACTCACAGAATATATCACCTTAGACCTCCATTCATTACTATTACCTCATAACAGTCGCATTCTGGATGTGGCATAGTCTGTTAAATCTGCACCAACACTAGTCTACACGGTGACTCAGCGATACACAGATTGGCTTAATTATTTATTTACGAACGGAATAATCACACAGAATTACATAAACCAACACACACACACACACACACACACACACAGGATAGACTATACATTGATTACTACATAATGCAATGAGAAATGGACTAACCCGATTTGACGGCTGGTTACACAATGAAAAGTGGTGGGGAAGGGGGCAGGAGAAGGCGAGACAAAGGAATTCAACCATCGTACATACAGTTAAATAATACGCTCATCGTTTATGTGGATATTTAGCACCCTAACAACCACTCATTAGGATTTAGAATTGCAATGTACATATTAACGCTTGTATGTCTGTCATCTCTCTCTCTCTCTGTTGAAATCGCCCGATCAGTCTGTGACGAATAGTTAGACAGAAAGTCTCTGGTTGTCCACCGGAGGTCACCATCTCCTTAGTCGTTGTTGTAGGTTTCCTTCGTTCTGGAAGTGTTTGTTTAGAATGGATACATCAGACGTTCCAATGGTCGTTTGATAGAGAAATGTTCGGGTTTGTAATTTTCTCGTCTTCGGTTGAGTGTCCTAGACTACGTTACATGCAGAGCTGTAGGCGGTGCATGTCTAGTCTTCTCTGTTGAGTTTTAGAGGGTCTTACTATTTTCTGGTCTGGTAGAGGAACTATTTTACACGTGTTGTCACAGCTCCACGCTTTCTGGTCTAGTAGTTTTAAACCATTTGTGATGTCCGGCTTACCGTCCGTGTACTGGTTTAATGTACATTTCATTAGGAGTCCTTTTATAAACACACTGGAAAAAGGGGTGTTCCATCCTTTTGGCATAATGTCTGTGTTCACGTGGGCGTGGTTACTGACTGGGTAAAACTTTACATGAAAAATAATTCTAATTTACAAGGCAAAAATCACATTTTTATCTTCTGACAGTTTCATATTTAATCATATACGTTTTACAACATTTAGATGTAACTCTGACATATACATTGTGAAAGCTCTTAAAGTTACAATGTTTCCGTTTTATAACGTCTTTAATGGTATCACAAAATCACAAATGATACAACATAATCATTGTTTGGATCCCCACCGACCATTTCCCACATTCTTTATGTGTTAGGAGTATTGTTTCATTATCCACTTTTCGATGTTGAAGTTCTTTGGGCAAGAATCTCTCTATACCACTCAGACATTCCAATCTTGGATACTGAGAGTTAGAAACCATTTACGATTGGTTGCTAAGTCATAAAACCAACCCAACTTTTCCCCTCTTCGAGTCTCATAGCAAAGGGTCTGAATACTTATGCAAATAAGGTATTTCTATTTTTTTTGTTTTAATAAATGTGCAAACATTTCTAAGTTTGGGGAAAATAGGATATTAATTAGCATGTTTTGTAATGTACTCAATGTTATGTGGACAACTAGAAATACCTAGGTGTCTGGTTAGACTGTAAACTCTCCTTCCAGACTCACACCAAACTTCTCCAATCCAAAGTTAAATCTAGAATTGACTTCCTATTTCGCAACAAAGCATCCTTCACTCATGCTGCCAAACATACCCTTGTAAAACTGACCATCCTACCAATCCTCGACTTCGGTGATGTCATTTACAAAATAGCCTCCAATACCCTACTCAATAAATTGGATGCAGTCTATCACAGTGCCATCCGTTTTGTCACCAAAGCCCCATATACTACCCACCACTGCGACCTGTACACTCTCTTTGGTTGGCCCTCGCTTCATACTCGTCGCCAAACCCACTGGCTCCAGGTCATCTACAAGACCCTGCTAGGTAAAGCCCCCCCTTATCTCAGCTCGCTTGTCACCATAGCAGTACCCACCTGTAGCACACGCTCCAGCAGGGATATCTCTCTGGTCACCCCCAAAACCAATTCTTCCGTTGGCCGCCTCTCCTTCCAGTTCTCTGCTGCCAATGACTGGAACGAACTACAAAAATCTCTGAAACTGGAAACACTTATCTCCCTCACTAGCTTTAAGCACCAGCTGTCAGAGCAGCTCACAGATTACTGCACCTGTACATAGCCCATCTATAATTTAGCCCAAACAACTACCTCTTCCCCTACTGTATTTATTTATTTTGCTCCTTTGTACCCCATTATTTCTATCTCTACTTTGCACATTCTTCCACTGCAAATCTACCATTCCAGTGTTTTACTTGCTATATTGTATTTACTTTGCCACCATGGCCTTTTTTTTTAACTTTACCTCCCTTATCTCACCTCATTTGCTCACATTGTATATATACTTATTTTTCTACTGTATTATTGACTGTATGTTTGTTTTACTCCATGTGTAACTCTGTTGTTGTTTGTGTCGCAACTGCTTTGCTTTATCTTGGCCAGGTCTCAGTTGTAAATGAGAACCTGTTCTCAACTTGTCTACCTGGTTAAATAACGGTGAAATAAATAAAAACTCGAATGCTGTTCAAATGCATTTTTAGATTTGTTTTGTAACTGAAAATAAAGTTGACCCATTGAAAAATTAGACTCATTTCTCCTCTCTCTCTCTCTGTTTTGCAGACTGTGCAGTGAACGTTCACAAGAGTTGTCGGACGCTACTAGCTGAGTGTAACAGCAGCAAGAACAAGGTAAGTGTCCAATGGTCAGCACTCCTGATTTACTTTTTTATTTATTCACACCTTCTCATTCAGATCCCAAATGTCTTGCACTTACAAGCAAGGTGATGTCCTTCGTTTTGCCAAGGCGAAGCGTCTAAGTGGTTCTCTCCCTCCAATTTAACGTTGTCCATGTCTTTGCTTCGTTACAGCGCCTTCGGCAAGTTTTCACAACGTTTAGGCTTTTTCCACGTTTTGTTGTTACAAAGTGGGATGCAAATTGATTTGTCTTTTTTTTTTTTTTTCAGTGGAAGAAAAATGTGAATATTTTGTGTAAAACAACTAAAAAATAATACAAAATATGTAGAAAATAAAAAAATACACTAATATATCTTCCTTAGATAAATGTTCAACCCCCTGAGTCAATACATGTTAGTCACCTTTCTGGGTAAGTCTCTAAGAGCTTTCCGTCACCTGAATTGGGAAACATTTGCCCGTTTATTCCTTTCAAAATTCTGCTCTGTCAAATTGGTTGTTGAACATTGCTCGATAACCATTTTCAGGTCTTGCCATATATTTTCTATCAAGTTTAAGGAAAAACTGTCATTTGTCCACTCAGGAACATTCACTGTGTTCTTGGTAAGCAACTCAAGTGTAGATTTGGCCTCGTGTTTAGGTTATTGTCCTGCTGAAAGGTGACTTCATCTCCCAGTGTCTGATGGAAAGCAGACTGAACCAGGTTTTCCTCTAGGATTTTTGCCTGTGCTTAGCTCCATTCAGTTTATTTTTCATCCTGAAAAACTCCCCAGTCCTTAACTATTACAAGCATACCCATAACATGATACTTGAAAATATGGAGAGTGGTACTTGGTAATGTGTTGAATTGGATTTGCCCCAAACATAACTCTGTATTCAGGAAAAATAGTTAATTATTTTAATGATTTTTTTTGCAGGATTACTTTAGTGCCTTATTGCAAACAGGATGCATGTTACGGAATATTTGTATTCTTCCTTCTTTTCACTTTGTCAATTAGGTTAGTATTGTGGAGTAAGTACAATGTTGTTCCATCCTCAGTTCTACCACAATCATTAATCTCTATAACTGTTGTAAAGTCACCTTTGGCCTCATGGTGAAATCGCTGAGTGGTTTCCTTCTTCTCCCGCAACTGAGTTAGGAAGGACGCTTGTATCTTCGTAGTGACTGGGTGTTTTGATACACCATCCAAAGTGTAATAATAACTTCACCATGCTCAAAGGGGTATTCAATGTCTGCTTTTAAAAAAATATTTTTACCCATCTACCAATAAGTGCTCTTCTTTGTGAGTTAATTGGAAAACCTCACTGGTCTTTGTGGTTGAATCTGTGTTTGAAATTCACTGCTGGACTGAGGGACCTTACAATTATCTGTGGTACAGAGATTATGTAGTCATTCAAAAATCGTGTTAAACACTATTCTTGAGAGTCCACATTACACAATTTTTTTTTAGATCCGAGCCCCCGTCCCCGCAGGAGGCCGTCATTGTAATTAAGAATTTGTTCTTAACCGACTTGCCTAGTTAAATAAAGGTTAAATAAAACAATTGTAACTTAAAACAAAAGCAAATTTTTACTCCTGAATTTATTTAGGCCATAACAATGGGGTTGAATACTTATTGATTCAAGAAATCATTTTTTGTTTTTTCATTTTTTATTAATTTTGGTTAAAATTTGTAAAAAATAATTCCACTGATATTTTAGGGTATGGTGTGTAGGCTAGTGCCAAAACTCAATTTAGTCCATTTAAGTCTGTAACCATAAACATTCAGATCAAGTCTAGGGGTGTGAATACACTCTGAAGGCACTGTATATAATTCTCCGCTTGAAACGTATGTTTTTCTCCTGATAGAAGGATTCTCTGCATAGGACCTCCACAACAGCGTCGCCGAACCTCGGTGAGTGGAAAAAATACACACACACACACACACACACACACACACTTTTGTTATCCTCGTGGGGACCTAAAAACCCCTAACCTAACCTTAACTATTACCCTACTTGTAACTAAACCCCTAAGCTTAAAATAGCCTTATCCTCCTGGGGATGTGGGAAATGTCCCCACGAGGGAGAATTTGACTAGTTTTACTATCCTTGTGGGGTCTTTTGGGGATTTCAGGTCCCCACAAGGTTAGAACAAGAACACACACACATGCTAACTTTTCGCCCTTCAAAGCTACAACATTGGAATGATCACATGAACAAGATCTCCCGTCATTGATAGAGATCTCTCCTCTCCCCATTCCCCCTCTCCTCTTCCCTCTCCCCATCTCCCTCTCTCCTCTCCCCTCTCCTCCTGTCCCAATTCTCTTCTCCTCTCCCCATTCCCTCTCCCATACTTTCTCCCCCCCATACCCCCTCCTCTACTTCCCTCCTTGTCTCCCCATTCTCACTCCTCCTCAGCTTGGCATCCATATGCAACAAACCGATTGGCTCAACTGACTAATAACAGGGCAGCGTGGAGGCTGTCTCCATCCCAACCAGAAATAGACCGGTCCTGGAGATAGTTATATAACTATGTTTGTTTACCTCCACCATGCTGCCCTGTGATTGGTCAGCCCTGTTTTTGCTTATGGATGCAAGGTAGGAGAGGGAAGGAACATGGGGGATAGAGAGGGGTGACAACGAGGAGGCAAGAGTACAAGGGAGGAGAGGATATGGATTTGGAAGTATAAGGAAAAACCAGTCATGTGATCTGATGGCGAACACGTGATGACACATGATCACATGACTTGTATGCTCTGTGATTGGACAATACAGACCACAAGACTCATGGTTAGTGTAAGTTTTGGTGCTCTTTCAAACAAACTGACGGTAAAAAGATAATTTCTCACCACAGAGGTTAAAAAATGGGCACTACAACATGCGAGTTGTTTTGCAATCTCGGTAGAAAATAGAACGTTGCGCAGTTAAAATCGCTAATATTTTGTTATCACCACGGGTTACTAGGATTGAGAATCCACGCCCGGAACTCAGTCGTTGCAGCCGGGCAGGGGAGAATGGACAGCTTTCCACTTAAGGCTTCAAGTCATTTGAGATACTACAAGTGGGAGCTCTTGGCTCTTTTGACCTTATACAAGCTTTCCCCAAACATCAGATCTCAAAACATCACAAATATTTTTTATTTCAATGTTTTGGTTTTGGAGACATGAAACATTGTGAATTTATGTTTTTTTTATTTTTAAATACAACATTTAAGAAACTCACCTGGTTTTATAAAGTTAACATTAATGCGAAGATTCTCATATTGGCCCTTTTACAAATCTCTGTTCAGTTTGAAGTTTCCGGTGTTTTCTCGAATGCCAGCGCTAGCCTTTTATTAAAACCTCTGACGTGTGTTCGAGCGAGCCGACAGACTCCAGGGAGTTGTTCGTGTATTCAGAGCACTTACATTTTTCCACATTTTGTTACGTTACAGCCTTATTCTAAAAATGGATTAAATGTTACACACACATTATGACAAAGCACATTTATTACAAATAAAAAAATGAAAATATCACATGTTACATTAGTATTCAGACCCTTTATTCAGTACTTTTGTTGAAGCACCTTTGGCAGCGATTACAGCCTCGAGTCTTCTTGGGTATGATGCTATAAGCTTGGCACACATGTATTTGGGGAGTTTCTCCCATTCTTCTCTGCAGATCCTCTCAAGCTCTGTCAGGTTGGATGGGGAGCGTCGCTGCACAGCTACTTTCAGGTCTCTCCAGAGATGTTAGATCGGGTTCAAGTCCAGGCACTGGCTGGGCCCACTTAAGGACATTCAGAGACTTGTCCCGAAGCCACTTCTGAGTGTATCTTGTGTGTGTGCTTATGGTCGTTGTCCTGTTGGAAGGTGAACCTTCGCCCCAGTCTGAGGTCTCCAGAGTATTAGATCAGGAGTCCGGTGTTAAATATATCCCTGTGTGTTGTCTCCGTGACTTCAGCAACATCCCTTCTGAAGCAGTATCACCTCACATTCTTCCACCAGACAGACACTATGAAACTACTGTAGCAGTTAATAAAGGGGTTGACAGGGCCAGACCTCCCTGCAATGTCCAGGGGGCCCTCGTGGGGTCTGTCTGGGCTGCAATGTCCAGGGGGCCCTCGTGGGGTCTGTCTGGGCTGCAATGTCCAGGGGGCCCTCGTGGGGTCTGTCTGGGCTGCAATGTCCAGGGGGCCCTCGTGGGGTCTGTCTGGGCTGCAATGTCCAGGGGGCCCTCGTGGGGTCTGTCTGGGCTGCAATGTCCAGGGGGCCCTCGTGGGGTCTGTCTGGGCTGCAATGTCCAGGGGGCCCTCGTGGGGTCTGTCTGGGCTGCAATGTCCAGGGGGCCCTCGTGGGGTCTGTCTGGGCTGCAATGTCCAGGGGGCCCTCGTGGGGTCTGTCTGGGCTGCAATGTCCAGGGGGCCCTCGTGGGGTCTGTCTGGGCTGCAATGTCCAGGGGGCCCTCGTGGGGTATGTCTGGGCTGCAATGTCCAGGGGGCCCTGTCTGGGTGCTGATGCACAGAGACAACCTCACCAGTCACTTCCTGCAGGGTTCAGTGTAGACCCTGACTGCAGCATTACTGGGGGTCCAGCAGTGCTCTAACCATCTCTCATGTCTCCCCAGCCCTGAGGGATCGGGACCAGTCTTCTTCGGCCCTTGATTGCCCCTCCGGTTCTCCGCGCATCCCAGGCATGACCCTCACCCCGCGGGGACCCAGTGCTCAGCCTGCCTCAGCCGCCTTCAACAGCTCTTCCTCCAGCCACACTGCTGCAGCCAGCCTCAACCACAGCCACAACAGCCACACCGGGTTAGTAGCAAGAACAACTCACCACCAGGCCAATTAATCAGTAGGCAACACAAACTATGCTGCTGGTCAATAAGTGTTTGGTTCATAGAACCAAAGATTCTGCATCAAAGTTTTAGGTTTGTTGTCCCAACTCTACTCTATAGTTAAAGGCTCTATACATACTGTTCTATGTCAGCTGTAGTAGTTATAGGCTCCTTGCATACTGTTCTATGTCAGCTGTAGTAGTTATAGGCTCTATACATACTGTTCTATGTCAGCTGTAGTAGTTATAGGCTCCTTGCATACTGTTCTATGTCAGCTGTAGTAGTTATAGGCTCCTTACATACTGTTCTATGTCAGCTGTAGTAGTTAAAGGCTCTATACATACTGTTCTATGTCAGCTGTAGTAGTTATAGGCTCTATACATACTGTTCTATGTCAGCTGTAGTAGTTATAGGCTCTATACATACTGTTCTATGTCAGCTGTAGTAGTTATAGGCTCTATACATACTGTTCTATGTCAGCTGTAGTAGTTATAGGCTCTATACATACTGTTCTATGTCAGCTGTAGTAGTTATAGGCTCCTTACATACTGTTCTATGTCAGCTGTAGTAGTTATAGGCTCTATACATACTGTTCTATGTCAGCTGTAGTAGTTATAGGCTCTATACAGCACTGTTCTATATCAGCTGTAGTAGTTATAGGCTCTATACAGCACTGTTCTATATCAGCTGTAGTAGTTATAGGCTCTATACAGCACTGTTCTATATCAGCTGTAGTAGTTATAGGCTCTATACAGCACTGTTCTATGTCAGCTGTAGTAGTTATAGGCTCCTTGCATACTGTTCTATGTCAGCTGTAGTAGTTATAGGCTCTACATACTGTTCTATATCAGCTGTAGTAGTTATAGGCTCTACATACTGTTCTATATCAGCTGTAGTAGTTATAGGCTCTATACATACTGTTCTATGTCAGCTGTAGTAGTTATAGGCTCTATACATACTGTTCTATGTCAGCTGTAGTAGTTATAGGCTCTACATACTGTTCTATGTCAGCTGTAGTAGTTATAGGCTCTATACATATTGTTCTATGTCAGCTGTAGTAGTTATAGGCTCTATACATACTGTTCTATGTCAGCTGTAGTAGTTATAGGCTCCTTGCATACTGTTCTATGTCAGCTGTAGTAGTTATAGGCTCCTTACATACTGTTCTATGTCAGCTGTAGTAGTTATAGGCTCCTTGCATACTGTTCTATGTCAGCTGTAGTAGTTATAGGCTCTATACATACTGTTCTATGTCAGCTGTAATAGCTATAGGCTCTATACATACTGTTCTATGTCAGCTGTAGTAGTTATAGGCTCTATACATACTGTTCTATGTCAGCTGTAGTAGTTATAGGCTCTATACATATTGTTCTATATCAGCTGTAGTAGTTATAGGCTCCTTACATACTGTTCTATGTCAGCTGTAGTAGTTATAGGCTCTATACATACTGTTCTATGTCAGCTGTAGTAGTTATAGGCTCTATACATACTGTTCTATGTCAGCTGTAGTAGTTATAGGCTCCTTACATACTGTTCTATGTCAGCTGTAGTAGTTATAGGCTCTATACATACTGTTCTATGTCAGCTGTAGTAGTTATAGGCTCTATACAGCACTGTTCTATATGACCTTAATTAATGTCTAATAGAGGAGCTGCATAGGATGTCTTTGTATTTGGTTGTGTCTGAATACCCTTACATATACTTGTAGGTGTTTTGGGTAGACAAAAAAGTGTTTTTATATCAAATGAAATTTTAAAAAATGTAGTGTGCTTTAAATGACAGGATCTCATAGTTATTTAGTCTTTTCATCTAGTAGAATTCGCTGCACACTATTGATGGAAGCGTCTCATATTTCGAGACCCACGCGTGTCTGACAACGGCCGATAATCAGAAAATTATCGAATGGCGTCAATCAATGCAGTTGCACAATAGATGACACATTCTCAGTAGGATGAGCCTAGTGTGCTTTTATTTGTTGCTTACTGCATTCGTTTTTACTTAACAGTACTTCCTAAATAGTACACAGTATGCAGTTTAAATTAGCAGTAGGAAAAGACACATTTTTGACTTTTTTTTTTTTTTTTAGCTCCTGAAACAAATTTAAAGTTTAACTTTAAAGTTTATTGGTCGTGTTCACAGTTTAGCAGGTGTTATAGTGGGTGAAGCAAAATGCTTATGTTACTAGCTCCTAACAATGCAGTAAAATTTGAAACAATATATAAGGAAAAAAAAAATATATATATAAAGATGTCAAGAAATCAAGAACGGTGTGACGACTCCGATTTAAGAACCCAAATAGCACTGTAGCAGTAATGAAATGGAATGTAAAATACTTACTCTACTGACTTTGTTCCTACGGGGACATTTTGTTGCAGTGTCATGTACACGTTTTAAACTGGCGTTTTAAATACAAAATAAACTGACAATAAAACTTTCATAACAGTTACATAGCAATAAAACGAGACGAGCCTGCTGGCCTTACTGGGTGGATAGGAACATTATCCTGCTGGCCTTACTGGGTGGATAGGAACATTATCCTGCTGGTCTTACTGGGTGGATAGGAACATTAGCCTGCTGGCCTTACTGGGTCGATAGGAACATTATCCTGCTGGTCTTACTGGGTGGATAGGAACATTAGCCTGCTGGCCTTACTGGGTCGATAGGAACATTAGACTGCTGGTCTTACTGGGTCTATAGGAACATTAGCCTGCTGGCCTTACTGGGTGGATAGGAACATTAGCCTGCTGGTCTTACTGGGTGGATAGGAACATTATCCTGCTGGCCTTACTGGGTGGATAGGAACATTATCCTGCTGGTCTTACTGGGTCGATAGGAACATTATCCTGCTGGCCTTACTGGGTCGATTGGAACATTATCCTGCTGGCCTTACTGGGTCGATTGGAACATTATCCTGCTGGCCTTAATGGGTGGATAGGAACATTATCCTGCTGGCCTTACTGGGTGGATAGGAACATTATCCCGAGCTATTTAGGAGAGATATCGCACCTGGCACAAATTATTGTCTAATTGTGTTTTTCCTGCTGAGGGGTGCCCTATACCTGCGCCCAGAGGGGAGTAGTTCAAAGTCCGGGTACAGGGGGTGGCTTGGGTCTAAAATGATTTTGTGAGCCTTGCGGAGGGCCCTGACCTTAAAAATCTCATCCAGGTCTGTCTGTTTGACTCCCAAGTACCTTGGGGAGGGCCCTGACCTTAAATATTTCATCCAGGCCTGTCTGTTTGACTCCCAGTACCTTGGGGAGGGTCCTGACCTTAAATATCTCATCCAGGTCTGTCTGTTTGACTCCAAGTACCTTGCTTGCTGTGGTGGAGTGGGGACAAAACACATTCCTGTGGGTGGTGGAGTGGGGACAAAAAAACGCATCCCTGTGGGGGGTGGAGTGGGGACAAAACGAATTCCTGTGGGTGGTGGAGTGGGGACAAAACACATTCCTGTGGGTGGTGGAGTGGGGACAAAACGCATCCCTGTGGGTGGTGGAGTGGGGACAAAACACATTCCTGTGGAGTGGGGACAAAACGCATCCCTGTGGATGGTGGAGTGGGGACAAAACACATTCCTGTGAGTGGTGGAGTGGGGACAAAACGCATCCCTGTGGGTGGTGGAGTGGGGACAAAACACATTCCTGTGGGTGGTGGAGTGGGGACAAAACACATTCCTGTGGGTGGTGGAGTGGGGACAAAACACATCCCTGTGAGTGGTGGAGTGGGGACAAAACGCATCCCTGTGGGTGGTGGAGTGGGGACAAAACACATCCCTGTGAGTGGTGGAGTGGGGACAAAACACATCCCTGTGAGTGGTGGAGTGGGGACAAAACACATTCCTGTGAGTGGTGGAGTGGGGACAAAACACATTCCTGTGGGGAGCCTGTGTTGGTGGTGAAGTGGGGACAAAACACATCCCTGTGAGTGGTGGAGTGGGGACAAAACACATTCCTGTGAGTGGTGGAGTGGGGACAAAACACATTCCTGTGGGGAGCCTGTGTTGGTGGTGAAGTGGAGACAAAACGCATCCCTGTGAGTGGTGGAGTGGGGACAAAACACATCCCTGTGAGTGGTGGAGTGGGGACAAAACACATCCCTGTGAGTGGTGAAGTGGGGACAAAACACATTCCTGTGAGTGGTGGAGTGGGGACAAAACACATCCCTGTGAGTGGTGGAGTGGGGACAAAACACATCCCTGAGAGTGGTGGAGTGGGGACAAAACACATCCCTGAGAGTGGTGGAGTGGGGACAAAACACATCCCTGAGAGTGGTGGAGTGGGGACAAAACACATCCCTGAGAGTGGTGGAGTGGGGACAAAACACATCCCTGAGAGTGGTGGAGTGGGGACAAAACACATCCCTGAGAGTGGTGGAGTGGGGACAAAACACATCCCTGAGAGTGGTGGAGTGGAGACAAAACACATCCCTGAGGAGAGCCTGTGTTGGTGGTGGAGTGGAGACAAAACACATCCCTGTGGGTGGTGGAGTGGGGACAGAACACATCCCTGAGGAGAGCCTGTGTTGGTGGTGGAGTGGAGACAAAACACATCCCTGTGGGTGGTGGAGTGGGGACAGAACACATCCCTGAGGACAGCCTGTGTTGGTGGTGGAGTGGGGACAAAACACATCCCTGTGAGTGGTGGAGTGGAGACAAAACACATCCCTGAGGAGAGCCTGTGTTGGTGGTGGAGTGGAGACAAAACACATCCCTGTGGGTGGTGGAGTGGGGACAGAACACATCCCTGTGGGTGGTGGAGTGGGGACAGAACACATCCCTGTGGGTGGTGGAGTGGGGACAGAACACATCCCTGAGGAGAGCCTGTGTTGGTGGTGGAGTGGAGACAAAACACATCCCTGAGGAGAGCCTGTGTTGGTGGTGGAGTGGGGACAAAACACATCCCTGTGGTGGAGTGGGGACAAAACACATCCCGGAGGACAGCCTAAGGTCAGCACTGGTTTTTCCCCTGCCTTTGTGGGGGAGAACTAGCCATAGATTTAATCCTTTGCCAGGCCACCCTTGAGTTTCCTGAGGAGAGGCTCCTCTCCACCCTTTGCTTCTATGCCTCCTTGTCCACCAGTATCTGTCTTTTGATCTCTTAAAGCCTGTCCATCCCCCTCAGCATAAACTGATCTCACGTTGTACATCTCTTACATCCTGTCCATCCCCCTCAGCATAAACTGATCTCACATTGTACATCTCTTAAAGCCTGTCTATGACCTCCAGCATAAATTGCCTTCTTCCTATTAAGTATTGATTTAGATGTTTTGAGACCCAAGGCTTATTGTTAGGGGAGATTTTACAGGTTTTAGTGGCACAACTGACTCAACACAGACGTTTACATTAGTCTGAAACATCATCTGTGAGTTCATCCAGATCAGAGCTGCTGTCCTCAAATACCTCCCACATAGTACAGTCAAAACACCCCTGGAGATGAGTGATACTGTTGTCGTGCCTGATCTAGACCGTTTAACTGTAGGTTTCTCCCTCTTCAGAAGCCGACAGTAGTTTGGCCTGAGGTAGTTGTAACTGTGGGTTTCTCCCTCTCCAGCAGCCGACAGTAGGTTGGCCTGAGGTAGTTGTAACTGTAGGTTTCTCCCTCTCTAGCAGCCGACAGTAGGTTGGCCTGAGGTAGTTGTAACTGTAGGTTTCTCCCTCTCTAGCAGCCGACAGTAGGTTGGCCTGAGGTAGTTGTAACTGTAGGTTTCTCCCTCTCTAGCAGCCGACAGTAGGTTGGCCTGAGGTAGTTGTAACTGTAGGTTTCTCCCTCTCTAGCAGCCGACAGTAGGTTGGCCTGAGGTAGTTGTAACTGTAGGTTTTTCCCTCTCCAGCAGCCGACAGTAGGTTGGCCTGAGGTAGTTGTAACTGTAGGTTTCTCCCTCTAGCAGCCGACAGTAGGTTGGCCTGAGGTAGTTGTAACTGTAGGTTTCTCCCTCTCTAGCAGCCGACAGTAGGTTGGCCTGAGGTAGTTGTAACTGTAGGTTTCTCCCTCTCTAGCAGCCGACAGTAGGTTGGCCTGAGGTAGTTGTAACTGTAGGTTTTTCCCTCTCTAGCAGCCGACAGTAGGTTGGCCTGAGGTAGTTGTAACTGTAGGTTTCTCCCTCTCTAGCAGCCGACAGTAGGTTGGCCTGAGGTAGTTGTAACTGTAGGTTTCTCCCTCTCTAGCAGCCGACAGTAGGTTGGCCTGAGGTAGTTGTAACTGTAGGTTTCTCCCTCTCTAGCAGCCGACAGTAGGTTGGCCTGAGGTAGTTGTAACTGTAGGTTTCTCCCTCTCTAGCAGCCGACAGTAGGTTGGCCTGAGGTAGTTGTAACTGTAGGTTTTTCCCTCTCCAGCAGCCGACAGTAGGTTGGCCTGAGGTAGTTGTAACTGTAGGTTTCTCCCTCTAGCAGCCGACAGTAGGTTGGCCTGAGGTAGTTGTAACTGTAGGTTTCTCCCTCTCTAGCAGCCGACAGTAGGTTGGCCTGAGGTAGTTGTAACTGTAGGTTTCTCCCTCTCTAGCAGCCGACAGTAGGTTGGCCTGAGGTAGTTGTAACTGTAGGTTTTTCCCTCTCTAGCAGCCGACAGTAGGTTGGCCTGAGGTAGTTGTAACTGTAGGTTTCTACAATATTGTGGTCTGATTTCCCCAGGGGAGTTCTGGTGGTGGCAGAGAACGCATTTGGTATTTTCCAAATAGCACAAATCAAGTGTCTCATTTTTCCTAGTGTGACATTTCACATTCTGGTGGTATGTGCGCAGGACTTTGTGCAAAGTACAGTTGTTAAAAAATAAAACTCCAAAAAATGTGGGTGCGTCAGGGGGAGTTTCCAGTCTCTGTGACAGATTATATATAATCTGATGCCTTCTTGTTATATTATCTTTTGGTTGAATGTACACAACGGTACAGTGCCTTGCGAAAGCATTCGGCCCCATTGAACTTTGCGACCTTTTGCCACATTTCAGGCTTCAAACATAAAGATATAAAACTGTATTTTTTTGTGAAGAATCAACAACAAGTGGGACACAATCATGAAGTGGAATGACATTTATTGGATATTTCAAACTTTTTTAACAAATCAAAAACTGGAAAATTGGGCGTGCAAAATTATTCAGCCCCCTTAAGTTAATACTTTGTAGCGCCACCTTTTGCTGCGATTACAGCTGTAAGTCGCTTGGGGTATGTCTATCAGTTTTGCACATCGAGAGACTGAAATTTTTTCCCATTCCTCCTTGCAAAACAGCTCGAGCTCAGTGAGGTTGGATGGAGAGCATTTGAACAGCAGTTTTCAGTTCTTTCCACAGATTCTCGATTGGATTCAGGTCTGGACTTTGACTTGGCCATTCTAACACCTGGATATGTTTATTTTTGAACCATTCCATTGTAGATTTTGCTTTATGTTTTGGATCATTGTCTTGTTGGAAGACAAATCTCCGTCCCAGTCTCAGGTCTTTTGCAGACTCCATCAGGTTTTCTTCCAGAATGGTCCTGTATTTGGCTCCATCCATCTTCCCATCAATTTTAACCATCTTCCCTGTCCCTGCTGAAGAAAAGCAGGCCCAAACCATGATGCTGCCATCACCATGTTTGACAGTGGGGATGGTGTGTTCAGTGTGATGAGCTGTGTTGCTTTTACGCCAAACATAACATTTTGCATTGTTGCCAAAAAGTTCAATTTTGGTTTCATCTGACCAGAGCACCTTCTTCCACATGTTTGGTGTGTCTCCCAGGTGGCTTGTGGCAAACTTTAAACAACACTTTTTATGGATATCTTTAAGAAATGGCTTTCTTCTTGCCACTCTTCCATAAAGGCCAGATTTGTGCAATATACGACTGATTGTTGTCCTATGGACAGAGTCTCCCACCTCAGCTGTAGATCTCTGCAGTTCATCCAGAGTGATCATGGGCCTCTTGGCTGCATCTCTGATCAGTCTTCTCCTTGTATGAGCTGAAAGTTTATAGGGACGGCCAGGTCTTGGTAGATTTGCAGTGGTCTGATACTCCTTCCATTTCAATATTATCGCTTGCACAGTGTTCCTTGGGATGTTTAAAGCTTGGGAAATCTTTTTGTATCCAAATCCGGCTTTAAACTTCTTCACAACAGTATCTCGGACCTGCCTGATGTGTTCCTTGTTCTTCATGATGCTCTCTGCGCTTTTAACGGACCTCTGAGACTATCACAGTGCAGGTGCATTTATACGGAGACTTGATTACACACAGGTGGATAGTATTTATCATCATTAGTCATTTAGGTCAATTAGGTCAACATTGGATCATTCAGAGATCCTCACTGAACTTCTGGAGAGAGTTTGCTGCACTGAAAGTAAAGGGGCTGAATCATTTTGCACGCCCAATTTTTCAGTTTTTGATTTGTTAAAAAAGTTTGAAATATCCAATAAATGTCGTTCCACTTCATGATTGTGTCCCACTTGTTGTTGATTCTTCACAAAAAAATACAGTTTTATATCTTTATGTTTGAAGCCTGAAATGTGGCAAAAGGTCGCAAAGTACAAGGGGGCCGAATACTTTCGCAAGGCACTGTAACAAAGAATTGGGGGAACTCACGGAGCAGATAGTAAGGTCACAGTGACACAGAAAGCAGTTCAATGTCGGGGGGGTACAGAGTGTCTCTCTTACCAGGATCCATTTACACCACTGGTCCCTGACAAGCAGGCAGACGACCCCGTCTTGTTACCCTGTAAAGGTTAGATCCCGGTCTGCTCTGGCCAGAGGGAAGCCGGCGTTTGTACACCGGGAGAATTTACATAATCAGCTAGGAATATGTACTGCAGTCAATATATTAGACTAAGCCATGTTAAGAATCCAGTGTAATAAATAGTGTCATTAAAATACAATGTACACCAGTAGAGATATTATGATGAGCTACGTCGAGGATACAGTGTTTAAATTCGCAGTGTGAAATGGGAAGTGACCAGAGTTTCAATGTCTCTACAGCAGGAGTGTGTGAGGGTGGGTGGGTGTATGATGGGGGTGTGATAGCTTGTGTTTTGTGTAAGTCTACATCACGGCTAATGATGGCTGTTTAACAGTCTGATGGGGATATGCCATGCAGCAGCTACGGCCCTGAAAACAGCCAGCTCTGTCGTAGACAGGCTGCAGGAGGGAGGCTTGAAGCTGTGTTGTCATTTGTGGTAGTGGTGGTTGTAATGTAGTCTCTCTTAGCATGTAGACTATGACCCCCTGGACTGCTGTTGTCTTTAGCCGCCGTCTAGCCGTCCGTCTAGCCCTAGCCGTCCGTCTAGCCCTAGCCGCCCGTCTAGCCCTAGCTGTCCGTCCCTAGCCGTCCGTCTAGCCCTAGCCGTCCGTCCCTGTCTCCCGTGGTCTCGTATTGTTAATGTAGTCTCTCTGTGTCTTCAGCTGTGTTTGTAGTGCGAGTGTACAGTAGTCTGTCGTCTGTACAAGTCCATCAGTCTCTCTCAGTATGTTCAGTATTTATGCCACTCTAGACCTGTGACGCTCCTCTTTCAGATCCCTCTCAGGGGACATGGACGAACCGGACAGCCTACGCTCCGGTCTCAGGCGCTTCAATGAGGACGCCGTCTCCCTGGCCCCATCCACCACTGACTCCATCGTTGTAGAAGGTGAGTAGGTTAGAGAGGGAACTGCTGCCCTGTTGTAACTAACCTGATTCAGCTGATCAATATCCTGGTGAGCAGCTGATTAGTAGAATTAGGTGGGTTGGAGAGAGCCTGCAGGACGATAGCTCTAATAGGGGGGGGGGGGGGGGGGAGCTCTAATAGGGGGGGTAGCTCTAATAGGGAAGGGGGGGGTTGGTTGTGTGTGGGGGAGAGACTGCTAGCCTAGGCTGTCTGGGAGTCCTGTAGCTCCTAGAGCTGATACAGTGGGAAGACAACCAGGCATCCACACAGACCGTGGTAGATCAGTATGGGTTTTACCGACCGGTGCGTGGCTCGGATTATTACTGTTAACATTGAATTGCACACATTGGTAAATCATATGATGCGACAATTACAAACATCACCTATTGATTACATTCAAAATACAGTTTGAGTTGCTTTGTGCTACACACACACACACTAATCATTTGAGCTGTGTTGTTCTGTGCCCCTCCCCTTCACCAGATGCGTACTACTCTGCATTTCGAGCTGATCTGGAGTCTGATGCCCAGGACCTGGAGGTATTATATTATGATACACTCAAATATAAACGCATCATGTAAAGCGTTGGTCCCGTGTGTGTGTGTGTGTGTGTGTGTGTGTGTATATATATATATATACACACAGCTGAAGTCTGAAGTTTACATACACATTTAAACTCAGTTTTTTGCAATTCCTGACATTCAATCCTAGTAAAAATTCCTTGTCTTAGGTCATTTAGGATCACCACTTTATTTTAAGAATGTGAAATGTCAGCATAATAGTGGAGAGTGATGTATTTCTTTCATCACATTCCCAGTGGGTCAGAAGTTTACATACTAATTGAGTGTAACTTGGGTCAAACGTTTCAGGTAGTCTTCCACAAGCTTCCCACAATAAGTTGGGTGAATTTTGGCCCATTCCTCCTAACAGAGCTGGTGTAACTGAGTCAGGTTTGTAGGCCTCCTTGCTCGCACACGGGTTTTCAGTTCTGCCCACAAATGTTCTATAGGTTTGAGGTCAGGGCTTTGTGATGGCCTGTCCAATGTTTTTTTAATTTTTTTAACCCCCTTTTTCTTCCCAATTTTGTGGTATCCAATTGTTAGTAATTACTATCTTGTCTCATTGCTACAACTCCCATACGGGCTTGGAAGAGACGAAGGTCGAAAGCCATGCGTCCTCCGAAACACAACACAACCAACCACCCAGAAGCCAACAACAGTCCATCATTAATTTAATGTGTCGGAGGAAACACCGTGCACCTGGCGACCTTGGTTAGCGCGCACTGCTCCCGGCCCGCCACAGGAGTCGCTGGTGCGCGATGAGACAAGGATATCCCTACCGGCCAAACCCTCCCTAACCCGGACGACGCTAGGCCAATTGTGCGTCGCCCCACGGACCTCCCGGTCGCGGCCGGCTGCAACAGAGCCTGGGCGCGAACCCAGAGTCTCTGGTGGCACAGCTAGCACTGCGATGCAGTGCCCTAGACCTAGAATCCCTAGAATCTCAAATATAAAATATATTTTGATTTAACACTTTTTATTGGTTACTACATGATTCCATATGTGTTATTTCATAGTTTCGATGTCTTCACTATTATTCTACAATGTAGAACATAGTAAAAAATAAAAACCCTTGAATGAGTAGGTGTCCAAACTTTTGACTGGTACTGTATGTTAATATTGTATATTTGTGTATAATGTTATTATTTATTGAATGATCTAATATATTGTATATTATAGGTGGAGTCATGGAGTCTGGCTGTGGACCAGCACTACCTGAAGAAATACACCAAGGAGACGGTCAAGAGACAAGACGTTATCTACGGTACAGTTCACCGTCTTCTATGTTTTTAGACATTTCATGTTACATTTAGTCTTTTATATTTAGGCTTTCGTTGTGTTTATGTAGTTACATTTCCGTGGTTAAGCTACAGTAGAGATATGGAGGAACTCATACCATTTTTCTGTTTGTCTGGACTTGCCATTGTTTTATTTTTCACCTAAAGTCAATTATGGTGGTCCAGTGGTTGAAAGGGAAATGCCTTTTTAAAGACAAACTAGATGTTGAACCGTCCGTCTCCCGACAGAGCTGATGCAGACAGAGATGCACCACGTACGGACCCTGAAGATCATGCTGCGTGTTTACATGAGGGAGCTGAAGGAGCACCTCCAGATGGACGAGCTGTTCCCGCGCCTAGAGAGCCTGCTGGAGCTGCACACAAGCTTCCTGTCCCGCCTAAAAGAGCGGCGCCGAGACTCCACGCAGCCCGGCAGCGACAGGAACTACAACATACAGAGACTCGCTGACATCCTCACCACACAGGTACAGACAACGCACTCCACACACATTCGTACAGTCATACACAAGCACACACACACACACAGTGACTGAATTAGCTTGTGTTTTGGTTCACTTTGCAGGTTGAGTGCCACAAATCAGACGCTGTGTCCCAATTACGTCAACAGTGTTCCTCTCTGAATTCCTCTTCCCCTTTTATAAGACAAAAAGATAATGTACAGTGCCCCACGGAAAGTATTCAGACCCCTTGACTTTTCCTACATTTTGTTACGTTACAGCCTTATTCTAAAATGTATTAAATACATACAAATGTTCTTTAATCTGCACACAATACCCCATAATGAGAAAGCGAAAACAGGCTTTTAGAAATGTTTGGATAAGGTATTAAAAATAAATGAATACCTTATTTACATAAGTGTTCAGACCCTTTCCTATGAGACTCGAAATTGAGCTCCGGTGCATCCTGTTTCCATTGATCATCCTTGAGATGTTCTACAACTTGATTGGAGTCCACCTGTGGTAAATTCAATTGATTGGACATGATTTGGAAAGGCAAACACCTGTCTATATAAGGTCCTGCAGTTGACAGTGCATGTCAGAGCAAAAACCAAGCCATGAGGTCGAAGGAATTGTCCGTAGAGCTCCGAGACAGGATTCTGTCGAGGCATAGATCTGGGGAACGGTATCAAAACAATTCTGCAGCATTGAAGTGCCCCAAGAACAGTGGCCTCCATCATTCTTAAATGGAAGAAGTTTGGAACCACCAAGACTCTTCCTAGAGCTAGCTGCCCAGAAAACTGAGCAATCAGGGGAGAAGGGCCTTGGTCAGGGAGGTGACCAAGAACCCGATGGTCACTCTGACAGAGCCCTAAAGTTACAAACTTCCGTAAGGACAACCATCTCTGCAGCACTCTACCAATCAGGCCTTTATGGTAGAGTGGCCAGACAGAAGCCTCTCCTCAGTAAAAGGCAGATGACTGCCCGCTTGGAGTTTGCCAAAAGGCCCCTAAAGGACTATCAGACCATGAGAAACGAGACTCTCTGGTCTGATGAAACCAAGATTGAACTCTTTTTCCTGAATGCCAAGCGTCAAGTCTGGAGGAAACCTGGCACCATCCATACGGTGAAGCCTGGTAGTGGCAGCGTCATGCTGTGGGGACTGGGAGACTAGTCAGGATTGAGGGATAGATGAATGGAGCAAAGTACAGATCCTTGATGAAAACCTGCAGTAGAGGTCGACAGATTATGATTTTTCAACACCGATACCAATTTATTGGAGGGCCAAAAAACCCGATACCGATTAATCTGACATAATCTGACATTTTTTTTAAAACATTTTTTTTTTTTGTTGTAATAATGACAATTACAACAATACTGAATGAACACTTATTTTAACTTAATATAATACATCAATAAAAATCAATTTAGCCTCAAATAAATAATGAAACATGTTCAATTTGGTTTAAATAATGCAAAGACAAAGTGTTTGAGAAGAAAGTAAAAGTGCAATATGTGCCATGTAAGAAAGCTAACGTTTAAGTTTCTTGCTCAGAACATGAGAACATATGAAAGCTGGTGGTTCCTTTTAACATGAGACTTCAATATTCCCAGGTAAGAAGTTTTAGGTTGTAGTTATTACAGGAATTATAGGACTATTTCTCTCTATACCATTTGTATTTCATATAACTTTGACTATTGGATGTCCTTATAGGCACAATAGTATTGCCAGTGTAACAGTATAGCTTCCGTCCCCCTCTTTGCCCCTACCTGGGCTCTAACCAGGAACACATCGACAACAGCCACACTCGAAGCATCGTTACCCATCGCTCCACAAAAGCCGCGGCCCTTTGCAGAGCAAGGGGAATAACTACTCCAAATCTAAAAGCGAGTGACAGAGAAACAGTATTAGCGCACACCCAGCTAACTAGCTAGCCATTTCACATTGGTTACACCAGCCATTAGGCTGATAGGCTTGAAGTCATAAACAGCGCTGTGCCTGCGAAGAGCTGCTGGCAAAACAGACGAAAGTGCTGTTTGAATGAATGATTACGGGCCTGCTGCAGACTGCTCTATCAAATCAGACTTAATTATAACATAATAACACACAGAAATACGAGCCTTTGGTTATTAATATGATCGAATCTCTAAACTATCATTTCGAAAACAAAACGTTTATTTCAGTGAAACACGGAACCGTCTGTATTTTATCTAAATATTCTTGTATTAGTCTAAATATTCTTGTTACATTGCACAACCTTCAATGTATGTCATAATTACGTAAAATTCTGGCAAATTAGTTCGCAATTAGATAGGCAGCCCAAACTGTTGCATATACCCTGACTCTGCGTGCAATGAATGCAAGAGAAATGACACAATTTCACCTGGTTAATATTGCCTGCTAAACTGGATTAGTAGTTATAACTAGTGATTATGATTGATTGTTTTTTATAAGATAAGTTTAATGCTAGCTAGCAATTTACCCTGGCTTCTACTGCATTCGTGTAACAGGCATGCTACTCGTGGAGTGCAATGGTTAGAGCGTTGGACTAGTTAACTGTCTGGTTGCAAGATTGGAACCCCTGAGCTGACAAGGTGAAAATCTGTCGTTCTGCCCCTGAAGAAGGCAGTTAACCCACTGTTCCTAGGCAGTCAGTGAAAATAAGAATGTGTTCTTAACTGACTTGCCTAGTTAAATAAAAGGTATACAAAAAAAATTAATAATCGGAAATCGACGCCCAAAAAATACCGATTTCCGATTGTTATGAAAACTTTAAATTGGCTCTAATTAATCGTCCATTCCGATTAATTGGTCGACCTCTACTCCAGAGCGCTCAGGACCTCAGACTGGGGTGAAGGTTCACCTTCCAACAGGACAACAATCCTAAGCACACAGCCAAGACAACGCAGGAGTGGCTTCAGGACAAGTCTGTGAATGTCCTTGAGTGGTCCAGCCAGAGCCCGGACTTGAACCCGATCGAACATCTCTAGAGAGACCTGAAAATAGCTGTGCAGCAACACTCCTCATCCAACCTGACAGAGCTTGAGAGGATCTGCAAAGAAGAATGGGAGAATCTCATCAAATACAGTTGTGCCAAGCTTGTAGCGTCATACCCAAGAAGACTCAAGGCTTTAATCGCCGTCCAAGGTGCTTCAACAAAGTCCTGAGTAAAAGGTCTGAATACTTATGGGGTAGCCTAGTGGTTAGAGTGGAGGGGCGGCAGGTAGCCTAGTGGTTAGAGTGGAGGGGCGGCAGGTAGCCTAGTGGTTAGAGTGGAGGGGCGGCAGGTAGCCTAGTGGTTAGAGTGGAGGGGCGGCAGGTAGCCTAGTGGTTAGAGTGTAGGGGCGGCAGGTAGCCTAGTGGTTAGAGTGTAGGGGCGGCAGGTAGCCTAGTGGTTAGAGTGGAGGGGCGGCAGGTAGCCTAGTGGTTAGAGTGGAGGGGCGGCAGGTAGCCTAGTGGTTAGAGTGGAGGGGCGGCAGGTAGCCTAGTGGTTAGAGTGGAGGGGCGGCAGGTAGCCTAGTGGTTAGAGTGGAGGGGCGGCAGGTAGCCTAGTGGTTAGAGTGGAGGGGCGGCAGGTAGCCTAGTGGTTAGAGTGGAGGGGCGGCAGGGTAGCCTAGTGGTTAGAGTGGAGGGGCGGCAGGGTAGCCTAGTGGTTAGAGTGGAGGGGCGTCAGGTAACCTAGTGGTTAGAGTGGAGGGGCGTCAGGGTAGCCTAGTGGTTAGAGTGGAGGGGCGGCAGGTAGCCTAGTGGTTGGGGCGGAGGGGCGGCAGGTAGCCTAGTGGTTGGGGCGGAGGGGCGGCAGGTAGCCTAGTGGTTGGGGCGGAGGGGCGGCAGGTAGCCTAGTGGTTGGGGCGGAGGGGCGGCAGGTAGCCTAGTGGTTGGGGCGGAGGGGCGGCAGGTAGCCTAGTGGTTGGGGCGGAGGGGCGGCAGGTAGCCTAGTGGTTGGGGCGGAGGGGCGGCAGGTAGCCTAGTGGTTGGGGCGGAGGGGCGGCAGGTAGCCTAGTGGTTGGGGCGGAGGGGCGGCAGGTAGCCTAGTGGTTGGGGCGGAGGGGCGGCAGGTAGCCTAGTGGTTGGGGCGGAGGGGCGGCAGGTAGCCTAGTGGTTGGGGCGGAGGGGCGGCAGGTAGCCTAGTGGTTGGGGCGGAGGGGCGGCAGGTAGCCTAGTGGTTGGGGCGGAGGGGCGGCAGGTAGCCTAGTGGTTGGGGCGGAGGGGCGGCAGGTAGCCTAGTGGTTGGGGCGGAGGGGCGGCAGGTAGCCTAGTGGTTGGGGCGGAGGGGCGGCAGGTAGCCTAGTGGTTGGGGCGGAGGGGCGGCAGGTAGCCTAGTGGTTGGGGCGGAGGGGCGGCAGGTAGCCTAGTGGTTGGGGCGGAGGGGCGGCAGGTAGCCTAGTGGTTGGGGCGGAGGGGCGGCAGGTAGCCTAGTGGTTGGGGCGGAGGGGCGGCAGGTAGCCTAGTGGTTGGGGCGGAGGGGCGGCAGGTAGCCTAGTGGTTGGGGCGGAGGGGCGGCAGGTAGCCTAGTGGTTGGGGCGGAGGGGCGGCAGGTAGCCTAGTGGTTGGGGCGGAGGGGCGGCAGGTAGCCTAGTGGTTGGGGCGGAGGGGCGGCAGGTAGCCTAGTGGTTGGGGCGGAGGGGCGGCAGGTAGCCTAGTGGTTGGGGCGGAGGGGCGGCAGGTAGCCTAGTGGTTGGGGCGGAGGGGCGGCAGGTAGCCTAGTGGTTGGGGCGGAGGGGCGGCAGGTAGCCTAGTGGTTGGGGCGGAGGGGCGGCAGGTAGCCTAGTGGTTGGGGCGGAGGGGCGGCAGGTAGCCTAGTGGTTGGGGCGGAGGGGCGGCAGGTAGCCTAGTGGTTGGGGCGGAGGGGCGGCAGGTAGCCTAGTGGTTGGGGCGGAGGGGCGGCAGGTAGCCTAGTGGTTGGGGCGGAGGGGCGGCAGGTAGCCTAGTGGTTGGGGCGGAGGGGCGGCAGGTAGCCTAGTGGTTGGGGCGGAGGGGCGGCAGGTAGCCTAGTGGTTGGGGCGGAGGGGCGGCAGGTAGCCTAGTGGTTGGGGCGGAGGGGCGGCAGGTAGCCTAGTGGTTGGGGCGGAGGGGCGGCAGGTAGCCTAGTGGTTGGGGCGGAGGGGCTGCAGGTAGCCTAGTGGTTAGAGCGTTGGCCAGGTAGCCTAGTGGTTAGAGCGTTGGCCAGGTAGCCTAGTGGTTAGAGCGTTGGGCAGGTAGCCAGAAGGTTGCTAGATCGAACCCCCTGAGCTGACAAGGTAAAAATCTGTCTTCTGCCCCTGAACAAGGCATTTAACCTGATGTTCCTCGGCCATCATTGAAGATAAGAATTTGTTCTTAACTTACTTTTTTTTAAAGTTTTTTTTTTAAAGTTTTATTTTGAATTTTTTATAAATGTGCAATTTCTGAAAAAAACGATTTGCTTTTTCAATTTGGGGTATTGTGTGTAGATTGATGCGGGCGGGAAACTATTTAATACATTTTAGAATAAGGCTGTAACGTAACAAAATGTGGAACAAGTCAAGGGGTCTGAATACTTTCCAAATGCACTGTATATATTCAAAAGGATAATGCATACTATATATTCAAACCATATTTTGCTTTGGTTGAACCTGTCAAAGAGAGATCAGAGCAGACTATCGACAGTAACGGTGCTGAGAGTTGTAATCAGCTGAATAAGGTCTCCTCAGATCTCATCACTGTCTCCTCTCCAGTTTTCAGGTGAGAAAGGGGATCGGATGAAGGAGAACTATGGTGATTTCTGCAGCCACCACACCGAGGCTGTCAGCTACTACAAGGAGCAACTACACAACAACAAGAAGTTCCAGAACCTCATACGGGTTGGTTGTTACTGATTCCATTACTGGAGTTGAGAAATTGACAAAAAATGGTCGACCCATCTGCTAACTTAAAGGGACTATCTGCAGTTGAAACGATACAAAGCAGTCACCCCCGCCTCCTTTTTTTGGGTCAAAAGCTGAGGGGTGAGCCTGGAGAAATGTAACCACTCTTGAATTCATAGACAATAGCTATTGATGCAAGGACTGACCCATCCATGAAATCAACATTTTATATTTTTTATGCATTATTTGAGGTTCTACAGTGTTTGTTTACATTTACAATGTAGAAAAACAAGCTTATAGTTTGGTTTCCGATGGGGTACAACAGTTGTTCTTAAGCTCACGAGGCAAGTTATATTCTTCAAAATCAATGAGTATATCATTAAGTCCACGAATGTATGCAACAACTGCGAATTGCCTCTTTTTTTTTTTTAAAGAGGAAGTGAAACATTCATGACAGTGGGTTATTTATGAAGGTGAGGTTTTTTCACATCCAGATATTGTGGCCTCCTGTGTGTAACCAGAAACATTTGGTGATTGCACTAAATGGTCTTTTTTTTTTCTTCTTCCAGAAAGTCAATAATTTGTCCGTTGTGAGAAGATTAGGAGTGACTGAGTGTATCCTCCTGGTGACACAACGCATCACCAAGTACCCTGTGCTGGTAGAACGTATTGTGCAGAATACAGAAGGTACAGACGGCAGTAGACGGAGCATTTATGTACTTGGTCCTCTCCTGTCTGATACCGCTTGAGGTTTAGGCCCAACTTTCTGTTAGACTAATGGAATAGAAAGAACAACACGATATCTCCCTTACCTAATCAATCAAATGTATTTTTAGAAAGCCCTTTCTTACATCAGCAGTCGTCACAAAGTGCCTTACGGATACCCAGCCTAAAACCCTAAAGAGCTGAGAGGAATACAAGTTATCCGTAACATTCTGTTGGTCTGAAGTCAGTCTGGGTCTTTCCTCCCTCCAGTGGGTACGGAGGAACACGAGGAGTTGACCAGGTCTCTTAGTCTGATTAAAGACTGCATCGTCCAGGTGGATGCCATGGTCAACCTGCATGAGAAGGCCTCGCGACTCCGAGACATCGCCCACAAGATGGAGCCCAAGTCCCTCGGCAAGATCAAAGATGGCCGTGTGTTCCACAGAGAGGACCTGTCCCAGGGTCGACGCAGGCTGCTGCACGAGGGGACGGCCAACCACAAGGCCGCCTCCGGCAGACTCAAAGGTGACAGGATGACCCTTGGGTCAGGGTTCAATTTCATTTAAACCAGTCAATTCAGGAAGTGCGCAGAAATTCCAATTATATTCAAATGCTTTTCATTTGGGAAAAAGTTTTTCTTTCTGAATTGACTGTAATTTAAATGAAATTGACCCCAACCCTGCCTCCGATAATCTAAAATGATCTTCTGTTTTCTCTTCTGTCTGTGTTGATCTCACACAGGTCTAAAAATGTAACTCCTGTTCCATTTCAGATATTGTGGCTGTGCTGCTGTCCGACGTGCTTTTGTTACTCCAGGACAAGGACCAGAGATATGTTTTCTCCACAGTGGTGAGTCGGGAATTCTAATGTCAGTTCATTCCGACTAAGCTTTGTTTTCCACTCTGGAACGACTGAACAAATCTGTCGTACAACTCTCAACAGAAAGTCAGACACAGCTGCTTCTGTTTATCTGTCTAGACCAGGGCTCTCCAACCTTGATCCTGGAGAACTACTCATCATGGTGTAAACCTGCAGGAGGGTGGGTAACCAGGAACAGGGTTGGAGAGCCCTGGTGTAAAGGGTATGGAGGGCATCTCTCCAGGAACAGGGTTGGAAAGCCCTGGTGTAAACCTACAGGAGGGTAGCTCTCCAGGAACAGGGTTGGAAAGCCCTGGTGTAAACCTACAGGAGGGTAGCTCTCCAGGAACAGGGTTAGAGAGACCTGGTGTAAACCTACAGGAGGGTATCTCTCCAGGAACAGGGTTGGAGAGCCCTGGTGTAAACCTACAGGAGGGTAGCTCTCCAGGAACAGGGATGGAGAGCCCTGGTGTAAACCTACAGGAGGGTAGGTCTCCAGGAACAGGGTTGGAGAGACCTGGTGTAAACCTACAGGAGGGTATCTCTCCAGGAACAGGGTTCGAGAGCCCTGGTGTAAACCTACAGGAGGGTAGGTCTCCAGGAACAGGGTTGGAGAGACCTGGTGTAAACCTACAGGAGGGTATCTCTCCAGGAACAGGGTTAGAGAGACCTGGTGTAAACCTACAGGAGGGTATCTCTCCAGGAACAGGGTTAGAGAGCCCTGGTGTAAACCTACAGGAGGGTATCTCTCCAGGAACAGGGTTAGAGAACCCTGGTGTAGGACTTGTAGCTGCCTTGACTCTCCCCCCCCCTCCCCACTCCCTAGGACAACAAGCCCTCAGTGATCTCCCTCCAGAAGTTGATAGTGAGGGAGGTGGCCCACGAGGAGAGGGCCATGTTCCTGATCTGCGCCTCCTCCAATGAGCCGGAGATGTACGAGATCCACACCGCCTCCAAGGAGGAGCGCAACTCCTGGATGACACACATCCGGCAGGCCGTGGAGAGGTACGCACACACACACACACACACCAGAGCATGTTAGTAGAGTTGAGTGGTTGGAAATGCTCCTCTCCGTGCTCACAGGAAGAAGGAAAAACAAACAAAAAAACTTGAAATTCGCTCCATTCATTTCAAATGACAATTTAACCAACACCCATCTATTGTTGTGACTACCGGGACCTACCATTTAACCAACACCCATCTATTGTTGTGACTACCGAGATCTACCATTTAACCAACACCCATCTATTGTTGTGACTACCGAGATCTACCATTTAACCAACACCCAACTATTGTTGTGACTACCGAGATCTACCATTTAACCAACACCCATCTATTGTTGTGACTACCGAGACCTACCATTTAACCAACACCCATCTATTGTTGTGACTACTGGGACCTACCATTTAACCAACACCCATCTATTGTTGTGACTACCGGGACCTACCATTTAACCAACACCTATCTATTGTTGTGACTACCGGGACCTACCATTTAACCAACACCCATCTATTGTTGTGACTACCGGGACCTACCATTTAACCAACACCCATCTATTGTTGTGACTACTGGGACCTACCATTTAACCAACACCCATCTATTGTTGTGACTACCGGGACCTACCATTTAACCAACACCCATCTATTGTTGTGACTACTGGGACCTACCATTTAACCAACACCCATCTATTGTTGTGACTACCGGGACCTACCATTTAACCAACACCCATCTATTGTTGTGACTACTGGGACCTACCATTTAACCAACACCCATCTATTGTTGTGACTACTGGGACCCACCATTTAACCAACACCCATCTATTGTTGTGACTACTGGGACCTACCATTTAACCAACACCCATCTATTGTTGTGACTACTGGGACCTACCATTTAACCAACACCCATCTATTGTTGTGACTACTGGGACCTACCATTTAACCAACACCCATCTATTGTTGTGACTACTGGGACCTACCATTTAACCAACACCCATCTATTGTTGTGACTACTGGGACCTACCATTTAACCAACACCCATCTATTGTTGTGACTACTGGGACCTACCATTTAACCAACACCCATCTATTGTTGTGACTACCGGGACCTACTATTCAACCAACACCCATCTATTGTTGTGACTACTGGGACCCACCATTTAACCAACACCCATCTATTGTTGTGACTACCGGGACCTACCATTTAACCAACACCCATCTATTGTTGTGACTACTGGGACCTACCATTTAACCAACACCCATCTATTGTTGTGACTACCGGGACCTACCATTTAACCAACACCCATCTATTGTTGTGACTACTGGGACGTACCATTTAACCAACACCCATCTATTGTTGTGACTACCGGGACCTACCATTTAACCAACACCCATCTATTGTCGTGACTACCGGGACCTACCATTTAACCAACACCCATCTATTGTTGTGACTACTGGGACCTACCATTTGGTTTTGAAGTACTGAAACCAAACCATATGATTGTAATGAAAAGTATTTTAATAAACAACATGAAAAGGTGACTGTAGGAAGTGCTTATCATTTCAAATAGGCCACATGTCATATTAAACAGCATATAAACACTGTAAATAGGTCAGGAGCCAGACAGGGAGTCTAAGAAGGAAAATGAATTATTTCAAGGCTATAGCCTACAAAGAAATACATTGTGAAGCATTTACGACAATAGGCTGGAAGGAACATAAAGTCCTCCGCATTTAAATAGCATTTTGTTGTATTAAATCATTACAGTCTATAAGTTATGCATATAGGCTTTGAGTTACTTAGAAGTAAATACAAATTAAGCTAAAAATGACTTTGAATTCATTTCTGGAAACGCGAGTTTGGGTAGTTTGTGGCTGCAGTCTCATGCGATGGTTTCTGGAGAATATCCTCTCCTCTCGCTTGCAGAGCCACTGGGGATGCTAAACACTGTTTTGGCCAGGCTGGGAAGAGATGCAGAGGAGTTCTTTTTTCTTCTAGAGGTAGACCTAACGGTTTTTAGGCCAAATAACCCAATCAAGGTCCTTGAACCTTTGAATATGCCAGGCCTATAGGACTGCCCAACCCTCTTCATGGAGAGATACTGTCCTTAGATACTGTCCAACTCTAATTTAGCATATCTGATTTAAGTTAGTTCAGGTCTTGTTGAGCAGCTAATAAGTAGAATCAGCTGTGTTAAATGAGGGTTGGACTGAAAACCCACAGGACGGTAGATCTCCAGGAAGGTTGGACTGAACCCACAGGACGGTAGATCTCCAGGAAGGTTGGACTGAACCCACAGGACGGTAGATCTCCAGGAAGAGGGTTGGACTGAACCCACAGGACGGTAGATCTCCTGGAAGAGGGTTGGACTGAACCCACAGGACGGTAGATCTCCAGGAAGAAGGTTGGACTGAACCCACAGGGCAGTAGATCTCCAGGAAGAAGGTTGGACTGAAAACCCACAGGACGGTAGATCTCCTGGAAAGGGGTTGGACTGAAAACCCACAGGACGGTAGATCTCCTGGAAGAAGGTTGGACTGAACCCACAGGACGGTAGATCTCCTGGAAGAGGGTTGGACTGTGCCCACAGGACGGTAGATCTCCAGGAAGAAGGTTGGACTGAACCCACAGGGCAGTAGATCTCCAGGAAGAAGGTTGGACTGAACCCACAGGACGGTAGATCTCCTGGAAGAGGGTTGGACTGAACCCACAGGACGGTAGATCTCCAGGAAGAAGTTTGGACTGAACCCACAGGGCAGTAGATCTCCAGGAAGAGGGTTGGACTGAACCCACAGGACGGTAGATCTCCAGGAAGAAGTTTGGACTGAACCCACAGGACGGTAGATCTCCAGGAAGAAGTTTGGACTGAACCCACAGGACGGTAGATCTCCAGGAAGAAGTTTGGACTGAACCCACAGGGCAGTAGATCTCCAGGAAGAGGGTTGGACTGAACCCACAGGGCAGTAGATCTCCAGGAAGAAGGTTGGACTGAACCCACAGGACGGTAGATCTCCAGGAAGAAGTTTGGACTGAACCCACAGGGCAGTAGATCTCCAGGAAGAAGTTTGGACTGAACCCACAGGGCAGTAGATCTCCAGGAAGAGGGTTGGACTGAACCCACAGGGCAGTAGATCTCCAGGAAGAAGGTTGGACTGAACCCACAGGACGGTAGATCTCCAGGAAGAAGTTTGGACTGAACCCACAGGGCAGTAGATCTCCAGGAAGAAGTTTGGACTGAACCCACAGGGCAGTAGATCTCCAGGAAGAGGGTTGGACTGAACCCACAGGGCAGTAGATCTCCAGGAAGAGGGTTGGACTGAACCCACAGGGCAGTAGATCTCCAGGAAGAGGGTTGGACTGAACCCACAGGGCAGTAGATCTCCAGGAAGAGGGTTGGACTGAACCCACAGGGCAGTAGATCTCCAGGAAGAGGGTTGGACTGCCCTGATAGAACCAAAATTGAATGAAACGTTTAATGTGTGCTTGGGGAGGGGCTTGGTGTGCGTGGGGAGGGGCTTGGCGTGCGTGGGGAGGGGCTTGGCGTGCGTGGGGAGGGGCTTGGCGTGCGTGGGGAGGGGCTTGGCGTGGGGAGGGGAGGGGCTTGGCGTGTGTGGGGAGGGGAGGGGCTTGGCGTGAGAGAGTAAATGGGAAGGTGTACAGTCACAGCAGAAGAGAAAAGTCCAGAGGAAGCGGACATAAACGCTCTTACTTTTTTCGGCCGTACGCCTCCTCTTGGCCGTACGTACGCCTCCTCTCGGCCGTACAGCTCGTTTACAGGTATTGCTGCAGCACTGAGGACCCATTTTGTGTATGCTGTGTTTCACTCCAGGGCCCGTATCCACAAAGCCCCTCAAAGTAGGAGTGCCGATCTAAGATCTGTCCATTTATCTTACTTACTAAGATCGTAAAATCAACTGATCCTAGATCAGCACTCATACTCTGAAATGCTTTTGTGAGTACGTGGCCCAGCTCATTAAAACACATTACTCTGCCTGACCTGTGTCGTTTTAATGTCCACATTTCGTTCTCATTTTTCATTTTCCATGACCTTCTACAGACCCGGTTACAGACTCAACAACTCTGGCAGTGTTTGTCTTGTGTAAAGGACTTTTCTAATTAATGGAGGTCTGGGTCTCCCTCTCCCAGCACCACCACACAGCCTGTCAACTACGGTTGTTAAGCACGGCGCCACACTATCTTTCACTCCAGCTGAACATATTGTAGAACATCAGGTGGTTTAATACTGCTCCTCAATGGGACTAAGTAGTTAAAAAGAGAACCTCGATACACAGTTGGGTCCCCAGTACTGGAGTTGAAACTCTGCTTTGTATCTAAACCCAAGGCTTCGAGTCCTAGCTAACTCGCCTCTCTCTCTGTTTCTCTCGATAGTTGTCCACACACTGAGGAGAGACTTTTCAGTGAGCAGGAGGAGGCTCGAGCCGCCAGATTCAACGAGTTCCAAGGTAACTTACAGGACCAATGGCCTCGTCTTTGTAATAGTGTCATGTTGATGCTTAGACCACTAGGTGGTGGTCATGCTCCAGTCAACATTCACCTTTAATGTTTCTGTTCCTGGCATTTCATGTAATGAACTGTTAATTCTTTCTGTCCCCGTTCTCCTCTCCCAGAGCGTCTGAGACAGAAGGACTCTCAGATTGTGACGTTGCTGACAGAGAAGCTGCAGCTGTTTTCAGACATGTGTCTGGTGTCTGGTCACGAGGATACGAGCTTTCGCTCCCGCCTAATGCTGCGAGGTGACGCCTCAGACCTCCACCAGGGGGAGACACTGCTCAAGGGGACCATCACTGATGGTACAACACACACACATACGCACTTACACAAACACAAGGTACCACACACACTTACACAAACACAAGGTAACACACACACTTACACAAACACAAGGTAACACACACACTTACACAAACACAAGGTAACACACTCACTTACACAAACACAAGGTAACACACACACTTACACAAACACAAGGTAACACACACACACACACACATTGTCATATGTTATTGAAAGGAAAAACATGTGATTTGAACGAAAGTATTTGAGTAAACAACATGTAAAGGAAGCTCTCATTTCAAATAGGCTGTGTGTCATATTAAACAGGTCGCGCGTCTTTTCAGTTCGCTGCAGCTAGCGACTGGAACGAGCTGCAACAAACACTCAAACTAGACAGTTTTATCTCAGTCTCTTCATTCAAAGACTCAATCATGGACACTCTTACTGACAGTTGTGGCTGCTTTGGTGATGTATTGTTGTCTCTACCTTCTTGCCCTTTGTGCTGTTGTCTGTGCCCAATAATGTTTGTACCATGTTTTGTACTGCTACCATGTTGTGTTGCTACCATGTTGTTGTCATGTTGTGTTGCTACCCTGTTGTTGTCATGTTGTGTTGCTACCCTGTTGTTGTCATGTTGTGTTGCTACCGTGTTGCTACCATGTTGTTGTCATGTTGTGTTGCTACCATGTTGTTGTCATGTTGTGTTGTTGTCATGTTGTGTTGCTACCATGTTGTTGTCATGTTGTGTTGTCATGTTGTGTTGCTACCATGTTGTTGTCATGTTGTGTTGTCATGTTGTGTTGCTACCATGTTGTCATGTTGTGTTGCTACCATGTTGTGTTGTCATGTGTTGCTGCCTTGCTATGTTGTTGTCTTTAGGTCTCTCTTTATGTAGTGTTGTGTTGTCTCCCTTGTCGTGATGTGTGTTTTGTCCAATATATTTATATTATTTAGTCCCAGGCCCCTGTCCCCGCAGGAACCCGTTTTGCCTTTTGGTAGATAAGAATTTGTTCTTAACTGACTTTCCTCGTTAAATAAAGGTGAAATGAAAACATTAAATGCAGGAGTGGCTTCAGGACAAGTCTCTAAATGTCTCCCCAATACAGGTGTCCCAAGCTTGTAGCTTCATACCCAAGATGACTTGAGGCTGTAATCGCTGTCAAAGGTGCTTCAACAAAGTACTGAGTAAAGGGTCTGAATACTTGTGTAAATGTAATATTAATAAAAAATCTAATAAAACAAATTTAAAAAAGGAAAAACAAAAAAAAAAATATATATATATATATATATATATATATAATTAACAGTCTAAATAGGTCAGGTGCCAGACAGGGAGCTTAAGAAAGAAAATGTAATTATTTAGGCTGTATTATTTAACGGCTATAGCCTACAAATAAATAAATGGGGAAGCGAGTCACACTAGGCTGGGTGGGACATTTCACCTAAAATGACACCCTTATCTATCTGGCTGTAGCTCAGGACCTGAAGTAAGGATATGCATATTCCTGGTACCATTTGAAAGGAAACACTTTGAAGTTTGTGGAAATGTGAAATGAATGTAGGAGAATATAACACAATAGATCTGGTAATAGATAATATAAAGAGAAAAACATGCAGGTTTTCTATTTCTTTTGTTCCATCTTTGAAATGCAAGAGATGGGCCATTATATCACTTAGGAGTCTAGGTGCAATTTAAATGTTGGCCACCAGGTTGCAGCAGTGTATGTGTAACGTTTCAGACTGATCCAAGGAATACATTTTTATTTGTATTTATTTTTTTATCTATTGAACCTTTATTTAACTAGGTAAGTCAGTTAAGAACAACTTCTTATTTACAATGATGGCCTACCAGATGGCCTACCGAAAGGCCTCCTGCTGGGATTAAAAATCAATTCAATAAAAATATAGGACAAAACACACATGACGAGAGACAACACTACATAAAGAGAGACCTAAGACGACGACAACGGCATGGTAGCAACACAACATGACAACAACATGGTAGCAGCATAACATGACAACAACATGGTAGCAACACAACATGACAACAACATGGTAGCAGCATAACATGACAACAACATGGTAGCAGCATAACATGACGACAACATGGTAGCAACATAACATGACAACAACATGGTAGCAGCATAACATGACAACAACATGGTAGCAACATAACATGACAACATGGTAGCAACACAACATGACAACAACATGGTAGCAACATAACATGACAACATGGTAGCAACACAACATGACGACAACATGGTAGCAACATACCATGACGACAACATGGTAGCAACACAACATGACGACAACATGGTAGCAACATAACAACATGGTTGCAACATAACATGACAACAACATGGTAGCAACATAACATGACAACAACATGGTAGCAACATAACATGACAACAACATGGTAGCAGCATAACATGGTAACAGCACAAAACATGGTATAAACATTGTTGGGCACAGACAACAGCACAAAGGGCAAGAAGGTAGAGACAACAATACATCACTGTTCAAAATGTTGTATCAAGTCTGCCCAATCCCCTACGTCCACAGTTTCAGCCCCCCTCTGGCAGGCTATTCAGTAACTAAAGGATGTCTCCATGTTTCTTGGTCCGAGGCTTTGGGATAGTTAAAAGACTGTCTCTCCATGCCTCTTGGTCCTAGGCTTTGGGATAGTTAAAAGGCTGTCTCTCCATGCCTCTTGGTCTGAGGCTTTGGGATAGTTAAAAGGCTGTCTCTCCATGCCTCTTGGTCCTAGGCTTTGGGATAGTTAAAAGGCTGTCTCTCCATGCCTCTTGGTCTGAGGCTTTGGGATAGTTAAAAGGCTGTCTCTCCATGCCTCTTGGTCCGAGGCTTTGGGATAGTTAAAAGGCTGTCTCTCCATGCCTCTTGGTCCCAGGCTTTGGGATAGTTAGAAGGCTGTCTCTCCATGCCTCCTGGTCCGAGGCTTTGGGATAGTTAAAAGACTGCCTCTCCATGCCTCCTGGTCCCAGGCTTTGGGATAGTTAAAAGGCTGTCTCTCCATGTCTCTTGGTCCTGGGCTTTGGGATAGTTAAAAGGCTGCCTCTCCGTGCCTCCTGGTCCGAGGCTTTGGGATAGTTAGAAGGCTGTCTCTCCATGCCTCTTGGTCCGAGGCTTTGGGATAGTTAAGACTGTCTCTCCATGCCTCTTGGTCCGAGGCTTTGGGATAGTTAAAAGGCTGTCTCTCCATGTCTCTTGGTCCCAGGCTTTGGGATAGTTAAAAGGCTGCCTCTCCATGCCTCTTGGTCCCAGGCTTTGGGATAATTAAAAGGCTACCTCTCCATGCCTCCTGGTCCGAGGCTTTGGGATAGTTAGAAGGCTGTCTCTCCATGCCTCCTGGTCCGAGGCTTTGGGATAGTTAAAAGGCTGCCTCTCCATGCCTCCTGGTCCGAGGCTTTGGGGTAGTTAAAAGGCTGTCTCTCCATGCCTCCTGGTCCTAGGCTGTCTCTCCATGCCTCTTGGTCCCAGGCTTTGGGATAGTTAAAAGGCTGTCTCTCCATGCCTCTTGTTCCTAGGCTGTCTCTCCATGCCTCTTGGTCCCAGGCTTTGGGATAGTTAAAAGGCTGTCTCTCCATGCCTCCTGGTCCAAGGCTGTCTCTCCATGCCTCTTGTTCCTAGGCTGTCTCTCCATGCCTCTTGGTCCCAGGCTTTGGGATAGTTAAAAGGCTGTCTCTCCATGCCTCTTGGTCCCAGGCTTTGGGATAGTTAAAAGGCTGTCTCTCCATGCCTCTTGTTCCTAGGCTGTCTCTCCATGCCTCTTGGTCCCAGGCTGTCTCTCCATGCCTCTTGGTCTGAGGCTTTGGGATAGTTAAAAGGCTGTCTCTCCATGCCTCTTGTTCCTAGGCTGTCTCTCCATGCCTCTTGTTCCTAGGCTCTCTCCATGCCTCTTGGTCCCAGGCTGTCTCTCCATGCCTCTTGTTCCTAGGCTGTCTCTCCATGCCTCCTGGTCCTAGGATTTGGGATAGTTAGAAGGCTGTCTCTCCATGCCTCTTGGTCCTGGGCTTTGGGATAGTTAGAAGGCTGCTCTCTCCATGCCTCTTGGTCCGAGGCTTTGGGATCGGTAAAAGGCTGTCTCTCCATGCCTCTTGGTCCTGGGCTTTGGGATAGTTAAAATACTGTCTCTCCATGCCTCTTGGTCCGAGGCTTTGGGATCGGTAAAAGGCTGTCTCTCCATGCCTCTTGGTCCGAGGCTTTGGGATCGGTAAAAGGCTGTCTCTCCATGCCTCTTGGTCCTAGGCTTTGGGATAGTTAGAAGGCTGTCTCTCCATGCCTCCTGGTCCCAGGCTTTGGGATAGTTAAAAGGCTGTCTCTCCATGCCTCCTGGTCCCAGGCTTTGGGATAGTTAAAAGGCTGTCTCTCCATGCCTCCTGGTCCGAGGCTTTGGGATAGTTAAAAGGCTGTCTCTCCATGCCTCTTGTTCCTAGGCTGTCTCTCCATGCCTCTTGTTCCTAGGCTGTCTCTCCATGCCTCTTGGTCCCAGGCTGTCTCTCCATGCCTCTTGGTCTGAGGCTTTGGGATAGTTAAAAGGCTGTCTCTCCATGCCTCTTGTTCCTAGGCTGTCTCTCCATGCCTCCTGGTCCTAGGATTTGGGATAGTTAGAAGGCTGTCTCTCCATGCCTCTTGGTCCTGGGCTTTGGGATAGTTAGAAGGCTGCTCTCTCCATGCCTCTTGGTCCGAGGCTTTGGGATCGGTAAAAGGCTGTCTCTCCATGCCTCTTGGTCCTGGGCTTTGGGATAGTTAAAATACTGTCTCTCCATGCCTCTTGGTCCGAGGCTTTGGGATCGGTAAAAGGCTGTCTCTCCATGCCTCTTGGTCCGAGGCTTTGGGATCGGTAAAAGGCTGTCTCTCCATGCCTCTTGGTCCTAGGCTTTGGGATAGTTAGAAGGCTGTCTCTCCATGCCTCCTGGTCCCAGGCTTTGGGATAGTTAAAAGGCTGTCTCTCCATGCCTCCTGGTCCCAGGCTTTGGGATAGTTAAAAGGCTGTCTCTCCATGCCTCCTGGTCCGAGGCTTTGGGATAGTTAAAAGGCTGTCTCTCCATGCCTCCTGGTCCGAGGCTTTTGGATAGTTAAAATGATGTCTCTCCATGCCTCCTGGTCCCAGGCTTTGGGATAGTTAAAGGCTGCCTCTCCATGCCTCCTGGTCCGAGGCTTTGGGATAGTTAGAAGGCTGTCTCTCCATGCCTCTTGGTCCTAGGCTTTGGGATAGTTAGAAGGCCAGAGGACCTGAAGGACCTACTGGGTACATAACATAAAAGCATGTCTGACATGTATTGTGGTGCACAATCATGGATTGATTTAAAAACCAATAGAAGAATATTAAAATGTATTGTAAAACTCACAGGCAGTCAGTGTTTTAAACCAGTGTAATATGTGCTCTCCGTCTGGTCTTGGTCTGTATCTGTGCTGCAGCATTCTGTATGTTTTGCAGCTGATGGCTTTCATGGGTAGACCAGACAGGAGAGCGTTACAGTAGTCAAGCCTGCTTGTAATAGAAGCATGGATGAGTCTCTCTGTATCAGCCTGAGAGAGAAATGGCCACACCGTGGCAATGTTCCTCAGGTGGTAAAAGCTATTTTGGTCACATTCCTAATGTGTGATTTGAAATTTAGTTCGGAATCTAAAATAAGGCCTAGGTTTGTTTTTTTTACCTGGTCTTATCTTTATTTCCCATGAATTAAAATGTGCTGCCAGATTCTCTCTCTGTACTTTGACTCCAGCAATAAGAAACTTTTTTTTATTTTTTTATTCAGCTGGATGAAGTTGTGAGCCATTTAAATATTTAAATCACTTAATGCAGTTTTTATTTATCCGTGGAGATAACGTTTACTGTGTCACCAGATGATTTTAAGTTGTGTATCGTCTCTGTGACGGTGAAAATCAATGCGTTGCTTTCTAATAATAACAGTGCCAAGGGTTTATATATCTAAAAAAATATATATATATATATATATATATATATATATATATATATATATATAACTGAACAGTACCTCGATTAGTTTAATCAGGTGTGTTAGATCTGTTACCACAGGAGGGTCGGCTCCTCGCTGCACCCATCTGTTACCACAGGAGGGTCGGCTCCTCCCTACACCCGTCTATTACCACAGGAGGGTCGGCTCCTCCCTGCACCCGTCTGTTACCACAGGAGGGTCGGCTCCTCGCTGCACCCATCTATTACTACAGGAGGGTCGGCTCCTCCCTACACCCGTCTGTTACCACAGGAGGGTCGGCTCCTCCCTGCACCCGTCTGTTACCACAGGAGGGTCGGCTCCTCGCTGCACCCATCTGTTACCACAGGAGGGTCGACTCCTTGCTGCACCCATCTGTTACTACAGGAGGGTCGGCTCCTCGCAAATCTTGTCCTATCATAAAAACAGCCTTGAAACATTGTTAATCTCTCTCTCTCTCCTCTCCCCCCGCCTCCCCCTCCACAGTGGAGAGTCTTCAGAACCTGTTGCTGTCTGGTGTGAGAGAGCCAGCTTCACGTCTAGAGGAGGGTTCAGGATCCGGGGCTCTGCCCAGGAGAGCAGACACCTTCGGGGGCTATGACAGCAGGCCCATCATCCTCAACAAGAGTGAGTCCACTCCGTCTGCCTGTTCTGAGCCCCGTATCCACAAAGCATCTTAGAGTACGAATGCTGATCTAAACTCTGTCCATAGAATCATGTATTATGATCTAAAAGGTGTTTGACTCTGTGTTTGTGTGCGTGTTAAAAGGCATTGTGAAGAAGAAGAACCACAGTGGAGGGGACAGGGCCAGAGACGAGACCCAGAAAGGCTGCTCTGACCCCCAGCTTACGAAGATCCAGGCTAGTCAGACCTTGGAGCAGCCACAGGTGGGTCAAATATACAAACACACACCCTACACAACAGTGTGTAATTGTGTATGTAATGGGGTGTGTGTGTGTAATGGGGTTGTGTGTGTGTAATGGGGTTGTGTGTGTGTAATGGGGTTGTGTGTGTCTAATGGGGTTGTGTGTGTGTGTAATGGGGTTGTGTGTGTGTGTAATGGGGTTTGTGTGTGTGTGTAATGGGTTTGTGTGTGTGTGTAATGGGGTTTTGTGTGTGTAATGGGGTGTGGGTGTGTAATGGTGTGTGTAATGGGGGATATGTATGTGTGTGTGTGTGTGATGGGGGGGTGGGTGTGTTATGGGGGGTATATGTGTAATGGGGGTTGTGTGTGTGTGTGTGTGTGTGTGTGTGTGTGTGTGTGTGTGTGTGTGTAATGGTGGGCGTGGTGTGTATAATGTGTGATGTACAGGCTGATGATGATGAGGAAGAGGCCTCTCCAGCCACCTGGAGCCCCATCTGGTCTAACACCTTCCCTGAGGCTGAGGTAGGAGATGTGCTCATTTCAGTTGGTATTTTAACCTCTGTTAAGCTTCTTCAATCCTTATGCGTTATTATGGCCTCTATAAGGTGTGCCCAGAGTGTCCAAACCATCGGTATAAAACAGTCGTGTATCTATGGCGCTAACCTACAGTTGTCTGTTGACCTGCTCTTTCCTAACGTTCCTGTTTCTGCCTCAACTAGTTCTTTGACCGGGTGCTGATGCTGTCCCAGAGACTCTACAGCCTGCAGGTAAACACTCACGTTTTCCTAGGTACCCTCTCAACATACTCCACATGACATGTAGCTCTCCTCCTGTCCAGTCCTGTCCTGTCTGTGTGTGTGACTGGGCCATGAACAGTCAACAGGACTGCAGTCTTCTTACCAGGGCTAGACCCCAAATACTAGTCTGTTTGCATGTGAACAAAACATTTTAAAATTACATCACATGGAGACTGCTAGACTCACCTTTTGATTGGTTATGGTCTGTGACCACAAGCCTTATCCTTTCAAAAGGTTGACCCACATCTCTCCTCCCTTCCCCTCCCGTGCCCCCCTCCCTTCGCCCCTCCCTCCCTCCCCCTCCCGTGCTCCCCTCCCTTCCTGTCTCCCCTCCCTCCCGTGCTCCCCTCCCGTGCTCCCCTCCCGTGCTCCCCTCCCGTGCTCCCTGTCTCCCCTCCCGTGCTCCCCTCCCGTGCTCCCTGTCTCCCCTCCCGTGCTCCCCTCCCGTGCTCCCTGTCTCCCCTCCCGTGCTCCCCTCCCTTCCTGTCTCCCCTCCCGTGCTCCCCTCCCTTCCTGTCTCCCCTCCCGTGCTCCCCTCCCTTCCTGTCTCCCCTCCCGTGCTCCCCTCCCATCCCATGCTCCCCTCCCTTCAGGCCATCATCGCCAAGCAGGACAGCCACATCGAGCTACAACGCGCCTCCCTCACCGAGCGCGCCTCCTTCCCTGGCCGTCACCGCGGCAACGTTCTCCTGGAGCAGGAGAAACAGAGGACGCTGGCCCTGCAGAGGGAGGAGCTGGCCAGCTTCCACAAGCTGCAGTCACAGCACCGTCAGGAGCAGGTGGGACTCAGTGGAAATGGTCCTTCATGTGATTTATCCTAGCCTTCCCGGGTTGTCTTCATTCCAACTCCGCGTGCAGGTGATTAAACTTCACAATGCTCGGAGAAAGGCACCACGTTAGTATGAGCATCATGATTCATTCTGCACAAACAAAAAGCTGTGCCCCCCCCCAAGCCTCTTTCTCAATGCTAAGGACCCAGAGCACGTTCTGCGCATGTTATTTTACACACACAATGTTTTCTATGTAGCTGCCCCCCCCCCCCCCTCCACGTTTCTCTCTCTACTCCCCCCCCCTCCCTCCACGTTTCTCTCTCTACCCCCCCCCTCCCTCCACGTTTCTCTCTCTACTCCCCCCCCCTCCCTCCACGTTTCTCTCTCTACCCCCCCCCCTCCCTCCACGTTTCTCTCTCTACTCCCCCCCCTCCCTCCACGTTTCTCTCTACTCCCCCCCCTCCCTCCACGTTTCTCTCTCTACTCCCCCCCTCCCTCCACGTTTCTCTCTCTACTCCCCCCCCTCCCTCCACGTTTCTCTCTCTACTCCCCCCTCCCTCTACGTTTCTCTCTCTACTCCCCCCTCCCTCCACGTTTCTCTCTCTACTCCCCCCCTCCCTCCACGTTTCTCTCTCTACTCCCCCCCTCCCTCCACGTTTCTCTCTCTACTCCCCCCCTCCCTCCACGTTTCTCTCTCTACTCCCCCCCTCCCTCCACGTTTCTCTCTCTACTCCCCCCCTCCCTCCACGTTTCTCTCTCTACTCCCCCCCTCCCTCCACGTTTCTCTCTCTACTCCCCCCCTCCCTCCACGTTTCTCTCTCTACTCCCCCCCTCCCTCCACGTTTCTCTCTCTACTCCCCCCCTCCCTCCACGTTTCTCTCTCTACTCCCCCCCTCCCTCCACGTTTCTCTCTCTACTCCCCCCCTCCCTCCACGTTTCTCTCTCTACTCCCCCCCTCCCTCCACGTTTCTCTCTCTACTCCCCCCCTCCCTCCACGTTTCTCTCTCTACTCCCCCCCCTCCCTCCACGTTTCTCTCTCTACTCCCCCCCCTCCCTCCACGTTTCTCTCTCTACTCCCCCCCCTCCCTCCACGTTTCTCTCTCTACTCCCCCCCCTCCCTCCACGTTTCTCTCTCTACTCCCCCCCCTCCCTCCACGTTTCTCTCTCTACTCCCCCCCTCCCTCCACGTTTCTCTCTCTACTCCCCCCTCCCTCCACGTTTCTCTCTTTACTCCCCCCCCCCCCCCCCCCCCCCTCCACATTAACAATGATGATTACATCTCTAATTAGACTGGCTGTCTGCCTCCTGCTATAGTCAACGTTTACAATGAGGATTACATCTCTAATTAGACTGGCTGTCTGCCTCCTGCTATAGTCAACGTTTACAATGATGATCACATCTCTAATTAGACTGGCTGTCTGCCTCCTGCTATAGTCAACGTTTACAATGATGATCACATCTCTAATTAGACTGGCTGTCTGCCTCCTGCTATAGTCAACATTTACAATGAGGATTACATCTCTAATTAGACTGGCTGTCTGCCTCCTGCTATAGCCAATGTTTACAATGATGATCACATCTCTAATTAGACTGGCTGTCTGCCTCCTGCTATAGTCAACATTTACAATGAGGATTACATCTCTAATTAGACTGGCTGTCTGCCTCCTGCTATAGTCAACATTTACAATGATGATTACATCTCTAATTAGACTGGCTGTCTGCCTCCTGCTATAGTCAACGTTTACAATGATGATCACATCTCTAATTAGACTGGCTGTCTGCCTCCTGCTATAGTCAACGTTTACAATGATGATTACATCTCTAATTAGACTGGCTGTCTGCCTCCTGCTATAGTCAACGTTTACAATGATGATCACATCTCTAATTAGACTGGCTGTCTGCCTCCTGCTATAGCCAACGTTTACAATGAGGATTACATCTCTAATTAGACTGTCTGTCTGCCTCCTGCTATAGCCAATGTTTACAATGATGATCACATCTCTAATTAGACTGGCTGTCTGCCTCCTGCTATAGTCAACGTTTACAATGATGATCACATCTCTAATTAGACTGGCTGTCTGCCTCCTGCTATAGTCAACGTTTACAATGATGATTACATCTCTAATTAGACTGGCTGTCTGCCTCCTGCTATAGTCAACGTTTACAATGAGGATTACATCTCTAATTAGACTGGCTGTCTGCCTCTTGCTATAGTCAACGTTTACAATGATGATCACATCTCTAATTAGACTGGCTGTCTGCCTCCTGCTATAGTCAACATTTACAATGAGGATTACATCTCTAATTAGACTGGCTGTCTGCCTCTTGCTATAGTCAACGTTTACAATGATGATCACATCTCTAATTAGACTGGCTGTCTGCCTCCTGCTATAGCCAACGTTTACAGTGATGATCACATCTCTAATTAGACTGGCTGTCTGCCTCCTGCTATAGCCAACGTTTACAATGAGGATTACATCTCTAATTAGACTGGCTGTCTGCCTCCTGCTATAGCCAATGTTTACAATGATGATCACATCTCTAATTAGACTGGCTGTCTGCCTCCTGCTATAGTCAACGTTTACAATGATGATCACATCTCTAATTAGACTGGCTGTCTGCCTCCTGCTATAGCCAACGTTTACAGTGATGATCACATCTCTAATTAGACTGGCTGTCTGCCTCCTGCTATAGCCAACGTTTACAATGAGGATTACATCTCTAATTAGACTGTCTGTCTGCCTCCTGCTATAGCCAATGTTTACAATGATGATCACATCTCTAATTAGACTGGCTGTCTGCCTCCTGCTATAGTCAACGTTTACAATGATGATCACATCTCTAATTAGACTGGCTATCTGCCTCCTGCTATAGCCAACGTTTAGAGTGATGACTACATCTGTAATACAGCTGTTTGCCTCTTGCTTGTGTTTGATATGCTGTCTAGATAGCTGCATGGAACTCCCCACTTGAATTTAGCATTGGGGCAAAATAAAATGTTTTAACCAATCACAGGTTGCTATTTCCCCCGTCAATAGAGAGCCATAATAATGGTGTGTTTTGGTAGGCACGATCTATAGTAGTTTGAGCATGTCTACCATGTATTTTGTGTACAACATTCATGGGCGATCGAGTAGAGGGAGGAAGCGTCAGGGGAGCCGCCAGCAGCAGCGGAACACAGAGGTCGGTTGTGGCATAGAAGACCTAGTTCAATTGCAGTTGGTCCAGAACAGAGCAGCACGTAGCTCTACACAGAGGGTGAATGGCGTACCCTTTACAGACAGACTTTACTGTATTTTGCTTGTTTAAAATATAAAAAAAGATCTGTCAGTGTTCTCTTTTAGAACCCAATTCAGAATCCCCATTTTTAGCACATTCTTGCTGGGATGAGCCTTTGGTTATATCTCCCATGTCGGGCAAGTTGAGGAGTAAAACATGGATTTGGTGTTTTTGCAGTTTTATTAGGATCAAATCAAATCAAAAGTTTATTTGTCACGTGCGCCGAATACAACAGGTGTAGTAGACCTTACAGTGAAATGCTGAATACAACAGGTGTAGTAGACCTTACAGTGAAATGCTGAATACAACAGGTGTAGTAGACCTTACAGTGAAATGCTGAATACAACAGGTGTAGGTAGACCTTACAGTGAAATGCTGAATACAACAGGTGTAGGTAGACCTCACAGTGAAATGCTGAATACAACAGGTGTAGTAGACCTGACAGTGAAATGCTGAATACAACAGGTGTAGTAGACCTTACAGTGAAATGCTGAATACAACAGGTGTAGTAGACCTTACAGTGAAATGCTGAATACAACAGGTGTAGTAGACCTTACAGTGAAATGCTGAATACAACAGGTGTAGGTAGACCTTACAGTGAAATGCTGAATACAACAGGTGTAGTAGACCTCACAGTGAAATGCTGAATACAACAGGTGTAGGTAGACCTTACAGTGAAATGCTGAATACAACAGGTGTAGTAGACCTTACAGTGAAATGCTGAATACAACAGGTGTAGTAGACCTTACAGTGAAATGCTGAATACAACAGGTGTAGTATACCTTACAGTGAAATGCTGAATACAACAGGTGTAGTAGACCTTACAGTGAAATGCTGAATACAACAGGTGTAGTAGACCTTACAGTGAAATGCTGAATACAACAGGTGTAGTAGACCTTACAGTGAAATGCTGAATACAACAGGTGTAGTAGACCTTACAGTGAAATGCTGAATACAACAGGTGTAGTAGACCTTACAGTGAAATGATGAATACAACAGGTGTAGTAGACCTTACAGTGAAATGCTGAATACAACAGGTGTAGTAGACCTTACAGTAAAATGCTGAATACAACAGGTGTAGTAGACCTTACAGTGAAATGCTGAATACAACAGGTGTAGTAGACCTTACAGTGAAATGATGAATACAACAGGTGTAGTAGACCTTACAGTGAAATGCTGAATACAACAGGTGTAGGTAGACCTTACAGTGAAATGCTGAATACAACAGGTGTAGTAGACCTTACAGTGAAATGCTGAATACAACAGGTGTAGTAGACCTTACAGTGAAATGCTGAATACAACAGGTGTAGGTAGACCTTACAGTGAAATGCTGAATACAACAGGTGTAGTAGACATTACAGTGAAATGCTGAATACAACAGGTGTAGTAGACCTCACAGTGAAATGCTGAATACAACAGGTGTAGTAGACCTCACAGTGAAATGCTGAATACAACAGGTGTAGTAGACCTCACAGTGAAATGCTTACTTACAGGCTCTAACCAATAGTGTTTAAAAAGGTGTTAGGTAAGTAAAGAAATAAAAACAACAGTAAATAACAGTAGCGAGGCTATATACAGTAGTGAGGCTATATACAGTAGTGAGGCTATATACAGTAGTGAGGCTATATACAGTAGAGAGGCTATATACAGTAGAGAGGCTATATACAGTAGAGAGGCTATATACAGTAGAGAGGCTATATACAGTAGAGAGGCTATATACAGTAGAGAGGCTATATACAGTAGAGAGGCTATATACAGTAGCGAGGCTATATACAGTAGAGAGGCTACATACAGACCCGGTTAGTCAGGCTGATTGAGGTAGTATGTACATGTAGATATGGTTAAAGGGACTATGCATATATGATAAACAGAGAGTAGCAGTAGTGTAAAAAGAGGGGTTGGTGGGACACAATGCAGATAGCCCGGGTTAGCCAATGTGCAGGAGCACTGGTTGGTCGGGCCAGCTACTCTTCCTGTAGTCCAACACAAAACATAACAGAACCTTAATACAGAACATCAATAGACAAGGACGGCTCAAGGACAGAACTACATGCATTTATGAGGGTGGATGTCTATTTTAATAAATCCAATCAATATACACCATAAGAAGGAGAGAGAACATAGAAAGTCATGTTTTGAGTTGATGTTATTGGTGTGTGCAGCCGATAGGTCAGATGGCTGAGCCAATGAAATCAATAGTTCAACTGACAAGAAACCTTTAGTCTGCCCTGATCAGTCACACACATATTTTATAGTATATAGTATAGTATATTTTTATAGTAGGCTGAGAATATAATGAAATATAACGGAATCATCAAATACAAATATTTCTTCCCACACAACTTGCGTCATGGCAACGTGTGGAACCGCTGTCGTTTAACAAATAAATGATGATGTTTTTAAACTGAGCCCAAGACGAGGCCATGCTTTTGATTTCCGTTTCATCTGTTTCCTACCTTCACTCTGCTTTGTTAGGGAGCAGTCGTAGGGTCTTTAAATTAAAGGGTGATTCATTGTGATGTGTGTGTTTCCTACCTTCACTCTGCTTTGTTAGGGAGCAGTCGTAGGGTCTTTAAATTAAAAGGTGATTCATCATGATGTGTGTGTTTCCTACCTTCACTCTGCTTTGTTAGGGAGCAGTCGTAGGGTCTTTAAATTAAAAGGTGATTCATCATGATGTGTGTGTTTCCTACCTTCACTCTGCTTTGTTAGGGAGCAGTCGTAGGGTCTTTAAATTAAAGGGTGATTCATCGTGATGTGTGTGTTTCCTACCTTCACTCTGCTTTGTTAGGGAGCAGTCGTAGGGTCTTTAAATTAAAGGGTGATTCATCGTGATGTGTGTGTTTCCTACCTTCACTCTGCTTTGTTAGGGAACAGTCGTAGGGTCTTTCAATTAAAAGGTGATTCATCGTGATGTGTCTGTTTCCTACCTTCACTCTGCTTTGTTAGGGAACAGTCGTAGGGTCTTTCAATTAAAAGGTGATTCATCGTGATGTGTCTGTTTCCTACCTTCACTCTGCTTTGTTAGGGAGCAGTCGTAGGGTCTTTAAATTAAAAGGTGATTCATCATGATGTGTGTGTTTCCTACCTTCACTCTGCTTTGTTAGGGAGCAGTCGTAGGGTCTTTAAATTAAAAGGTGATTCATCATGATGTGTGTGTTTCCTACCTTCACTCTGCTTTGTTAGGGAGCAGTCGTAGGGTCTTTCAATTAAAAGGTGATTCATCATGATGTGTGAGTCTCGTGTTCATATTTCACAACCTCCGCGGGATTTTGGAGTTGCCTTTTACGAGATTAAGCAAAATAGACCTACACTTGATTTAGGCTTCATTATCGCAAGCTAAATGCTTCTGTTCAGTAATAGATGAGTAAACGAATAGATGAGCTATACAGCAGGTTGCCTAGTGGTTAGAGCATTGAGCAGGTAGCCTAGTGGTTAGAGCTTTGAACAGGTAGCCTAGTGGTTAGAGCTCTGGGCATGTAGCCTAGTGGTTAGAGCGTTGGGCAGGTAGCCTAGTGGTTAGAGCTCTGGGCATGTAGCCTAGTGGTTAGAGCTCTGGGCATGTAGCCTTAAATTTACCAAATACACAGACAGAGATTCAGTTAAGCAAAATCACAATGGTTAATTTAAGACTAGTTTCAGGCTTTTGGTCAAGAGTAGGCCTAGGTTACTAAGCAATTACAAATCAAGAGCAAAATAATCCACTTGTTAAACTACAAAATATTTCTGGCGAAATGTTCTGATCAGTGCTGATAATTGAGCCACCTATTATGAGCAGCACTCACATCAACGTAGCATTTCCACAACCTAATTGTATTGTAGCCTAACCAATATCTAAACGGAGATTTTAGTGAAAAGAACATTTATTGATTTATTAAAGACGAGCCCCCTCCCCCACGCTTGTCTAAAAGCAGGGTGAAACGGTGCTGAAATAGGCTGGGCCTATTCCTTCAAATGGATTACAAGATCATCATTGGATCATTTGGGGACTTTTAGTAAACAATTTGATGTCTTTAAAAATATATATATATATATATATATACACACACACACACACATATGCAAAGAAATATTTAGCCACTGAACTTTTGGGTTCCCGAAAATCCTGAACCGCAGCCACTTCGAAGAACAACTGTATTATACCAGTCTGCATGAAGTAGAGATGAACCTTGTGTTTGTCCCCAGGCTCGCTGGGAGAGGGAGCGGGAGCGCCACCGGCTGCAGGCCGAGGTCACAGAAGGGATGCTGAGGCAGAGAGAGGACGACTGCAGGAGGCTGGAGGAGAAGCTGGCGGAAGAGAGGGAGGACCTGGAGAGACAGAGAGAGACGTACCAACAGGATCTGGAGAGACTGAGGGAGTCGACCCGCACAGTGGAGAAGGAGAAGGAACGCCTGGAGCAGCAGAGGAAGATCAAGAGGAAGACCATTGAGGTGGGGATGATGTCTCTCTCTCTGTCACACACACACACACACACATTACACTTACACCCGGTGTCCATTGGTATCGCTCTGCTATCCGTACCAGCACCAGTCGCATATGGCTAAAACACGACTTGCCCCAACCCAACACCTCATTGGTGGTTAACAACTAAAGCTTTGAAGTTATCTGGTGACCTACCAACCCATTTCACCAAGCCATGTCCCAGTATCAAGCCAAGACCCAAGAATGAGGGATTCCACTCGATGGCACAAACTCAAAGTAAAAATGGGCTATATCCTAAACTTGATTTTCTTTGATATTTTTGGTCTTCTTTTAAGGTTAGCATTGTGGCTAGGGTTAAGGTTAGTTTTAAAATCACATTTTTTTTAGACGATAAATTGTGGAAATAGGCAGTGTTTATGACTTTGTGGCTGTGGTAACTAGTACTTCAATTTTGAAGTAGTTCATTTTCTTCTTCGGGATTGGCTGATCCCTCCTGATGACCCGGTTGGACATGACTCCCAACAGGGTCACCAGGAGGGATCAGCCAATGGAAGTTGGACGCCCCACCCAGTTGACAACATTAAAATGGCGGAAGCCCTTAATGGCGCTGCCTGTGCTAACACTGCCTTTTGTCCACTACAGGCCTCTATCGTGTTCTGTTTGCCCCTCATATCCTTCCCCATCCAGCATAGCAAACACCTCTGCTGTGTTTCAGTGTTACCTATGCTCTGTCCCTATGCCAACAGGAGAACAGACACACGAATACTGAAGATACTCTCTCCCTCCCTTGTTCCCTCCCCTCCCTCCTTTGTTCCCTCCCTCCTTTGTTCCCTTCATCCTTTGTTCCCTTCATCCATCCTTCCTCCCCCCTTGTCTGTCTGGATTCCTATAACAGCCCACACACTTGCACACACACACACACCTGCCACTTCCCTTAGACTGTTTACTGATGGGCCGTGTGATAACCACAGCAGTAGCACAGTAATGGGGGAAACACACCCACATATCTGAATACAGTTCTAACTAGTCAACCAGGAAGCCACCTACACAGGGAAATATTCTCTTTCCTTCTCTCTTTCCATCTCTTTTTACTCTTCAACAAAAACTTGAATTGTGTGAGTTTGTTCAACTAGTGGAAGTCTATAGGAACAGCTAGCATGCCATTGAGCACAGAACAGTACTAGCATGCAGCTGACGTGAATTACCTGCTACATTACAGCCAAATATCATTAAATGTATCTGGTCTTTCACGCCGGCAGGCGGGACTGTGTTTCACCCGGAACATTCTGCAGACAGACGGGTGCCCCTGATAGCCAGAGCTGCCTTGTGGGTATTATTTGGTTTGACTTGAATTGACTGGGTTAGCCATCTGAAGTGAGGAGTTGACTACCACAACCACGACATTGTTCAGGTATGACATGGCATCTCTGGCTGGCTACTTGTCAGATCAAGACCTGGCCAACTCCACAGGAAGTGGAGGGAATCTCCCTTGAGTCCCTAATGATAAGGATCTTTGGCAATGTCCGTGGCTAGAAACAGGTCTCTCTGTGGTGGTGTAATGCAGAGAGTGACAGAGTGACACAATTTGTTGTTAGTGAGTGAAGTGATGAGAGCATTATTGTATTTGGTGCAAATCATTCCTTAAGTGCTAGACATCAGCTGAATCTGGTAATGAATGGTGTGGCTGTGGAACAAGTGGAGGAGAGTAAATGACTTGGTGTTCCCTTAGATTGTTAACTGTCATGGTCAAAACATATAGATTCAATGGTTGTAAAGATGGGGAGAGGTCTGTCCGTGATAAAGAGATGCTCTACTGACACCACACTCCACAAAGCAGGTCCTGCAGGCTCTAGTTTGATCTGATCTTGATTATTGTCCAGTCATGTGGTCAAGTGCTGCAAGGAAAGACCTAGTTAAGCTGCAGCTGGTCCAGAACAGAGCGGCTCGTCTTGTTCTTCATTGTAATCAGAGGGCTGATATAAATACTATGCTGCCAGTCTCTCCTGGTTAAGAGCTGAGGAGAGACTGGCTGACTGTACTTCTTGTTTTTATATAGAAACATGAATGTTGAAAATTCCAAATTGTTTGCGTAGTCAATTTACACACAGCACTGACACACACACACACCTCAAGACATGCCACCAGGGGTCTTTTCACAGTCTCCAGGTCTAGAACAAATTCAAGGAAATGTACAGTATTATACAGAGCCGTGAGTGAGTGGAACTCCCTTTCCATCTTATGTATCGCAAGAGAACAGCAAACCTGTTTTTAATAAACTAATAAAGCAACGCCTCACGCACGCCTCTCCTCCATGTGACCTACTTGTTGTGTGTCTGTACTGGTATGTACTGTGTGTGTGATGTTTTTCAGCTCTGAGTAAGAGCTTGTTTTGGCCTGGCTTTTTTCTCCCAGGCAGATGACAGTAAACACAACAGCCTTTTCATTTGAAAAGCAGTGACACACAGACTCTGCTCTAGGCTGGCCTCTGAGTCAAGCCAATAACATCACTGCTCTTCACCTATCCTTTAGCCCTCTTTTTATCTATTATTATTATTTATTTATTTATTTTTACCCCTTTTTTCTCCCCAATTGGTAGTAGTTACAGTCTTGTCTCATCGCTGCAACTCCCGTACTTACTCGGGAGAGACGAAGGTCGAGAGCCATGCGTCCTCCGAAACACAACCCAACCAAGCCACACTGCTTCTTGACACAATGCACATCCAACCCGAAAGCCAGCCGCGCCAATGTGTCGGAGGAAACACTATACACCTATCACCCTGGTCAGTGTGCACTGCGCCCGGCAGAAGTTGCTAGTGCTCAATGAGACAAGGATAACCCTGCCGGCCTAACCCGGACGACGCTGGGCCAATTGTGCGCTGCCCCATGGGCCTCCCGGTCGCGGCCGGCTGCGACAGAGCCTGGACTCGAACCCAGAATCTCTGGTGGCACAGCTAGCACTGTGATGCAGTGCCTTAGACCACTGCGAAACCTGGGAGGCCATATTGTCATATTTTGATACTCAAATGTGTATTTATTTCAACTGTTGTCTGCTCTTCAAAGGTCTAAAATCTAATCTCAACTGATCACACTTAGGCGGTGCTATCATAATACACAGCACCCAGCTAGTTAACTATCACAATACCCAGCTAGCTAACTATCACAATACCCAGCACCCAGCTAGCTAACTATCACAATACACAGCACCCAGCTAGTTAACGATCACAATACCCAGCTAGCTAACTATCACAATACCCAGCACCCAGCTAGCTAACTATCACAATACCCAGCACCCAGCTAGCTAACTATCACAATACACAGCACCCAGCTAGCTAACTATCACAATACACAGCACCCAGCTAGCTAACTATCAAAACTAACAAATAACACATATGGAATCATGTAGTAACTAAATAATTGTTAAACAAATCTAAATATATTTTGTATTTGAGATTTGTCAAAGTAGCCAACCTTTGCCTTGATGACAGCTTGGCACACTCTTGGCATTCTCTCAACCAGCTTCATGAGGTAGTCACCTGGAATGCATTTCAATTAACAGGTGTACCTTGTTAATTTGTGGATTCCTTTCCTCAATGTGTTTGAGCCAATCAGTTGTGTTGTGACAAGGTAGGGGTGGTATACAGAAGATAGCCCTATTTGGTAAAAGACCAAGTCCATATTATGGCAAGGAATTATGCAAATACGCAAAGAGAAATGACACTCCGTTACTTAAAGACATGTACAGGTCAGTCAGTCCGGAAAATGTAAAGAACTTTGAATGTTTCTGCGACCGCACTTGAAGAAACTATCAAGCGCTAAGATGAAACTGGTTCTCATGAGGACCGCCACAGGGAAGGAATACCCAGAGTTCCCTCTGCTGCAGAGGATGCGTTCATTAGTTAACTCCACCTCAGGTTGCAGCCCAAATAAATGCTTCACAGAGTTCAAGTAACGCACATCTCAACATCAACTGTTCAGAGGAGACTGCGTGAATCAGTCCTTCATGGTCAAATTGCTGCAAGGTAACCACTAATGAAAGGACACCAATAAGAAGAGACTTGCTTGGGCCAAGAAACACGAGCAATGGACATTAGACTGGTGGAAATCTGTCCTTTGGCCTGATGAGTCCAAATTTGACATTTTTGGTTCCAACTGCCGTGTTGGAACCGAAAGGACAGATTTCCACCGGTCTAATGTCCAGTGCTCGTGTTTCTTGGCCCAAGCAAGTCTCCTTCTTGCTAAGCAAGTCTCCTTCTTGCTTTATACTAAGATTATTTCCAGACAAGGCATTTTTTCCAGCTGTGTGTAACTTTTTATTGAGGTCTTTTTTGGAAGTACATACAGTCAGGATTGCAGTAATGATGATCGTTGCTCAGCAACACTCCGTTCTTTTCATGAGCACCAAATTTAATTTGACATTATTAAGCTTGAAAAGCTGGTTAACGGGAAGTTTGAACGGCTGCTTCCTGAGAACGTCTTGTGTGAACCCAGATTCTGGTTCAGAGTTGGGGTTAAGGGTTAGGATTTAAGGTAGGGATGTCCCAGCTAGCTAGCTATCCCATCACCCACAGCAGCAGCCGGCAGGTTTGGCCCACAGGCCCTTCACAATGTTCGTTGGATAAAATGGGGGAAGTGTTACCTCTCCAGAAGGAATGCATATGTTAATTATCATTCCGCCCACTCCACTATCAGGACCATGTGCTTTTTTTGGAACACGAAAAGGCCTTGGGTCTGAACTCTGAACTCTGCAGTGAAGGCTGCTGATGCCATTGTAAAACCACAGGTCTGAATGGGAATCGTTTCCAATGATAAAAAAAAAATAAAAAAAACATTTTTAAAGGAAAAACGTATCTAAAATACAAATATTGCCACATTCTAATAATAATAAGTTATTTAATAAGGCCATGTATGGCTTGAGAACCTGTGAAACAGTGGAGGTCAGTGCTGTTTAAGATGAGGGAGGAATCTTTTTTTTTTTTCTTCATTTAAATGAGCGTGGCCTTATTTCTATTACAGCATATTGGATGACTGTCATTCATATTCCATTCACCCAGTTTCCGTGTAACAGCGATAGGTTTAGGATACTACATGATACTCTAATTTGCCCTATATACATCATGAGGTTGCTACAACCTAGCCTACGAATGGAAGTTTGACACAGGTGCACAGGTCAATGAGACCAATTGGAGTAATCAAGGTGGGTGACACATTCGATACGGCCTAGCCTGCATCTAGCTGATCTGGGCTGTAAGCATTAGTCCAAACAGTTGTGAATCTTGTGTCCCCAATCATTGCCCTGGGGGATTGGGATCATTTTTTTTTTTTTTTTTTAGACCAAAGCTAAATGTGCCTCCTATTGGCTCTCCCAACACCACTTCCAGCAGCATCTGGTCTCCCATCCAGGAACTGACCAGGATCAACCCTGCTTAGCTTCAGAAGCAAGCCAGCAGCATCTGGTCTCCCATCCAGGGACTGACCAGGACCTACCCTGCTTAGCTTCAGAAGCAAGCCAGCAGCTTTTTTTAAATAGGTTATCTATTTACTATGAAAATTCTTCTGTTGTCCCGTTCCTCCACTGCTGTAAAGGTTACCAGTATTTCCGCATCACTGCACACTTTGCTCTGCACTCTAACGTAGAAACACCGTGCACCTGGCAACCTTGGTTAGCGCGCACTGCGCCCGGCCCGCCACAGGAGTCGCTGGTGCACGATGAGACAAGGATATCCCTACTGGCCAAACCCTCCCTAACCTGGACGACGCTAGGCCAATTGTACGTCGCCCCACGGACCGGCCGGTTACAACAGAGCCTGGGCGCGAACCCAGAGTCTCTGGTGGCACAGCGCTGCAGTACAGTGCCCTTAACCACTGTGCCACCCGGGAGGCCAGAACTGTGCCTCTTAACCCCTGACCCCCCCCCAGGCTTGGTCACGTGTCTGACGTCTCACTGTATCCTAGTCATTCAGTGTCACTGTATGATGTTTTGTAAATGGAATAATTCATTCCTTCTCACCCTTCCCACTATAACACAGTAGCTAGGTGATGTGTGATGAGCTTGCTGGCATACAAACACTGCTGTGGCATCACTCAGGTGGGTCAGAGTGCTTCACCACCTACTCCTTTGCAATGAGTCCACTCTTCTTACTATGTAAAAGGACTTAGACAATGTTTCAATCACAATATCCACTCCATTTTCAAGCCATTCATCAACTCCACATCTTTCTGCCTGTCTGTCTCTTGATCCTGCTTTTTCTATATATTTTGTTTTTTGGCATATTGACATTTATCCAGACAGTGAGGAAATTGGAGGTGGGAGAAACAGTTGGAAGGGTGGACGCTGGGATTGAAATCCTCTGCACTTCCTGGTAGCCCTCTGTGATATAATACAGCTTTCTGGCAGTGTTGTCGTGGTCTGTCAGACAGTCGGAGTGGTTTTACGGCTAACTCTGTCAAGGCCTCTGGGGTCAAGGCCTCTGGGGTCAGCCAGGGCTCTTAGTCACTTCCTCTCCTCCAGGTAATAACTTATGTTCCTCACATCAGGCCTGTAAACCTGTACTCACTCACACCAGACCTGCTATCCTCAGAGCACACATTCTGTTGTCTTGAGTATTAGGAATCCCATGTTAGTGTGCAGTGCAGTGCTCTGACCCTAGCTTACGTTGAGACTGAGAAGAGGATGATTTCTGAGGCATTTTGTGTCTTTTAAAAAAAATAAAGTTTTGTTTTCGGCTGGAGTGGAGGTGCTAGTACCACAAGCTTTTCTGTTTTCTTTTCTTAGAGCAGACAAGTTAGGCCCACCTGCTTGAACAGGAATGAACCCTGTTAGCTATTTGGGTTATGGGTTCGCAGCCCCCTTCCCAAGGCATTGTGTAAACAGGAAACAGGAAACCCACCTGTCTCAGCTGGTGATGAGTATCCAAGGAGCCTGATGATGAGAAAAAGCCACCATGTATAATTAGCCATTCGGCAGGCAACCCATCACCCTCTCATTAATAGAGCTGCTAGAGCCCAGTCAGGCCTAATTGTTTATGTGCTGTCAGTCAAGTCTTTGTGCTCCCTGTATTTACTATGTCTTTACCATGGGCACCTTGGGGAGGAAACAATGGAACGTCTGTGTGCGAGTGTTGAGAGAGGGGAGAGCGCTAGCCAGCACAGAACCCCACTGCATAACTGAGTAATCACCTCGGGGCACTTCTATCCTCCAGAGCTGAGCGGGCTGCAGCCTCAGAAGAGGCCTCAGTGTTACCTTTCACAAACAGACATGCATACCACTCGCTCCGCCTGGCCTACCCACTCCCTCAGCCTGGCCTACCCACTCCCTCAGCCTGGCCTACCCACTCCCTCAGCCTGGCCTACCCACTCCCTCAGCCTGGCCTACCCACTCCCTCAGCCTGGCCTACCCACTCGCTCAGCCTGGCCTACCCACTCCCTCAGCCTGGCCTACCCACTCCCTCAGCCTGGCCTACCCACTCCCTCAGCCTGGCCTACCCACTCCCTCAGCCTGGCCTACCCACTCCCTCAGCCTGGCCTACCCACTCCCTCAGCCTGGCCTACCCACTCCCTCAGCCTGGCCTACCCACTCCCTCAGCCTGGCCTACCCACTCCCTCAGCCTGGCCTACCCACTCCCTCAGCCTGGCCTACCCACTCCCTCAGCCTGGCCTACCCACTCCCTCAGCCTGGCCTACCCACTCGCTCAGCCTGGCCTACCCACTCCCTCAGCCTGGCCTACCCACTCCCTCAGCCTGGCCTACCCACTCCCTCAGCCTGGCCTACCCACTCCCTCAGCCTGGCCTACCCACTCCCTCAGCCTGGCCTACCCACTCCCTCAGCCTGGCCTACCCACTCCCTCAGCCTGGCCTACCCACTCCCTCAGCCTGGCCTACCCACTCCCTCAGCCTGGCCTACCCACTCCCTCAGCCTGGCCTACCCACTCCCTCAGCCTGGCCTACCCACTCGCACAGCCTGGCCTACCCACTCGCTCAGCCTGGCCTACCCACTCCCTCAGCCTGGCCTACCCACTCCCTCAGCCTGGCCTACCCACTCCCTCAGCCTGGCCTACCCACTCGCACAGCCTGGCCTACCCACTCGCTCAGCCTGACCTACCCACTCCCTCAGCCTGGCCTACCCACTCCCTCAGCCTGGCCTACCCACTCCCTCAGCCTGGCCTACCCACTCCCTCAGCCTGGCCTACCCACTCCCTCAGCCTGGCCTACCCACTCGCTCAGCCTGGCCTACCCACTCCCTCAGCCTGGCCTACCCACTCCCTCAGCCTGGCCTACCCACTCCCTCAGCCTGGCCTACCCACTCCCTCAGCCTGGCCTACCCACTCCCTCAGCTTGGCCTACCCATTCCCTCAGCCTGGCCTACCCACTCCCTCAGCCTGGCCTACCCACTCCCTCAGCCTGGCCTACCCACTCCCTCAGCCTGGCCTACCCACTCCCTCAGCTTGGCCTACCCACTCCCTCAGCCTGGCCTACCCACTCCCTCAGCCTGGCCTACCCACTCCCTCAGCCTGGCCTACCCACTCCCTCAGCCTGGCCTACCCACTCCCTCAGCCTGGCCTACCCACTCCCTCAGCCTGGCCTACCCACTCCCTCAGCCTGGCCTACCCACTCCCTCAGCCTGGCCTACCCACTCCCTCAGCTTGGCCTACCCATTCCCTCAGCCTGGCCTACCCACTCCCTCAGCCTGGCCTACCCACTCCCTCAGCCTGGCCTACCCACTCCCTCAGCCTGGCCTACCCACTCCCTCAGCTTGGCCTACCCACTCCCTCAGCCTGGCCTACCCACTCCCTCAGCCTGGCCTACCCACTCCCTCAGCCTGGCCTACCCACTCCCTCAGCCTGGCCTACCCACTCCCTCAGCCTGGCCTACCCACTCGCTCAGCCTGGCCTACCCACGCGCTCAGCCTGGCCTACCCACGCGCTCAGCCTGGCCTACCCACACGCTTAGCCTGGCCTACCCACACGCTTAGCCTGGCCTACCCACTCCCTCAGCCTGGCCTACCCACGCGCTCAGCCTGGCCTACCCACTCGCTCAGCCTGGCCTACCCACGCGCTCAGCCTGGCCTACCCACTCGCTCAGCCTGGCCTACCCACTCGCTCAGCCTGGCCTACCCACTCGCTCAGCCTGACCTACCCGCGGGCCCAGCCCCCTGGGACCCCGGCCCTCCCAGCCCCCTGGGACCCCGGCCCTCCCAGCCCCCTGGGACCCTGGCCCTCCCAGCCCCCTGGGACCCCGGCCCTCCCAGCCCCCTGGGACCCCTGCCCCCTGGGACCCCTGCCCCCTGGGACCCCTGCCCCCTGGGACCCCGACCCTCCCTGCCCCCTGGGACCCCGACCCTCCCTGCCCCCTGGGACCCCGACCCTCCCTGCCCCCTGGGACCCCGACCCTCCCAGCCCTCTGGGACCCCGACCCTCCCAGCCTTCTGGGACCCAAACCCTCCCAGCCCTCTGGGACCCAGGCCCTCCCTAGCATCCCATCTCCTTCTCCACACTCCTCAATCATTCTGGAGCTGGACTGTCTGTCACTGCACAGGGTGTCAGATATATGCCAGCAGGACAATAAACTGATGTGGTTTCTTGACTTAATACACTTTTTTTTGGAGATCGACCTCCTACACTTTGCTGCTTCACTCAACTTTCTTCGAAGGTGGTTATTAGTGTGACAATGCAGACCGTTTTTAGAGTTTTATTTTTGTTGCTTTGGGATTGTGTTGTAAAAGCCAAAATGCCTGCTCAGCAGAAAGAGCAGCATGTGTTTCTGATTGCTCTTCAACGGATTGTGTTTCCTTTAATGGTACAGCGGCTCTCTGCTGAGTTAAGACGCTGCTGTCGCACGGCGCCGGGCTGGCCCTTTAGAAGCATGGTTCAAAGATACCTCAACACTCATTTAAACATAACAAGCAGTGCTCTCTCTCTCTCTCGCTGCCGTGCACTGCAAACCGCGGCTGCCGTGCACAAACATAAAATTCCAAAGCAAGAGGGTTCCAATTTACATGGCAAACCAAGTTCGCTCAAAGCCATAGAACAGAGATCATCAAACTATTATATTATGTTGTTACCATGGGTTCCATGACAACAGTATTCTCTTATGTTGTTACCATAGGTTCCATGACAACAGTATTCTCTTTTATGTTGTTACCATAGGTTCCATGACAACAGTATTCTCTTTTATGTTGTTACCATAGGTTCCATGACAACAGTATTCTTTTATGTTGTTACCATAGGTTCCATGACGACAGTATTCTCTTTTATGTTTTACCATAGGTTCCATGACGACAGTATTCTCTTTTATGTTTTACCATAGGTTCCATGACAACAGTATTCTCTTTTATGTTGTTACCATAGGTTCCATGACAACAGTATTCTTTTATGTTGTTACCATAGGTTCCATGACAACAGTATTCTTTTATGTTGTTACCATAGGTTCCATGACAACAGTATTCTCTTATGTTGTTACCATAGGTTCCATGACAACAGTATTCTCTTTTATGTTGTTACCATAGGTTCCATGACAACAGTATTCTCTTTTATGTTGTTACCATAGGTTCCATGACAACAGTATTCTCTTTTATGTTGTTACCATATGTTCCATGACAACAGTATTCTCTTTTATGTTGTTACCATAGGTTCCATGACAACAGTATTCTCTTTTATGTTGTTACCATGGGTTCCATGACAACAGTATTCTCTTTTATGTTGTTACCATAGGTTCCATGACAACAGTATTCTCTTTTATGTTGTTACCATAGGTTCCATGACAACAGTATTATCTTTTATGTTGTTACCATAGGTTCCATGACAACAGTATTCTCTTTTATGTTGTTACCATAGGTTCCATGACGACAGTATTCTCTTATGTTGTTACCATAGGTTCCATGACGACAGTATTCTCTTTTATGTTGTTACCATAGGTTCCATGACAACAGTATTCTCTTTTATGTTGTTACCATAGGTTCCATGACAACAGTATTCTCTTATGTTGTTACCATAGGTTCCATGACAACAGTATTCTCTTATGTTGTTACCATAGGTTCCATGACAACAGTATTCTCTTTTATGTTGTTACCATAGGTTCCATGACAACAGTATTCTCTTATGTTGTTACCATGGGTTCCATGACAACAGTATTCTCTTTTATGTTGTTACCATAGGTTCCATGACAACAGTATTCTCTTTTATGTTGTTACCATAGGTTCCATGACAACAGTATTCTCTTTTATGTTGTTACCATAGGTTCCATGACAACAGTATTCTCTTTTATGTTGTTACCATAGGTTCCATGACAACAGTATTCTCTTTTATGTTGTTACCATAGGTTCCATGACAACAGTATTATCTTTTATGTTGTTACCATAGGTTCCATGACAACAGTATTCTCTTTTATGTTGTTACCATAGGTTCCATGACGACAGTATTCTCTTATGTTGTTACCATAGGTTCCATGACGACAGTATTCTCTTTTATGTTGTTACCATAGGTTCCATGACAACAGTATTCTCTTTTATGTTGTTACCATAGGTTCCATGACAACAGTATTCTCTTATGTTGTTACCATAGGTTCCATGACAACAGTATTCTCTTATGTTGTTACCATAGGTTCCATGACAACAGTATTCTCTTTTATGTTGTTACCATAGGTTCCATGACAACAGTATTCTCTTATGTTGTTACCATGGGTTCCATGACAACAGTATTCTCTTTTATGTTGTTACCATAGGTTCCATGACAACAGTATTCTCTTTTATGTTGTTACCATAGGTTCCATGACAACAGTATTCTCTTTTATGTTGTTACCATAGGTTCCATGACAACAGTATTCTCTTTTATGTTGTTACCATAGGTTCCATGACAACAGTATTCTCTTTTATGTTGTTACCATAGGTTCCATGACAACAGTATTCTCTTTTATGTTGTTACCATAGGTTCCATGACGACAGTATTCTCTTATGTTGTTACCATGGGTTCCATGACAACAGTATTCTCTTATGTTGTTACCATAGGTTCCATGACAACAGTATTCTCTTTTATGTTGTTACCATAGGTTCCATGACAACAGTATTCTCTTTTATGTTGTTACCATAGGTTCCATGACAACAGTATTCTCTTTTATGTTGTTACCATAGGTTCCATGACAACAGTATTCTCTTTTATGTTGTTACCATAGGTTCCATGACAACAGTATTCTCTTTTATGTTGTTACCATAGGTTCCATGATAACAGTATTCTCTTTTATGTTGTTACCATAGGTTCCATGACAACAGTATTCTCTTTTATGTTGTTACCATAGGTTCCATGACGACAGTATTCTCTTATGTTGTTACCATGGGTTCCATGACAACAGTATTCTCTTATGTTGTTACCATAGGTTCCATGACAACAGTATTCTCTTTTATGTTGTTACCATAGGTTCCATGACAACAGTATTCTCTTTTATGTTGTTACCATAGGTTCCATGACAACAGTATTCTCTTTTATGTTGTTACCATAGGTTCCATGACAACAGTATTCTCTTTTATGTTGTTACCATAGGTTCCATGACGACAGTATTCTCTTTTATGTTGTTACCATAGGTTCCATGACGACAGTATTCTCTTATGTTGTTACCATGGGTTCCATGACAACAGTATTCTCTTATGTTGTTACCATAGGTTCCATGACAACAGTATTCTCTTTTATGTTGTTACCATAGGTTCCATGACAACAGTATTCTCTTTTATGTTGTTACCATAGGTTCCATGACAACAGTATTCTCTTATGTTGTTACCATAGGTTCCATGACAACAGTATTCTCTTTTATGTTGTTACCATAGGTTCCATGACAACAGTATTCTCTTTTATGTTGTTACCATAGGTTCCATGACGACAGTATTCTCTTTTATGTTGTTACCATAGGTTCCATGACGACAGTATTCTCTTATGTTGTTACCATGGGTTCCATGACAACAGTATTCTCTTATGTTGTTACCATAGGTTCCATGACAACAGTATTCTCTTTTATGTTGTTACCATAGGTTCCATGACAACAGTATTCTCTTTTATGTTGTTACCATAGGTTCCATGACAACAGTATTCTCTTATGTTGTTACCATAGGTTCCATGACAACAGTATTCTCTTTTATGTTGTTACCATAGGTTCCATGACAACAGTATTCTCTTTTATGTTGTTACCATAGGTTCCATGACAACAGTATTCTCTTTTATGTTGTTACCATGGGTTCCATGACAACAGTATTCTCTTTTATGTTGTTACCATAGGTTCCATGACAACAGTATTCTCTTATGTTGTTACCATAGGTTCCATGACAACAGTATTCTCTTTTATGTTGTTACCATGGGTTCCATGACAACAGTATTCTCTTTTATGTTGTTACCATAGGTTCCATGACGACAGTATTCTCTTTTATGTTGTTACCATGGGTTCCATGACAACAGTATTCTCTTTTATGTTGTTACCATAGGTTCCATGACAACAGTATTCTCTTTTATGTTGTTACCATAGGTTCCATGACAACAGTATTCTCTTTTATGTTGTTACCATAGGTTCCATGACAACAGTATTCTCTTTTATGTTGTTACCATAGGTTCCATGACAACAGTATTCTCTTTTATGTTGTTACCATAGGTTCCATGACAACAGTATTCTCTTTTATGTTGTTACCATAGGTTCCATGACAACAGTATTCTCTTATGTTGTTACCATAGGTTCCATGACAACAGTATTCTCTTTTATGTTGTTACCATAGGTTCCATGACAACAGTATTCTCTTTTATGTTGTTACCATAGGTTCCATGACAACAGTATTCTCTTTTATGTTGTTACCATAGGTTCCATGACAACAGTATTCTCTTTTATGTTGTTACCATAGGTTCCATGACAACAGTATTCTCTTTTATGTTGTTACCATAGGTTCCATGACAACAGTATTCTCTTTTATGTTGTTACCATAGGTTCCATGACAACAGTATTCTCTTTTATGTTGTTACCATAGGTTCCATGACAACAGTATTCTCTTTTATGTTGTTACCATAGGTTCCATGACAACAGTATTCTCTTTTATGTTGTTACCATAGGTTCCATGACGACAGTATTCTCTTTTATGTTGTTACCATAGGTTCCATGACGACAGTATTCTCTTTTATGTTGTTACCATAGGTTCCATGACAACAGTATTCTCTTTTATGTTGTTACCATAGGTTCCATGACAACAGTATTCTCTTTTATGTTGTTACCATAGGTTCCATGACAACAGTATTCTCTTTTATGTTGTTACCATAGGTTCCATGACGACAGTATTCTCTTATGTTGTTACCATAGGTTCCATGACGACAGTATTCTCTTTTATGTTGTTACCATAGGTTCCATGACAACAGTATTCTCTTATGTTGTTACCATAGGTTCCATGACAACAGTATTCTCTTTTATGTTGTTACCATAGGTTCCATGACAACAGTATTCTCTTTTATGTTGTTACCATGGGTTCCATGACAACAGTATTCTCTTTTATGTTGTTACCATAGGTTCCATGACAACCTCAATCTAAAGCGATGTAATTGTCCTGCACATTTTTGGTGTCCAACTGAAACTGAAATATCTATATCTTGAGTTGAACTTGTTGAAACTACTTGCACATGTGACTCAAAATGGCTTCTCATCCTCCACTTTTATGTTATTAATTGTGTGTATGCACAGTGCATTCGGAAAGTAGTCGCACCCCTTGACTTTTCACCCCCAAAAAATTACTTTACAGCCTTATTCTAAAATGTATTTCATTTTTTCTCATGAATCGACACACAATACCCCATAATGACATCCCAATACTCCATAATGACATCCCAATACTCCATAATGACATCCCAATACCCCATAATGACATCCCAATACCCCATAATGACATCCCAATACCCCATAATGACATCCCAATACCCCATAATGACATCCCAATACTCCATAATGACATCTCAATACCCCATAATGACATCCCAATACCCCATATTGACATCCCAATACCCCATAATGACATCCCAATACCCCATAATGACATCTCAATACTCCATAATGACATCTCAATACCCCATAATGACATCCCAATACCCCATAATGACATCCCAATACCCCATAATGACATCCCAATACCCCATAATGACATCCCAATACCCCATAATGACATCTCAATACCCCATAATGACATCTCAATACCCCATAATGACATCTCAATACCCCATAATGACATCCCAATACCCCATAATGACATCTCAATACCCCATAATGACATCTCAATACCCCATAATGACATCCCAATACCCCATAATGACATCTCAATACCCCATAATGACATCCCAATACCCCATAATGACATCTCAATACCCCATAATCACATCCCAATACCCCATAATGACATCCCAATACCCCATAATGACATCCCAATACCCCATAATGACATCCCAATAACCCATAATGACATCCCAATACCCCATAATGACATCCAAATACCCCATAATGACATCCAAATACCCCATAATGACATCTCAATACCCCATAATGACATCTCAATACCCCATAATGACATCTCAATACCCCATAATGACATCACAATATCAAATCAAATCAAATTTATTTATATAGCCCTTCGTACATCAGCTGATATCTCAAAGTGCTGTACATAAACCCAGCCTAAAACCCCAAACAGCAAGCAATGCAGGTGTAGAAGCACGGTGGCTAGGAAAAACTCCCTAGAAAGGCCAAAACCTAGGAAGAAACCTAGAGAGGAACCAGGCTATGTGGGGTGGCCAGTCCTCTTCTGGCTGTGCCGGGTGGAGATTATAACAGAACATGGCCAAGATGTTCAAATGTTCATAAATGACCAGCATGGTCGAATAATAATAAGGCAGAACAGTTGAAACTGGAGCAGCAGCACAGCCAGGTGGACTGGGGACAGCAAGGAGTCATCATGTCAGGTAGTCCTGGGGCATGGTCCTAGGGCTCAGGTCCTCCGAGAGAGAGAAAGAGAGAAGGAGAGAATTAGAGAACGCACACTTAGATTCACACAGGACACCGAATAGGACAGGAGAAGTACTCCAGATATAACAAACTGACCCTAGCCCCCCGACACATAAACTACTGCAGCATAAATACTGGAGGCTGAGACAGGAGGGGTCAGGAGACACTGTGGCCCCATCCGAGGACACCCCCGGACAGGGCCAAACAGGAAGGATATAACCCCACCCACTTTGCCAAAGCACAGCCCCCACAACACTAGAGGGATATCTTCAACCACCAACTTACCATCCTGAGACAAGGCTGAGTATAGCCCACAAAGACCTCCGCCACGGCACAACCCAAAGGGGGGGGGGGGGGGGGGGGCGCCAACCCAGACAGGATGACCACATCAGTGACTCAGCCCACTCAGGTGACGCACCCCCTCCAGGGACGGCATGAGAGAGCCCCAGTAAAGCCAGTGACTCAGCCCCTGAATAGGGTTAGAGGCAGAGAATCCCAGTGGAAAGAGGGGAACCGGCCAGGCAGAGACAGCAAGGGCGGTTCGTTGCTCCAGAGCCTTTCCGTTCACCCTCCCACTCCTGGGCCAGTTTCTGATTTTTGCAATGTTACGTAGATGGAAAAAAGCTGTCCTTGAAATGGTCTTGATATGTTCTTCAAAAGAGAGATCAGGGTCCAGAGTAACGCCGAGGTCCTTCACAGTTTTATTTGAGACGACTGTACAACCATTAAGATTAATTGTCAGATTCAACAGAAGATCTCTTTGTTTCTTGGGACCTAGAACAAGCATCTCTGTTTTGTCCGAGTTTAAAAGTAGAAAGTTTGCAGCCATCCACTTCCTTATGTCTGAAACACATTCTTCTAGCAAGGGCAATTTTGGGGCTTCACCATGTTTAATTGAAATGTACAGCTGTGTGTCATCCGCATAGCAGTGAAAGTTAACATTATGTTTTCTAATGACATCCCCAAGAGGTAAAATATATAGTGAAAACAATAGTGGTCCTAAAACGGAACCTTGAGGAACACCGACATGTACAGTTGATTTGTCAGAGGACAAACCATTCACAGAGACAAACTGATATCTTTCCGACAGATAAGATCTAAACCAGGCCAGAACTTGTCCGTGTAGACCAATTTGGGTTTCCAATCTCTCCAAAAGAATGTGGTGATCGATGGTATCAAAAGCAGCACTAAGGTCTAGGAGCACGAGGACAGATGCAGAGCCTCGGTCCGATGCCATTAAAATGTCATTTACCACCTTCACAAGTGCCGTCTCAGTGCTATGATGGGGTCTAAAACCAGACTGAAGCATTTCGTATACATTGTTTGTCTTCAGGAAGGCAGTGAGTTGTTGCGCAACAGCCTTTTCTAAAATTTTTGAGAGGAATGGAAGATTCGATATAGGCCGATAGTTTTTTATATTTTCTGGGTCAAGGTTTGGCTTTTTCAAGAGAGGCTTTATTACTGCCACTTTTAGTGAGTTTGGTACACATCCGGTGGATAGAGAGCCGTTTATTATGTTCAACATAGGAGGGCCAAGCACAGGAAGCAGCTCTTTCAGTAGTTTAGTTGGAATAGGGTCCAGTATGCAGCTTGAAGGTTTAGAGGCCATGATTATTTTCATCATTGTGTCAAGAGATATAGTACTAAAACACTTGAGTGTCTCTCTTGATCCTAGGTCCTGGCAGAGTTGTGCAGACTCAGGACAACTGAGCTTTGAAGGAATACGCAGATTTAAGGAGGAGTCCGTAATTTGCTTTCTAATAATCATAATCTTTTCCTCAAAGAAGTTCATGAATTTATCACTGCTAAAGTGAAAGTCATCCTCTCTTGGGGAATGCTGCTTTTTAGTTAGCTTTGCGACAGTATCAAAAAGGAATTTCGGATTGTTCTTATTTTCCTCAATTAAGTTAGAAAAATAGGATGATCGAGCAGCAGTAAGGGCTCTTCGGTACTGCACAGTACTGTCTTTCCAAGCTAGTCGGAAGACTTCCAGTTTGGTGTGGCGCCATTTCCGTTCCAATTTTCTGGAAGCTTGCTTCAGAGCTCGGGTATTTTCTGTGTACCAGGGAGCTAGTTTCTTATGAGAAATGTTTTTAGTTTTTAGGGGTGCAACTGCATCTAGGGTATTGCGCAAGGTTAAGTTGAGTTCCTCAGTTAAGTGGTTAACTGATTTTTGTCCTCTGGCGTCCTTGGGTAGACAGAGGGAATCTGGAAGGACATCAAGGAATCTTTGTGTTGTCTGTGAATTTATAGCACGACTTTTGATGATCCTTGGTTGGGGTCTGAGCAGATTATTTGTTGCAATTGCAAACGTAATAAAATGGTGGTCCGATAGTCCAGGATTATGAGGAAAAACATTAAGATCCACAACATTTATTCCATGGGACAAAACTAGGTCCAGCGTATGACCGTGACAGTGAGTGGGTCCAGAGACATGTTGGACAAAACCCACTGAGTCGATGATGGCTCCGAAAGCCTTTTGGAGTGGGTCTGTGGACTTTTCCATGTGAATATTAAAGTCACCAAAGATTAGAATATTATCCGCTATGACTACAAGGTCCGATAGGAATTCAGGGAACTCAGTGAGGAACGCTGTATATGGCCCAGGAGGCCTGTAAACAGTAGCTATAAAAAGTGATTGAGTAGGCTGCATAGATTTCATGACTAGAAGCTCAAAAGACGAAAACGTCATTTTTTTTTTTGTAAATTGAAATTTGCTATCGTAAATGTTAGCAACACCTCCGCCTTTGCGGGATGCACGGGGGATATGGTCACTAGTGTAGCCAGGAGGTGAGGCCTCATTTAACACAGTAAATTCATCAGGCTTAAGCCATGTTTCAGTCAGGCCAATCACATCAAGATTATGATCAGTGATTAGTTCATTGACTATAATTGCCTTTGAAGTAAGGGATCTAACATTAAGTAGCCCTATTTTGAGATGTGAGGTATCATGATCTCTTTCAATAATGACAGGAATGGAGGTGGTCTTTATCCTAGTGAGATTGCTAAGGCGAACACCGCCATGTTTAGTTTTGCCCAACCCAGGTCGAGGCACAGACACGGTCTCAATGGTGATAGCTGAGCTGACTACACTGACTGTGCTAGTGGCAGACTCCACTATGCTGGCAGGCTGGCTAACAGCCTGCTGCCTGGCCTGCACCCTATTTCATTGTGGAGCTAGAGGAGTTAGAGCCCTATCTATGTTGGTAGATAAAATGAGAGCACCCCTCCAGCTAGGATGGAGTCCGTCACTCCTCAGCAGGTCAGGCTTGGTCCTGTTTGTGGGTGAGTCCCAGAAAGAGGGCCAATTATCTACAAATTCTATCTTTTGGGAGGGGCAGAAAACAGTTTTCAACCAGCGATTGAGTTGTGAGACTCTACTGTAGAGCTCATCACTCCCCCTAACTGGGAGGGGGCCAGAGACAATTACTTGATGCCGACACATCTTTCTAGCTGATTTACACGCAGAAGCTATGTTGCGCTTGGTGATCTCTGACTGTTTCATCCTAACATCGTTGGTGCCGACGTGGATAACAATATCTCTATACTCTCTACACTCGCCAGTTTTAGCTTTAGCCAGCACCATCTTCAGATTAGCCTTAACGTCGGTAGCCCTGCCCCCTGGTAAACAGTGTATGATCGCTGGATGATTCGTTTTAAATCTAATACTACGGGTAATGGAGTTGCCAATGAGTAGGGTGTTCAATTTGTCAGAGCTAATGGTGGGAAGCTTCGGCGTCTCAGACCCCGTAACGGGAGGAGTAGAGACCAGAGAAGACTCGGCCTCTGACTCCGACCCGCTGCTTAATGGGGAAAACCGGCTGAAAGTTTCTGTCGGCTGAATGAGCGACACCGGTTGAGCGTTCCTACAGCATTTCCTTCCAGAAACCGTGAGAAAGTTGTCCGGCTGCGGGGACTGTGCCAGGGGATTTATACTACTATCTGTACTTACTGGTGGCACAGACGCGGTCTCATCCTTTCCTACACTGAAATTACCCTTGCCTAGCGATTGCGTCTGAAGCTGGGCTTGTAGCACAGCTATCCTCGCCGTAAGGCGAGTACAGCGACTGCAATTAGAAGGCATCATGTTAATGTTACTACTTAGCTTCGGCTGTTGGAGGTCCTGACGAACCGTGTCCAGATAAAGCGTCTGGAGTGAAAAAGTTGAGTAGGAAAAAACAAAAATATAAACGGTAATTAAAAAGTAAAAACCGTAAATTTGTCAGGTAGCAAAACAGGTTGGCAACAAAACGCACAGCAACTCAAAAACAAGTCTGCAAGTCGTGACCGGAAATGACATCTCAATACCCCATAATGACATCACAATACCCCATAATTACATCACAATACATCATAATGACAAAGCAAAAACAGGTTTTTAGACATTTTTGCACATTTACACAAGTATTCAGACCTTTTACTCAGTACTTTGTTGAAGAGCCTTTTGGCAGCGATTTACAGCCTCCAGTCTTCTTGGGTATGACGCTACAAGCTTGGCACACCTGTATTTGGGGAGTTTCTCCCATTCTTCTCTGCTGATCCTCTCAAGCTCTGTCAGGTTGGATGGGGAGCGTCGCTGCACAGCTATTTTCAGGTCTCTACAGAGATGTTAGATCGGGTTTAAGTCCGGGCTCTGGCTGCAGAGATGGTTGTTCCTCTGAAAGGACTCTAGAGCGCTGTCAGAGTGACCATCGGGTTCCTGGGCACCTCCCTGACCACGCCCCTTCTCCCCCGATCGCTCAGTTTCCCGGGCGGCCAGCTCTAGGAAGTGTCTTGGCGGTTCCAAACTTCTTCCATTTAAGAATGATGGAGGCCACTGTGTTCCTGGGAACCTTCAATGCTGCAGACATTTTTTTGGTACCCTTCCCCAGATCTGTGCCTCGACACAATTCCTTCGACCTCATGGCTTGGTCTTTGCTGAATGAATGCTCTCTCTTTCCCCCTCCCAGGTGATGCCCTTCTCTGGCAGTCTAAATGGGGATCTCCTTCTGGGCGTGGGCAGTAGCTGCAGCGTCGGCTCAGACCTCTCCCTCCCCCAGAAGGCCCTGGTTCGTTCTAGCCCTTCTGTGGCGCCCGCAGACTACCTGGAGCGTCCTGAGGTTCTGGCTCGGGGTCAGAGCGCCAACGCCACGGCGCTGCCGGTGAAGAAGGAGGTGCCCCTCCACCTGTGCAGCACCACCAACCAGCAGCACAAGCAGGTGGGTGTCCAGCAGCAGATCCCCACCAAGCTGGCAGCCCTGAGCTCAAAGAGTTCGAAGAGTGCCAAGGCCACCCACCGCACCGACAGCACAGGTAAGACCAGCCACAACACATCACCACCCTACAGTAGGATAGCAGGTCACTCCCTACTGTTGATCTATGATGTAATGTTGATCTAATGTTGATCTATGATGTAATGTTGGTCTATGATGTAATGATGATGATCTAATGTTGATCTATGATGTAATGATGATGATCTAATGTTGAATCCAAGATGGCGCCGCAGTCGGACTTCTGTTTTTGTCTTGTCCCGTGTATATATCGTTTTCTTCGTATATATTTTTAAGTTCAATTTCCATCTATGGACTGAACATACTCTCCTGCAACCCTCCTCGCCCAATGTGGTACGGATCTGCAACCCCCACCAGAAGCTAGCCAGCTAACTAGCTAGTAGTCAGTTAGCCACTACCTAGCAGTCAGTTAGCCACTACCTAGCAGTCAGTTAGCCACTACCTAGCGGTCAGTTAGCCACTACCTAGCGGTCAGTTAGCCACTACCTAGCGGTCATCACCGTTGAACATCAGCCAGTCTGCACAGCGCGATATCAACCCAGAGCATATCGGACTGCCTTGTCTCTACCACATCTCCGGATTCCTACCGCAAGCTCTGAACCTTCACACCTGATCATCGCAGATAGCTAGCTGCTAGGAGTGGCTAATCCTGGCTAACGTTTCTGTCCCAACGCAAGCAACAGTTAGCCTGGAGCTAGCCTCGAGCTAGACCCATCTCCAGGCTAGCCGAAGAGGTCCATCAGCCAATTCTTGGGCTACAATACCTCTTTTGCCAATTGGCCTGGACTGCCGACACGGAGACCCGCCGATCCATCACGACCGGTCTGCCGACGTAACCGTCCGAGGTGGTTTCAACAGGCTCTTCTGTTGCGACGTCCCCAGAGGCTCATCTGCTAGCCCCGGCCCGCTAGCTGTCTGAATCGTCGTGTCTCCAGCTCGCCTAGAATAGTAGCGATTACTGAATTGGTTCCCTGACTCATATATTGCTACTCACTGGACCCAATGATCACTCGGCTACACACGCCTCTCCCTTATGTCAATATGCCTTGTCTATTGCTGTTTTGGTTAGTGATTGTCTTATTTCACTGTAGAGCCTCCAGCCCTGCCCAATATGCCTTATGCCCTTTTGTTCCACCCCCCACACATGCGGTGATCTCACCTGGCTTAACTGGTGCCTCTAGAGACAAAACCTCCCTCATCGTCACTCAGTGCCTAGATTTACCTCCACTGGACTCACTTCCTACCACACCCTTGTCTGTACATTATGCCTTGAATATATTTTTCCGCACCCAGAGATCTGCTCCTTTTACTCTGTTCCCGAACACACTAGACGACCAGTTCTTATAGCCTTTACCCGTACTCTTATCATACTCCTCCTCTGTTCCTCTGGTGATGTAGAGGTTAACCCAGGCCCTTGCTTGACATCATGGGAAAATCAAAAGAAATCAGCCGAGACCTCAGGAAAATAAAAAATGTGTATACCTCCACAAGTCTGAAACATCCTTGGGAGAAATTTCCAAACGCCTGAAGGTACCACAGTCATCTGTACAAACAATAGTACCCAAGTATAAACACCATGGGAGCACGCAGCCGTCATACTGCTCAGGAAGGAGACGCGTTCTGTCTCCATGAGATGAACATACTTTGGTGCGATAAGTGCAAATCAATCCCAGAACAACAGCAGGACCTTGTGAAGATGCTGGAGAAAACGGGTATAAAAGTATCTATATCCACAGTAAAATGAGTCCTATATCGACAACCTGAAAGGCCGCTCAACAAGGAAGAAGCCACTGCTCCAAACCTGCCATAAAAATGCCAGACTACGGATTGCATCTGCACATGGGGACATAGATCGTAATTTTTGGAGAAATGTCCTCTGGTCCGATGAAACAAAAATAGAACTGTTTGGCCATAATGACCATGATGTTTGGAGGAAAAATGGGGAGGCTTGCAAGCCGAAGAACACCATCCCAACCGTGAAGCACGGGGGTGGCAGCATCATGTTGTGGGGGTGCTTTTCTGCAGGAGGGACTGGTGCACTTCACAAAATAGATGGCATCATGAGGCAGGAAAATTATGTAGATATATTGAAGCAACATCTCAAGACATCAGTCAGGAAGTTAAAGCTTGGTCGCAAATGGGTATCCCAAATGGACAATGACCCCAAGCATACTTCCAAAGTTGTGGCAAAATGGCTTAAGGACAACAAAGTCGAGGTATTGGAGTGGCCATCACAAAGCCCTGACCTCAATCCTATATTTGTGGGCAGAACTGAAAAAGCATGTGCAAGCAAGGAGGCCTACAAATCTGACTCAGTTACACCAGCTTTGTCAGGAGGAATGGGCCAAAATTCACTCAAC
>NC_048569.1:93149326-93299326 GCF_013265735.2 Oncorhynchus mykiss | reverse complement strand
TGGCATCCCCTTCCTAATTTATGTCTAGGCACACGGACCATTTCATACATAATGACAATATGGAAGGGGGGGAGAGTCACAGAATGGTTAGATAAGCAGTAGTGCGGACACTGAAGGATTTCAAAGCTTGATTATACTGTAAAGCTGTTAAACCATTTTAAGTCATGTTTAAACAAGCCAGTATCTTACAAATGTAAGATGTATCATTCAGTTTTTATTGATTAAGTTTGGTGTGATTTTGCATTAGCAGCAGGTCCTGAATCACAACGTGGTTTCCACACATGTCCTTCAGCCTGGTCATTAGTCTGAAGAAGGCAGTGGGCCTCATGCAGGAGTGTCTCGTTTTCCCCTGTTTCTTTACTAAACTAACTATTTAGTTACCTCTGTGTCTGTATAGCTGGGCGCGTGTGTGTGTGTGTGTGTGTGTGTGTGTGTGGTGAAATACATGTCTCTAATAGGGGAAGGCAAAGCATTCCCTGACAGGTTGAGTGGTACGTGATCATTTTGATCACTTGTTAGCCGGACCTTTCGGAACAAGTCTTGTTCAAGTGCATTCTGTTTTGGACCCTGTGTTTCTGATATACAGGTAACTGCCGAAACAAAGGACATCTTGAGTAAATGAGGGATACTAAGTACACTATATATACAAAAGTATGTCAAAATAGTTGGATTTTCGTCAATTTTAGCCACACCCATGCTGACGGATGTATTAAAAAAAATTGCACACTGCCATGCAATCTCCATAGACAAACATTGTCAGTAGAATGCCCTTACTGAAAACCTCTGACTTTCAACGTGACACCCGCCATAGGATGCCACCTTTCCAACAAGTCAGTTTGTCAAGTTTATGAGCTGCCCCAGTCAACTGTAAGTGCTGTTATTGTGAAGTGGAAACGTCTAGGAGCAACAACGGCTCAGCCGCGAAGTGGTAGGCCACACAATCTCACAGAACAGGACCTCTTTATTTGGGCAGTTACCTGTATATTCTCTGCATGGACAGCCATTGAGTATACATGAGGGTGGCGATGGATAGTCCTGGTGCTCTCAGTTAGCAACATGTAAAGCTATTGGACCACCGGCCTAATTCTGATTCCGGTGACATTTCATAACTCCACAAGAAAAGAATAAGCTATAATTCAGTTTTGTGGTACAGATGTTTTATCTCTTAACCTGTGTTTTTTTGGAAACGATGAAGGCAAAGTTGGCTCTTATTTTATACTAAATAAAAATATAAACGCAACATGTAACATTTTCGTCAATTTTACTGAGTTACAGTTCAAATAAGGAAATCAGTACATTGAAATACCATTTTCACATGGATTTCACATGACTGGGCAGGGGTGCAACCATGGGTGGGTGCCAGGCCCAGCCAATCAGAATGAGTTTTTACGACAAAAGGGCTTTATAACAGACAGAAATACTCCTTTCAACAGCTGTCCGGGTGGCTGGTCTCTGATGATCCCGCAGGTGAAGAAGCCAGATGTGGAGGTCCTGGGCTGGTGTGATTACACGTGGTCTGTGGATGTGAGGCCAATTGGACGTACTGACAAATTATCTAAAATGATGTTGGAGGCTTATGGTAGAGAAATTAACATTTAATTATCTGGCAACAGCTTTGGCGGACATTCCTGCAGTCAGCATGCCAATTGCACGCTCCCTCAAAACTTGAGACATCTGTGGCATTGTGTTGTGACAAACCGCACATTTTAGTGTCCTTTTTATTGTCCCCAGCACAAGGTGCACCTGTGTAATGATCATGCCGTTTGAATCAGCTTCCTGACATGCTACACCAGTCCGGTGGATGGATTATCTTGGCTAAGGAGAAGGGCTCTCAAACTGGGACGTAAACACATTTGAGAGAAATAAGCTTTTTGTGCGTAATGGAACAATTCTGGCATCTTTTATTTCAGCTCATGAAACGTGGGACCAACACTTTACATGTTGCATGTTATATTTTTGTTCTGTAAAGAACTGGTACTCTAATCATTGTTTTGCCGTTATAACACCGACGTTGTGTAGCAGTAGTTGGCGACTCATTTATTTTACATTTCATTTCACCTGGTTCACCAAAGACATTTTCATATTTGACCTAATGCTTTATGGTGTCTTATTGAAACTGATATGAAAATGTTATTTTTTGGAGATGACGCGAAGATTCATCTAAGGTCCAGGTTTTTTAAAGATGTCACCATTTCTAAAGTCTTACATTTCCTCTAGCTCTACTGGAATCTGAGTTTGAGTCTTACTCGAACAAGAGAGCCGTGTGTGTGTGTGTGTGAGAGAGAGAGAAAGAATATCCCCGTCAATGTTATCAATATTGCCTAACTGAAAGGTTTCTAGAAGTTGTTTTACTTCCTTGCTTGTGTGTTTCTACAGATACAAGTATGATGATCCGTAATTTATAAAGAACCAAGATCATGTTGTGTACTGCCAATTACCACGAGTCACTTTGGATAGTAGCATACTTGAAGGGGAAATGAATGTCCTTAATAATAATAATAATGCTGCTTAGTAATGTGAGGTTGGTTCTAACTTTTATCTATCGCTTTCCGTCTGTCTTTATTTAGTATTTTTTGTAGCAGCACACAGCAAGGATGATTTTATTGTGCCGTTGTAGTTTGTTGACCGTCGGATGTAGAGACCTAAGAGACGCATGAAACTGCTGCCTTAGAGAAATCAGCTTTTTTTAGGAATAAATGTTTTTCAAACTATGTGTTGTGGGTTTGTTTTATTTGCTAGGGATTTTTAAGTGTTTATTACGTATGGATTACTGGGCTCACATGAACACAACCATTTATCATCTCATATTTCCCAGCATGATTAACTTAGCTAGTTACCTTCCTGGTTGAAAGTTAACTGGTTGTCGGTTAATGTGATTTGTACATTTTTAATTTTGTGTGTTATTTCAAAGGATATGTTTTTATTTATTTTTTACTCGTTTCCTAAATATCCTGGAAGTTTTAACATTTGCAGTAGGGCCATGTTTTGTTTATTGTAATGGCCACTACATTCATTAAATATTCTGTGAAAATACATGGTCTAGACCAGGGGTGTCAAACTCGTTCCATGGAGGGCCTAGTGCAGCGTTTCCCCAAACTCGTTCCCATGGAGGGCCTAGTGCAGCGTTTCCCCAAACTCGTTCCCATGGAGGGCCTAGTGCAGCGTTTCCCCAAACTCGTTCCCATGGAGGGCCTAGTGCAGCGTTTCCCCAAACTCGTTCCCATGTGGAGGGCCTAGTGCAGCGTTTCCCCAAACTCGTTCCCATGTGGAGGGCCTAGTGCAGCGTTTCCCCAAACTCGTTCCCATGTGGAGGGCCTAGTGCAGCGTTTCCCCAAACTCGTTCCCATGGAGGGCCTAGTGCAGCGTTTCCCCAAACTCGTTCCCATGTGGAGGGCCTAGTGCAGCGTTTCCCCAAACTCGTTCCCATGGAGGGCCTAGTGCAGCGTTTCCCCAAACTCGTTCCCATGGAGGGCCTAGTGCAGCGTTTCCCCAAACTCGTTCCCATGTGGAGGGCCTAGTGCAGCGTTTCCCCAAACTCGTTCCATGGAGGGCCTAGTGCAGCGTTTCCCCAAACTCGTTCCATGGAGGGCCTAGTGCAGCGTTTCCCCAAACTCGTTCCATGGAGGGCCTAGTGCAGCGTTTCCCCAAACTCGTTCCCATGGAGGGCCTAGTGCAGCGTTTCCCCAAACTCGTTCCATGGAGGGCCTAGTGCAGCGTTTCCCCAAACTCGTTCCCATGTGGAGGGCCTAGTGCAGCGTTTCCCCAAACTCGTTCCCATGGAGGGCCTAGTGCAGCGTTTCCCCAAACTCGTTCCCATGGAGGGCCTAGTGCAGCGTTTCCCCAAACTCAGTCCTTGCAACCCCAAGGGGATCAACATTTAGTTTGTTTTTTTGTTGCCTTAACGCTATACAGCTGATTCAAATCATCAACGCTTGGAATGAGTTTGACACCTGATCGAGACTCTTACGAGTGGCTGTCATGGCATTCTATGATATTATTGGCTAAATGGAAAAACCGGAAGAGAACAGTGGGAAACCTGTTGGCAGAATGTTTGCTCTTCCTCGTTTTGTCGTGCTACTGCAGACAAAAGGCTGTTGTTCAGGTGTTGTGGTTGTGCCGTTATAAGTCCCTGCAGGACATCCGGTCCTTCTGCTATTCTTTTATCTTCTCTGGCTTGTGGAGAAGACCACTGCAGCTCGCTCTCCTCTCAATAGGCAACCGTTTGGAAAACACTGTGTTTCCCTGCTCATGGTCTTAAGAGGCCTGTGGTGGTGTGATGATGTCACTTCTGGGCAACACAAAGAAACTTGTTGAAAGACGATGTTGACCATCTCCAGCCTGGTCTCATAGACCAGATGTAACATAGTAACCATACATCCGGGACACTCAAATTAGTACAGTATATGTTTGGTATGGTTACATGAGACAGAAGTTTACTTAAAGCAAAAGAGAAAGTAGGGTGGTTGGTTGTTTGGGAGTATAACACGAACGTCTAGCAACTCAAAGGTTGTGTGTTCGAATCTCATCATGGAAAACTTTAGCGTTTCAGCTGATTTGCAACTACTTAGCATGTTAGCTAATCCATTCCCTAACCTTAAACCTTTAACCTAACTCTTAACCCGAACCCCTAGCCTAGCTAACGTTAGCCACTCAGCCAGCTGAGCAGATAATTATATCCGGTAACAAATTGTGTCTTGGCTAATTAAAATCGGTTACGTTTCACTAAAGCATCCTTAGCAAAAATCCACCTACACCTTCTGATCAGGTGTTGTGATACTGATTGTCGCCTACAGCTCTATCTAGTGGTCGCGTGGGGGACGACAACTGTAGCATTGTAGCTAACCCTAACCCTTTTCCTAACCTGCTACGTTAATTATCCTAACCTGCTACGTTAATTATCCTAACCTGCTACGTTAATTATCCTAACCTGCTACGTTAATTATCCTAACCTGCTACGTTAATTATCCTAACCTGCTACGTTAATTATCCTAACCTGCTACTTTAATTATCCTAACCTGCTACGTAAACAAACCATCTGTGGCGACAAGTCAAAAGTATCACCACACCAGTCTGGACAATTAGCAAGTTGCAGTCATCACCTTTAAAGATTAAGAATGAATTTCATAAGGAGCTTGGTCTAGAACCTTCTTCAGCACTCTTCACAAGCACGACTGCTACAGCCTGATAATATCTCACTCTTCACAAGCACGACTGCTACAGCCTGATAATATCTCACTCTTGACAAGCACGACTGCTACAGCCTTATAATATCTCAGCATATGAGGCTACATGGATGTGTACACTGCCCTACATGTAGGTTACGCTTACAACCGTTTTGTTTTTATAATCATTAAATACATAAATACAAGTAACAAAGTGTATATTGACTGGTTTGGCTAGAGGGTTTTCTCCCAATGAGATTGGAACTCAAAGCCACCATTTTTTTATTTTTTTATTTATTGAACCTTTATTTAACTAGGCAAGTCAGTTAAGAACAAATTCTTATTTACAATGATTAGCATAAGACAAATAGTTTAAACTAGTGTTATTTTTTGCATTGGCTGCATCTCAATCCACCTTTGTGGCACTTCCACGCCTGTGGTGAGGAAGGTGACGGAGCCAGAGTGGTTGTTTGTCAGACCATGAGACACCCTGAAAATCGGTCTTCTCACAAAATCAGCTGTAGTGCCCGAATGGTTTGGCTTACATCTATGGAAAGACGAGACTCTCACGAAGACGAGGGTGTTTCTCCACTTTGCTCTACGGCCCCCCACAAGCGTCTTGGGACTCGTCTGATGTCGGAATAGCCGATATGCCAACTCCTGTCTGTAGCGTCAGAACAGTTTGGGCCGTAATTTGGTGTCGGTTGTTTTTCTCTAGGACGGCCAAGACTCGTCTGAAGGACCCCCGGTACTAATTCTACACGTTGCCATTGGGTGGAGAGAAAATATTGCCGTTTTTAAAGCACATTTCCTGAAATTCTACACATTTTGCCATGTTAAAACTAAATCTGAGTGCGAGTGGCTAGCAAAATCAGTTGTGGCCCCATTGAGGTCATGGCCCAATGGCACGTGCCATTCATGCCTGGTCCATAATTCAACCATGATACAGTGCATTCAGAAAGTATTCAGACCTTTTGACTTTTTCCACATTTTGTTACGTTACAGCCTTATTCTAAAATATATATTTTTTTTTTAAATGGTCATCAATCTACACACAATACCCCATAATGACAAAGCGAAAAATTGGTTTTTAGAAAATCTTGCTAATTTCTTCAAAATAAAAAAACTAATTACCTTATTTACATAAGTTTTCAGACCCTTTGGTATGAGACTCGAAAATGAGCTCAGGTGCATCCTGTTTCCATTGATCATCCTTGAGGAGTTTCTACAACTTGATTGGAGTCCACCTGTGGTAATTTCAATTGATTGGACATGATTTGGAAAGGCACACACCTGTCTATATAAGGTCCCACAGTTGACAGTGGATGTCAGAGCAAAAACCGAGCCATGAAGTCAAAGGAATTGTCTGTAGAGCTCCGAGACAGGATTGTGTCGAGGCACAGATTTGCGGAAGGGTACTAACAAATGTCTGCAGCATTGACGGTTCCCAAGAACACAGTGGCCTCCATCATTCTTAAATGGAAGAAGTTTGGAATCACCAAGACTCTTCCTAGAGCTGGCCGCCCTGCCAGACTGAACCCGGTTCTCTTTAACAGTTCTGTCCTGTACGGACTGAATACGGTTCTCTTTAACAGTTCTGTCCTGTACAGACTGAATACGGTTCTCTTTAACAGTCCTGTCCTGTACAGACTGAATACGGTTCTCTTTAACAGTTCTGTCCTGTACAGACTGAATACGGTTCTCTTTAACAGTCCTGTCCTGTACAGACTGAATACGGTTCTCTTTAACAGTTCTGTCCTGTACAGACTGAATACGGTTCTCTTTAACAGTTCTGTCCTGTACAGACTGAATACGGTTCTCTTTAACAGTCCTGTCCTGTACAGACTGAACCCGGTTCTCTTTAACAGTTCTGTCCTGTACAGACTGAATACGGTTCTCTTTAACAGTTCTGTCCTGTACAGACTGAATACGGTTCTCTTTAACAGTCCTGTCCTGTACAGACTGAATACGGTTCTCTTTAACAGTTCTGTCCTGTACAAACTGAATTACGGTTATTTTTAACAGTCCTGTACAGACTGAATACGGTTATCTTTGACTGTCCTGTACAGACTGAACCTGGTTCTCTTTAACAGTCCTGTCCTGTACAGACTGAATACGGTTCTCTTTAACAGTTCTGTCCTGTACAGACTGAATACGGTTCTCTTTAACAGTTCTGTCCTGTACAGACTGAATACGGTTCTCTTTAACAGTTCTGTACAGACTGAACCCGGTTCTCTTTAACAGTTCTGTCCTGTACAGACTGAATACGGTTCTCTTTAACAGTTCTGTCCTGTACAGACTGAATACGGTTCTCTTTAACAGTCCTGTCCTGTACAGACTGAATACGGTTCTCTTTAACAGTTCTGTCCTGTACAAACTGAATTACGGTTATTTTTAACAGTCCTGTACAGACTGAATACGGTTATCTTTGACTGTCCTGTACAGACTGAACCTGGTTCTCTTTAACAGTCCTGTCCTGTACAGACTGAATACGGTTCTCTTTAACAGTTCTGTCCTGTACAGACTGAATACGGTTCTCTTTAACAGTTCTGTCCTGTACAGACTGAATACGGTTCTCTTTAACAGTTCTGTACAGACTGAACCCGGTTCTCTTTAACAGTTCTGTCCTGTACAAACTGAATACGGTTCTCTTTGACTGTCCTGTACAGACTGAATACGGTTCTCTTTGACTGTCCTGTACAGACTGAATACGGTTCTCTTTGACTGTCCTGTCCTATACAGACTGAATACGGTTCTCTTTGACTGTCCTGTACAGACTGAATACGGTTCTCTTTGACTGTCCTGTACAGACTGAATACGGTTCTCTTTGACTGTCCTGTCCTATACAGACTGAATACGGTTCTCTTTGACTGTCCTGTACAGACTGAATACGGTTCTCTTTGACTGTCCTGTACAGACTGAATACGGTTCTCTTTGACTGTCCTGTACAGACTGAATACCGTTCTCTTTAACATTCCTGTCCTGTACAGACTGTAGAGTAGGTTACATAACTTCCTGTCCTGTAGAGTAGGTTACATAACTTCCTGTCCTGTACAGACTGTAGAGTAGGTTACATAACTATCCTGTCCTGTACAGACTGTAGAGTAGGTTACATAACTTCCTGTCCTGTACAGACTGTAGAGTAGGTTACATAACTATCTTGTCCTGTACAGACTGTAGAGTAGGTTACATAACTATCCTGTCCTGTACAGACTGTAGAGTAGGTTACATAACTATCCTGTCCTGTACAGACTGTAGAGTAGGTTACATAACTTCCTGTCCTGTACAGACTGTAGAGTAGGTTACATAACTATCCTGTCCTGTACAGACTGTAGAGTAGGTTACATAACTTCCTGTCCTGTACAGACTGTAGAGTAGGTTACATAACTATCCTGTCCTGTACAGACTGTAGAGTAGGTTACATAACTTCCTGTCCTGTACAGACTGTAGAGTAGGTTACATAACTATCCTGTCCTGTACAGACTGTAGAGTAGGTTACATAACTATCCTGTCCTGTACAGACTGTAGAGTAGGTTACATAACTATCTTGTCCTGTACAGACTGTAGAGTAGGTTACATAACTTCCTGTCCTGTACAGACTGTAGAGTAGGTTACATAACTATCCTGTCCTGTACAGACTGTAGAGTAGGTTACATAACTTCCTGTCCTGTACAGACTGTAGAGTAGGTTACATAACTATCTTGTCCTGTACAGACTGTAGAGTAGGTTACATAACTATCCTGTCCTGTACAGACTGTAGAGTAGGTTACATAACTATCCTGTCCTGTACAGACTGTAGAGTAGGTTACATAACTTCCTGTCCTGTACAGACTGTAGAGTAGGTTACATAACTATCCTGTCCTGTACAGACTGTAGAGTAGGTTACATAACTTCCTGTCCTGTACAGACTGTAGAGTAGGTTACATAACTATCCTGTCCTGTACAGACTGTAGAGTAGGTTACATAACTTCCTGTCCTGTACAGACTGTAGAGTAGGTTACATAACTATCCTGTCCTGTACAGACTGTAGAGTAGGTTACATAACTATCCTGTCCTGTACAGACTGTAGAGTAGGTTACATAACTATCTTGTCCTGTACAGACTGTAGAGTAGGTTACATAACTTCCTGTCCTGTACAGACTGTAGAGTAGGTTACATAACTATCCTGTCCTGTACAGACTGTAGAGTAGGTTACATAACTTCCTGTCCTGTACAGACTGTAGAGTAGGTTACATAACTTCCTGTTCTGTACAGACTGTAGAGTAGGTTACATAACTTCCTGTCCTGTACAGACTGTAGAGTAGGTTACATAACTATCTTGTCCTGTACAGACTGTAGAGTAGGTTACATAACTATCCTGTCCTGTACAGACTGTAGAGTAGGTTACATAACTATCCTGTCCTGTACAGACTGTAGAGTAGGTTACATAACTATCCTGTCCTGTACAGACTGTAGAGTAGGTTACATAACTTCCTGTCCTGTACAGACTGTAGAGTAGGTTACATAACTATCTTGTCCTGTACAGACTGTAGAGTAGGTTACATAACTATCCTGTCCTGTACAGACTGTAGAGTAGGTTACATAACTTCCTGTCCTTTTTTACTTCGAAGTTCTTTATTAGGGGGACTGTAAACTCTGTGTTCTGACTAAACAGCACGTTTCCCTAGTTACTACTATAAGTCCCATTTTTTTTTTTTTAATTTTTTTTTTACTGCTCTACTGTATGAGAGGTCAACTAACAAGGAGCACATACCACCACTACTATAACAGGACTAAAACAAGGCTTTGTTCCTGAAACCTGCTCACCTGATGGCAGATCCTGTTGCAGAAAAAAAGCATGAGAAGATCTCCACAATACTTCTGCAATCGATGCCAAATGACCCATCAGATCAGGTGTAATTCCAACAGATAGGGCACTTAGCCTAAATCCATCTGAAAATGGATGTAGTCAAACAAGGTTTGCTGACTTACTACTCACTGTGTACATTGGCATGCACCGCTCTGCATTCAGCTGCAGACCAAGTTGTTGGCTTGTTAATCTAGGCCTCTATTCAATGATTTAAATGATTGAAATTTAAAGGTGATGTTCCTGCTTTAGTAGAGACTGCGTTCATTGCAAACGCTGCATGTGTCGGCTCAATCGGAAATTACCTTTAATTTTCCAGTGCGGGATCTCTAACGCTTCAGTTTAGCCGACTGAATAGAGCTCCTAGTTTCACTATCCATTGGACAATGCCTAAGTCTGGGGTTTTTTTTCGGGCAGAGAGTAATACTGTATAATATAAAGCAACTTAGTCATGCGTGCATACATTTTACATAAGGGTGGTCCCGGGATTTGAACCCACTACGCTGGTGTTACAAGCGCCATGCTCTACCCAATTGATCTACAAAGGACCACAAGGAGAGAACAGGTGTTGCACATAGTGTTTTATTACACTTTATTATCCAGTTATACAACGGGTGGGTCTAATCCTGAATGCTGATTGGTTAAATCCGCATTCCAGTCAGTGTCTATTCCACAAGTTACCACAGGCTAAATCTATGACGTTAAAATGCCTTTTTACTCCGTTCCGTGTGACTACGCAATCCACTGTCTCATCAGCCCAGCCAGGCAATTTATACATTTGATCTCCACTATAAAAAGCATCTAGACATTATCTCACATTTCTTTTAGTTTTCAACAGCGGAGATTTGTATAAACCTGGGTCGCGTCCATAGATACAGAACAAACAGACTAAACGACTGGGTCGCGTCCATAGATACAGAACGAAAAGACTGAACGACTGGGTCGCGTCCATAGATACAGAACAAACAGACTAAACGACTGGGTCGCGTCCATAGATACAGAACGAAAAGACTGAACGACTGGGTCGCGTCCATAGATACAGAACAAAAAGACTAAACGACTGGGTCTCGTCCATAGATACAGAACAAAAAGACTGAACGACTGGGTCTCGTCCATAGATACAGAACAAAAAGACTGAACGACTGGGTCGCGTCCATAGATACAGAACAAAAAGACTGAACGACTGGGTCGGGTCTCTGGCAAACGAACCGATAGAACGAACGACCAGCCGGCTTGACTAGCAACCCTAGATTTCTGTTGGGACTATATCTTGTGGAAGGATTAAATAGTTTGAATAAATTCATTTTTTTTAAATTATGAAAATATGCAAATCATTACTTGAATACGTTGGTAACCCCTGGTATGAAAGTGATAATGCCTGAGAAGCCGGTGTTTGGAGGGATATATTGGCACGGTTTTGTCGGCCATCGGGCCTAACAACATCCGTGTCAATATATCCTCCATACACCAGCTTCTCAGGCATTATCACTTAAATCTATGTTTTTGATGTAAAATGATCATATTTCTGACTGACTGAAAATCTTACTTTGAAAACCAAATCCTCCAAGGCTGTCAGAGTAAATAGTCAGAGTGGCCATTTGATGAATTGTTCAGCAGTCTTATGGCTTGGGGGTAGAAGCTGTTCAGCAGTCTTATGGCTTGGGGGTAGAAGCTGTTCAGCAGTCTTATGGCTTGGGGGTAGAAGCTGTTCAGCAGTGTTATGGCTTGGGGGTAGAAGCTGTTCAGCAGTCCTATGGCTTGGGGGTAGAAGCTGTTCAGCAGTCTTATGGCTTTGGGGTAGAAGCTGTTCAGCAGTCTTATGGCTTGGGGGAGAAGCTGTTCAGCAGTCCTATGGCTTGGGGGTAGAAGCTGTTCAGCAGTCTTATGGCTTGGGGTAGAAGCTGTTCAGCAGTCTTATGGCTTGGGGGTAGAAGCTGTTCAGCAGTCTTATGGCTTGGGGGTAGAAGCTGTTCTGCAGTCTTATGGCTTTGGGGTAGAAGCTGTTCAGCAGTCTTATGGCTTGGGGGTAGAAGCTGTTCAGCAGTCTTATGGCTTGGGGGTAGAAGCTGTTCAGCAGTCTCATGGCTTGAAGGTAGAAGCTGTTCAGCAGTCTTATGGCTTGAAGGTAGAAGCTGTTCAGCAGTCTTATGGCTTGGGGGTAGAAGCTGTTCAGCAGTCTTATGGCTTGGGGGTAGAAGCTGTTCAGCAGTCTTATGGCTTGGGGGTAGAAGCTGTTCAGCAGTCTTATGGCTTGAAGGTAGAAGCTGTTCAGCAGTCTTATGGCTTGGGGGTAGAAGCTGTTCAGCAGTCTTATGGCTTGAAGGTAGAAGCTGTTCAGCAGTCTTATGGCTTGGGGGTAGAAGCTGTTCAGCAGTCTTATGGCTTGGGGGTAGAAGCTGTTCAGCAGTCTTATGGCTTGGGGGTAGAAGCTGTTCAGCAGTCTTATGGCTTGGGGGTAGAAGCTGTTCAGCAGTCTTATGGCTTGAAGGTAGAAGCTGTTCAGCAGTCTTATGGCTTGGGGGTAGAAGCTGTTCAGCAGTCTTATGGCTTGAAGGTAGAAGCTGTTCAGCAGTCTTATGGCTTGAAGGTAGAAGCTGTTCAGCAGTCTTATGGCTTGGGGGTAGAAGCTGTTCAGCAGTCTTATGGCTTGGTGGTAGAAGCTGTTCAGCAGTGTTATGGCTTGGGGGTAGAAGCTGTTCAGCAGTGTTATGGCTTGGGGGTAGAAGCTGTTCAGCAGTCTTATGGCTTGGGGGTAGAAGCTGTTCAGCAGTGTTATGGCTTGGAGGTAGAAGCTGTTCTGCAGTCTTATGGCTTTGGGGTAGAAGCTGTTCAGCAGTATTATGGCTTGGGGGTAGAAGCTGTTCAGCAGTCTTATGGCTTGGGGGTAGAAGCTGTTCAGCAGTCTCATGGCTTGGGGGTAGAAGCTGTTCAGCAGTCTTATGGCTTGGGGGAGAAGCTGTTCAGCAGTCTTATGGCTTGGGGGTAGAAGCTGTTCAGCAGTCTTATGGCTTGGGGGTAGAAGCTGTTCAGCAGTCTTATGGCTTGGGGGTAGAAGCTGTTCAGCAGTCTTATGGCTTGGGGGTAGAAGCTGTTCAGCAGTCTCATGGCTTGGGGGTAGAAGCTGTTCAGCAGTCTTATGGCTTGGGGTAGAAGCTGTTCAGCAGTCTTATGGCTTGGGGGTAGAAGCTGTTCAGCAGTCTTATGGCTTGGGGTTAGAAGCTGTTCAGCAGTCCTATGGCTTGGGGGTAGAAGCTGTTCAGCAGTCCTATGGCTTGGGGGTAGAAGCTGTTCAGCAGTCTTATGGCTTGGGGGTAGATGCTGTTCAGCAGTCTTATGGCTTGGGGGTAGAAGCAGTTCAGCAGTCTTATGGCCTGGGGGTAGAAGCTGTTCAGCAGTCTTATGGCTTGGGGGTAGAGCTGTTAAGGAGCCTCTAGGACCTAGACTTGGTGCTCCAGTACCGCTTGCCGTGCGGTAGCAGAGAGAACAGTCTATGACTTGGGTGACTAGAGTCTTGGACAATTTTTGCACCATCCTCTCACACCGCTTGGTATATAGATCCTGGATGACAGGAAGCTTGTCCCCAGTGATGTACTGGGCCGTACACACTACCCTCTGTAACACCTTCTGGTTGGATGCCGAGCAGTTGCCATACCAGGCGGTGATGCAACCAGTCAGGATGCTCTCGATGGTGCAGCTGTAGATCTCCTAAGGGGGAAAAGGTGTTGTCGTGCCCTCTTCACAACTGTCTCGGTGTGTTTGGACCATGATAGTTTGTTGGTGATGTGGACACCAATGTTCTTCAAACTCTCAACCCGCTCCACTACAGCCCTGTCGATGTGAATGGGGGCGTGTTTGGCCCTCCTTTTCCTGAAGTCCACGATCAGCTCCTTTGTCTTGCTCACGTTGAGGGAAAAGTTGTCCTGAGCTTTAAGAGAGCGTAAGTGGGAAACACAGGAGTGTACATTATGCTTGGTGGTTGTATCCTATCCTCCTGAGTTGACTGTGTCAAAACATTGATACAGTATATGTGGTATGTCTTTGTGAGTGCTGCTGCAGACTCTGTAGTTTAATGAAGTGGAGTAATGCAGAAATATTCGTAATCCTCTATACAATACCCTGCACTTGAAAAGCTCTCTAGGAGCCTGTCCTACTCTCTCCTGTCTTGCTCTGTCCTGTCCGGCTCTGTCCTGACTTCTCAGTCCTTTCCTGCTCTGTCCTGCTCTGTTCTGTCCTGTCTTGCTCTTTCCTGTCCTGCTCTGCTCTGTTCTGTCCTGTCTTGCTCTATCCTGTCCTGCTCTGCTCTGTTCTGTCCTGTCTTGCTCTATCCTGTCCTGGTCTGCTCTGTTCTGTCCTGTCTTGCTCTATCCTGTCCTGCTCTGCTCTGTTCTGTCCTGTCTTGCTCTATCCTGTCCTGCTCTGCTCCGTTCTGTCCTGTTCTGCTCTGTTCTGTCCTGTCTTGCTCTATCCTGTCCTGCTCTGCTCTGTTCTGTCCTGTCTGATAATACTCCCGAAGGATGTATATATTAAGGTTGTAGGGGAAGACATTTTTTAAAGTTAAGTACTGTAATTTATCCCGGTATTTTGCTGTGTATTCTTTCTTGTATGTACAGTCCATTCGGAAAGTAATCAGATTTCTTCCCCATTTTGTTACGTTACAGCCTTATCCTAAAATGGATTACCCCTCACCAATCTTCCCCTCACCAATCTTCAAAATACCCCGTAATGACATCACAATACCCCGTAATGACATCACAATACCCCGTAATGACATCACAATACCCCGTAATGACATCACAATACCCCATAATGACAAAGCAAAAAAAGGTTCTTAGAAATGTATAAATGTATAAAAATAAAAAACTGATTTACATAAGTATTAAGACCATTTACTCAGTACTTTGTTGATTAATGTACCTTTTGGCAGCGATTACAGCCTCAAATCTTCTTGGGTATAATGCTTCAAGCTTGGCACACCTGTATTTGGGGAGTTTCTCCTATTCTTCTCTCCTGATTCTCTCAAGCTCTGTCAGGTCGGATGGGGAGCGTCGCTGCACAGCTATTTTCAGGTCTCTACAGAGATGTTCGATTGGGTTCAAGTCCAGGCTCTGGATGGGCCACTCAAGGACATTCAGAGACTTGTCCCGAAGTCACTCCTGCGTTGTCTTGGTTGTGCGCTTAGGGTCGCTATCCTGTTGGAAGGTGAACTTTCACCCCAGTCTGAGGTCCTGAGCAGATTTTCATCAAGGATCTCTGTACTTTTCTCCATTCATCTTTCCCTCGATACTGACTAGTCTCCCAGTCCCTGCCTCTGAAAAGAATCCCCACAGCATGATGCTTCCACCAGCATGCTTCATGGTGCCAGGTTTGCTCCAGACCAGATAATCTTGTTTCTCATGGTCTGATAATCCTTTAGGTGTCTTTTGTCAAACACCAAGCGAGCTGTCATGTGCCTTTTACTGAGGAGTGGCTTCCATCTACCATAAAGGCCTGATTGGTGGAGTGCTGCAGGAATGGTTGTCCTTCTGGAAGGTTCTCCCATCTCACACAGAACTCTGGAGCTCTGTCAGAGTGACCATTGGGTTCTTGGTCATCTCCCTGGCCAAGGGCCTTCTCCCCTGATTGCTCAATTTGGCCAGGCTGCCAGCTCTAGGAAGATTCTTGGTGGTTCCAAACTTCTTCCATTTCAGAATGATGGAGGTCATTCTGTTCTTGGGTACCTTCAATGCTGCAGAAATGTGTTGGTACCCTTCCAAAGATTTGTGCCTCGACACAATCCTGTCTCGGAACTCTACGTACAATTCTTTTGACCTCATGGCTTGGTTTTTGCTCTGACATTTTTAATTTTATTTAACTAGTTAAGTCAGTTAAGAACAAATTCTCATTTACAATGACGGCCTACACCGGCCAAACCCGGACGACGCTGGGCCAATTGTGCACCGCCCTATGGGACTCCCAATCTTGGCGAGTTGGGATACAGCCTGTATTCGAACCAGGGTGTCTGTAGTGATGTCTCTAGCACTGAGATGCAGTGCCTTAGACCGCTGCGCTACTAGAGAGCCCATGCACCTCCAACTGTGGGACCTTTATATAGACAGGTGTGTGCTTTTCCAAATCATGTCCAATCAAATGAATTCCTCACGGGTGGACACCAATCAAGTTGGAGAAACATCAAGGATGATCAATGGAAACAGGATGCACCTGAGCTCAATTTCGAGTCTCAGATCAAAGGGTCTGAAAACTTATGTAAATAAGGTATTTCTGTTTTGTTTTTTTAAAACATTTGCCAAAAAATCTAAACCTCTTTTCACTTTGTATGCGGTATTGTGTGTAGATTGATGAGGATTTTTAAAAATGTAATACATTTTAGAATAAGGCTGTAACGTAACAATGTGGAAAAAGTCAAGGGGTCTGAATACTTTCCCAATGCACTGTATATGCCTCAGTCAGCATGGAAAACAAGGACTGTCTGCATGCGGAGCGCCGTCCCAGAGACCTCTTGTGCGTAACATTGGCTCATCTGTCAGTTGGAGCGCAAGCCTTTCAAGAAAGCTAAACAGACTGCAAAACAGGGCTCCAAATGGGCAAACTGGGGCGTGAGTAACGGTAACTCGCAGTAGCTGAACGCGGCAGCTCTGCACCACAGGGGGCCCTCAGACACTAAACCACTCAATGAGTTAGGAGCTGGAACAGAGCAGTCGCCCAGACACAGCCAGCCAACCTCCCACAGTAATGGCTGTTGTGCCCCGCCAACCGCAGCCAAAGAACCTCAAGGCCTCTGGCTGCAATAGAAACAGGAGGGGGAGGGAGGGAGGGGGAGATACAGAGAGACAGGCAGAAGCAGCACAGAGTGGCAGAAAGTATGTGATTGTGTCTGGGGGTGTACTCTATGGCACACTGAGGGGGTTGGAGTTCTGTCTGTGGGTGTAGTCTCCTCCTCCTCTCTTCCTCCCTATTATCCCTCTCCTCTTCCTCTCTTTCTCCCTCTCCTCCTCCGTCTCTTCATCCCTCTCCTCCTCCCTCTCTCCCTCTCCTCCTCAGTGGGGAGTCTTTACAGTCACCTCCCTCTGTTTTAATTATCCGCTCTGCTCCTGGGTATTTCATCTGACAACAAATCCGATGACAACTGTCTTTCTTTTCCTCTTTGTGCGGGAGCTCCCAGACACACACACACACACACACACACACACACACACACACACACACACACACACACACACACACACACACAGAGTCAGACACCCATGCGAGGTTCGTTAACAAAGTCGCCGCGCGGCTGAGTCCTGAGGCTCCCCTGTTAATGTGTCTGCTGCTTCATTAAACTCTGTTCTGAATGAGGGAGGGTGACACACTTCTACCCCAGAGAGAGGGACAGATGCAGACAGAATGGGAACACTTGTGTCTCTCTATTGTATTATTCATCAGAGGCTGTCACTTTGGATCTGTGTTGGTTCAGATGAGCACGAAGTCTGACTGGCTGACTGACTGGCTGACTGACTGACTGACTGACTGACTGACTGGCTGGCTGGCTGGCTGGCTGTCTGGCTGACTGATTGACTGGCTAGCTGACTGACTGGCTAGCTGACTGACTGGCTGGCTGACTGACTGACTAACTGGCTGGCTGACTGACTGGCTGGCTGGCTAGCTGACTGACTGACTAACTGGCCGGCTGACTGACTGGCTGGCTGACAGAGGGCCCCCTGTGGTGCAGAGCTGACTGACTGACTGATATGCTGACCGACTGACTGGTTAGCCGACTGACTGGCTGACTGACTGGCCAACTGAGGGTTCAGGGAGAGGTGGTGGAAAGGACACACCTTTGAAGCCTTTTGGGGGTCTGTTCCGTTCTGGGGGTCTGTTCCGTTCTGGGGGTCTGTTCCTTTCTGGGGGTCTGTTCCTTTCTGGGGGTCTGTTCCTTTCTGGGGGTCTGTGCCTGTGATTGGAGAGCCAAAGCTTTGTGTACTCAGCTGTGCCCTGGGGCGAGACTGTAGAGCCCTCCCTCTGAGCCTGTTCAGCCCAACTGGGAATCCTTCCCTGTTTTATTAATGAAACTCAGAGGAAATGTCAATTAAAGCCCACACTGCTTCCCAAAACAAAGGCTTTTACTGTGGCTTTGTGACAAACGGGAAGAAAAATAGTTTGTGCCACACTCAAATAAGTCCAAATACGCCCGGCTTGCCTGGAATGTCTGTTTGCAATGCTAGTCCATTTGCTTAATAGCATGAAACCCTTTGTGATGTCAAGTCTTCATATCAATGATGCTACCTCAAACCCCCCCACCCCCACCCCCACCCCCGTCACATCACTCTTAACTGTATTTCATCTGGTAAGAACACATTCTGTTTCACGTTAACGACGTGAACATAGAGATGTGAAGACTTTCTGCGGGATGCGTTCTGGTGCTTTGTTTTACAAACTTGTTTACTGGGTGGATTTGCAAGGCAAGGTATTCCATCAGCTCTCCGATGATGAACGTGTTATTGGGGCGCGGACGAGGAATGTGAATCTGGAGGCAAATTGTAGTAAAATCACAAGGGTTTGTTGGTTTTTTTCTGGACTGACTTGACAGTAATTGCTCTGAGAGAACCGGGGCTAAAGGTGTGTGTTTTAAAGTGCAGCCAGCCAGCCAGCCAGCCAGCCAGCCACGCCCAAACCTGAGGCCATTAAACTGTAACACAGAGCCGGTTCCATCAAAGACATGAAACAACACAATAAACTCCCTGTTAGTACGTCTGTCAGCAGGGCTTTGCCTAGCTACCCTTTCGCTCTCTCTCTCTCTCCTCCCCCCTTTTCCTCTCCTTTCTCTGCAATTTACTGAGTAATTGCTCCATTGTGTAAACAGCGATTACCGTTGCCAAACGTTGCTTGGCCTGAAAGCTCCTTCCTGTCACAACTCTCCTACATTACTCCTCCTGCTCCTCTGTTCAAAGCCCAGGCTGTTGCCTGCACAGTCAGATTTTAAAAATAAAAACCTCTCCAGTTCTTCTGGCCAAGACGGAGGCTGTTTGAACTAGCCTGAAGAAGCGGCAGGAAGACACACAAACCTCCCTCTCTGTGTGTGTGTGTGTCTCTAATGCAGATTTGATTGCTTTTTTTTACTGCTCTGAGTCAAGCTTGAATGACACAGCATTACCTTTGTTTAGACAGTGGGAGAAACATTTGTGGGCCGTGCAGGTTGTTTGGAGAGAGAGTCCTTTGCTGTAAAGGAACCGTAAAGAAACTGTAAAGAAACCGTAAAGGGTTTGTAAATGTTTTTATATACCAGACCGATATGAATAAGGTTGAGACCACTGGTGCACAAATCTTCATGTCCACATCCTGACTCAACCCAAACCCTAACCATAACTTCCTGTCCACATCCCAACTCAACCCTAACCCTAGCTTCATGTCCACATCCTGACTCAACCCAAACCCTAACCCTAGCTTCCTTTCCACATCCCGACTCAACCCTAACCCTAGCTTCATGTCCACATCCCGACTCAACCCAAACTCTAAACCTAGCTTCCTGTCCACATCCCGACTCAACCCAAACCCTAACCCTAGCTTCATGTCCACATCCCGACTCAACCCAAACCCTAACCCTAGCTTCCTGTCCACATCCCGACTCAACCCAAACTCTACCATAGCTTCATGTCCACATCCTGACTCAACCCAAACCCTAACCCTAGCTTCCTGTCTACATCCCGAACTAACCCTGACCCTAGCTTCCTGTCCACATCCCGACTCAACCCTAACTCAAACCCTGACCCTAACTTCATGTCCACATCCCGACTTAACCCTAACCCTAGCTTCCTGTCCACATCCCGACTCGACCCTAACCCTAGCTTCGTGTCCACATCCCGACTCGACCCTAACCCTAGCTTCCTGTCCACATCCTGACTCAACCCTAACCTTAACCCTAGCTTCCTGTCCACATCCCGACTCAACCCTAACTTCATGTCCACATCCCGACTCAACCCTACCTTCATGTCCACATCCCGACTCAACCCAAACCCTAACCCTAGCTTCCTGTCCACATCCCGACTCAACCCAAACTCTAAACATAGCTTCATGTCCACATCCCGACTCAACCCTGACCCTAGCTTCATGTCCACATCCCGACTCAACCCTAACCCTACCTTCCTGTCCACATCCCGGCTCAACCCAAACACTAACCCTAACTTCATGTCCACATCCCGACTCAACCCTAACTTCATGTCCACATCCTGACTCAACCCTAACCCTAGCTTCCTGTCCACATCCCGACTCAACCCTAACCCTAGCTTCCTGTCCACATCCCGACTCAACCCAAACCCTAACCCTAGCTTCCTGTCCACATCCCGACTCAACCCAAACTCTACCATAGCTTCATGTCCACATCCTGACTCAACCCAAACCCTAACCCTAGCTTCCTGTCTACATCCCGAACTAACCCTGACCCTAGCTTCCTGTCCACATCCCGACTCAACCCTAACTCAAACCCTGACCCTAACTTCATGTCCACATCCCGACTTAACCCTAACCCTAGCTTCCTGTCCACATCCCGACTCGACCCTAACCCTAGCTTCCTGTCCACATCCTGACTCAACCCTAACCTTAACCCTAGCTTCCTGTCCACATCCCGACTCAACCCTAACTTCATGTCCACATCCCGACTCAACCCTACCTTCATGTCCACATCCCGACTCAACCCAAACCCTAACCCTAGCTTCCTGTCCACATCCCGACTCAACCCAAACTCTAAACATAGCTTCATGTCCACATCCCGACTCAACCCTGACCCTAGCTTCATGTCCACATCCCGACTCAACCCTAACCCTACCTTCCTGTCCACATCCCGGCTCAACCCAAACACTAACCCTAACTTCATGTCCACATCCCGACTCAACCCTAACTTCATGTCCACATCCCGACTCAACCCTAACTTCATGTCCACATCCCGACTCAACCCAAAGTTTAACGTCATGTCCACATCCTGACTCAACCCTAACCCTAGCTTCATGTCCACATCCCGACTCAACCATAACCCTAGCTTCCTGTCCACATCCCGACTCAACCCTTACCCTAGCTTCATGTCCACATCCTGACTCAACCCTAACTCCACATCCCAACTCAACCCAAACCCTAACCCTAGCTTCATGTCCACATCCCGACTCAACCCAAACCCTAACCCTAGCATCCTGTCCACATCCCGACTCAACCCAAACTCTAACTATAGCTTCATGTCCACATCCTGACTCAACCCAAACTTCCTCACCCCTGGATCTAAATGGAATGTCCCTTCCAAAACATTATACATTTTCCTACGCTTACCTTACAGTACCTACTAGCATTGTTGTAGTACTCGAGTCCAGGATTTAGACTTATCGCGGACTTGAGTCATAATTTTCATGACTTGTGACTCGACTGGGACTGGACCAGTGGTGAATCTCTCTTTTGCATAATTCAACATACTAGCTACAACAGCAAATGTTAGATAGCTGTATTATCTATTGAGATGTGCAGATCTGCAACACTGTTATGAAATGTATAAATGGTTGGACTGCTACTTTTGGGACACCGAAGGGACTTGTGACTCGAGTATATAGGACTCAGACTTGAACACTAGGGACTTGTGACTCGAGTATATAGGACTCAGACTTGAACACTAGGGACTTGTGACTCGAGTATATAGGACTCAGACTTGAACACTAGGGACTTGTGACTCGAGTATATAGGACTCAGACTTGAACACTAGAGACTTGTGACTCGAGTATATAGGACTCAGACTTGAACACTAGGGACTTGTGACTCGAGTATATAGGACTCAGACTTGAACACTAGGGACTTGTGACTCGAGTATATAGGACTCAGACTTAAACACTAGGGACTTGTGACTCAACTATAAAGGACTTAGACTTGAACACTAGGGACTTGGGACTGGACTTAGACACAAGGTTTAGTGTCCTGACTACATCACTGCCTCCTAGTACCTACTTGACTAGATCACTGCCTCCTAGTACCTACTTGACTAGATCACTGCCTCCTAGTACCTACTTGACTACATCACTGCCTCCTAGTACCTACTTGACTACATCACTGCATCCTAGTACCTACTTGACTACATCACTGCCTCCTAGTACCTACTTGACTACATCACTGCCTCCTAGTACCTACTTGACTACATCACTGCCTCCTAGTACCTACTTGACTACATCACTGCATCCTAGTACCTACTTGACTACATCACTGCCTCCTCGTACCTACTTGACTACATCACTGCCTCCTCGTACCTACTTGACTACATCACTGCATCCTAGTACCTACTTGACTACATCACTGCCTCCTCGTACCTACTTGACTACATCACTGCCTCCTCGTACCTACTTGACTACATCACTGCATCCTAGTACCTACTTGACTACATCACTGCCTCCTAGTACCTACTTTGACAATGGTGCTTCCAGCGGTTTGAAAAATGGTGGATATGGGTTTGAAATGAAGCAGGTTTGGAGACCGCTCCTCTGCTCCTGCGGTTAGGCCGTCTCAGTCAGACACTGTTTACTTACCCAGCCCCACAGAAGCCAGAGGGGAAGAACAGACAGACACACAGACAGAGACAGAGAGGGGGAGAGAGAGAGACTGAGATGATCGGAGGAGACGAGGGCCACAGACAAACCTCTGACATTTGAATGGTTTTGATACCTTATGAATCCTTATGCAACCCCAACAAAGTTCTCCAAGCCACCTCTATAATCACGACACACACATACCACTCATACTCCAACCACAGACTCACCTAGGAATTCAGCCCAGAGCTCCTTGTAACAGTAGACTGGAGACTGTGGTTCAACACACCGCCTATCTTCTCTCTAGCCCCGTTTATATCTGGTGGTAACATGCGTCCTTCGTTCTGATCTCTGTACTGATCTTGTCCGTTTACACTTCATAACATCTGATCGTAAATAAGTTCCCAATGCATATTTTAATTGTCTACACCTGTATGAAAATGTGGGCACAACCAGATACAGGGAGAATGTTAGTGCCAGGTATTAATGGGGCCTTGTGTGTGCTCTGCAGCCAGACTACCTTACTAGCCACATCAAGCTCACGGGCCAGCTCAGCAGACAAACATTGGCGTCAAAATATGGCCTTGCAATTATATTTTTGTATATTATAAAACAGACAATCCTGCAAGTACTTTGGAATAAAACACATTTCCCTGCACCGATCCGGTGTATGTGACAATAAAACACATTTCAATACATTTTGGTGCAAAAGGATATGAACAGACAGTCTTCCTTCCTGTTGGGTCTAACTCTGACCCCCCCCCCCCCCCCCCCCCCCCCCTAACCACTTACAATTGGGCAAACATTCGCCATAGCAATATTACAATGTTGAGATATTGCTCAAACTGAACCTTTCTGACCGTTTCAGAGAGACATGAAGTGTGTAGGCGCTAGGAGGTTTAGCAGAGGGGTCCATTTGATTGGCCGTCTCGCAGTGGGGGCCCTCAGTCTTGAACGCAGGGGCACCCAGGGGAAATGAGTAGAAGTCCATTCTGAACTAATTTGTGGCCTTTGTGCCTGGCGAGGCTACCCCAGCTGTGTGTCTCAGGCCAGCAGACACACGCCGATATTTGTTGTGGAGAAGCTGAATATCCCCACCATGTCAGTTCCAGCTCACTGCCCCCATTCTTAGGAAGGCCACAACAAGCTCTAAACGCACGCACACGCACACACGGACACACACCTCACCGTCCAGATTGGGGCGACAGTTTGCATTCTTAATCTCCTCCCTCCCTTTCATTCTTTGGCAGCCAGTGAGAGACTTTTGTCTCTGACCGAATTTCAAACGTCTATTTATGCGACGCGGTTTAATGGTGTCGTCGGGCAGAATCTGTTTGAAATGTAAAAAAAAAAACATTTTACATGACAATGGGTCCATTGAGTAGCCCTACTCATCCCGCTAGCCTCTGCCAGATCCCCTTTTCAGAGCAAGATGTTTCATCTTCTTATGCATGTTTGCATTGTGTTAGGAAATCCATAAATTTAAAAGTTGATCCAGCATGATGCTACAAACATGTCCATGAGAGAGCAGCCAAACATGACTGGACAGGGTTTGAGAGAGCAGCCAATCATAACGGAACAGGGTTTGAGAGAGCAGCCAAGCATGACGGAACAGGGTTTGAGAGAGCAGCCAAACATGACTGGACAGGGTTTGAGAGAGCAGCCAAGCATAACGGAACAGGGTTTGAGAGAGCAGCCAAGCATGACGGAACAGGGTTTGAGAGAGCAGCCAAACATGACGGAACAGGGTTTGAGAGAGCAGCCAAACATGACAGAACAGGGTTTGAGAGAGCAGCCAATCGTGACAGAACAGGGTTTGAGAGAGCAGCCAAACATGACTGGACAGGGTTTGAGAGAGCAGCCAAGCATAACGGAACAGGGTTTGAGAGAGCAGCCAAGCATGACGGAACAGGGTTTGAGAGAGCAGCCAAACATGACAGAACAGGGTTTGAGAGAGCAGCCAATCGTGACAGAACAGGGTTTGAGAGAGCAGCCAAACATGACTGGACAGGGTTTGAGAGAGCAGCCAAACATGACTGGACAGGGTTTGAGAGAGCAGCCAAGCATAACGGAACAGGGTTTGAGAGAGCAGCCAAACATAACGGAACAGGGTTTGAGAGAGCAGCCAAACATGACTGGACAGGGTTTGAGAGAGCAGCCAAACATGACTGGACAGGGTTTGAGAGAGCAGCCAAACATGACAGAACAGGGTTTGAGAGAGCAGCCAAACATGACAGAACAGGGTTTGAGAGAGCAGCCAAGCATAACGGAACAGGGTTTGAGAGAGCAGCCAAACATGACTGGACAGGGTTTGAGAGAGCAGCCAATCGTGACAGAACAGGGTTTGAGAGAGCAGCCAATCGTGACAGAACAGGGTTTGAGAGAGCAGCCAAGCATGACGGAACAGGGTTTGAAAGAGCAGCCTAGCATAACGGACAGGGTTTGAGAGAGCAGCCAAGCATGACAGAACAGGGTTTGAGAGAGCAGCCAAGCATGACGGAACAGGGTTTGTTGAGGATAATGTCATATCTAGTAGGCACAGTTTTTTTGTGCTGTTGTTGTTTACATAGATTTGTGGGGTTCGTTTTGAAGTTTTTCATTGGCTTTGAAAATAATTCATGATGTTGTGTCACATGTATGTGAATGTCTGTCTCATATCTCTAGACATTTTATTCTGGATGTTCTTAAGAGCAATATGTTTTGTACAAACAAAGGCAACTGTTTTCGGGGAATCATTTTCTGGTCAAATACCTTAAATGTTATTTTAGATTATTTTGTAGTTTATGATAGAATTATGCTTGAGGGGTATTATTTGATAATAAAAACAGAATTAAAATCACCGGAATGATGTTTTGAGTTTCAAGATAGATGCAAAATAAATCTAGACAGCTGCTGTTTCTTCCCTTCTCCAACTTTGTCTGGTCTGCCCTCTCTCTTCTCCCTCTCTTCTCTTTCCTCTCTCTTCTCCTCTTCTCCTCTCTCCTCCTCTTCTCCTCTCTCCTCCTCTACTCTCTCCTCTTCTCCTCCTCTCCTCCTCCTCTCTCCTCCTCTACTCTCTCCTCTTCTCCTCCTCCTCTCCTTTTCTCTCCTCCTCTCCGGGGAGATAACCCAGCTGTTTTAGGGAGAGGAAGAGGAAGGGAAGGATGATGAGGGAGAGGAGGATTCTCCCATCTGGCAGTTCCACTGCCCCTCTCCCTCTGCAGCCGTCCATCAGGGCTGGGCCACAGCCTCATATCCTCCTCCAAACGCCCCCAAAGAGGAGCATCTCCACTGCGGCACACACCCGGCAGTGCCCCTTTACCCAGAGCAGGCCCTTGGGGCTCCAGGCAGCGTAGCCTCAAACAGCATCTCAGACAGTCAGGAAAGGGAAATGGGGATATGGATGAAAGACTGTGGGTGTCAATCAGAAATCTACAAGTCAAATGTTTCCCTCTAAGGAACTGAAATCACAGTTCGCACCCAGACTGTAGTTAGGGAGGCGTTGATTTATTCCTGCAATCTGTCCTCCATAGAGAGGTGTCAACATTCAAGCGCAGCCTACTGTACAGGCCAGGACGCCCACAGCTTTTCTCAGGAAGAAGTTCTCAGTAGGCTGCCTTTCAATGAGGCTGTCAACCACACTGTCCACGCACCACTGATCTGAGAACAGTTCCACAGGCCTGAGTCCTCTCCTGACCACTGAGAATAGAATCTGAGTAACTCTATGCCTGACCTACAGTTGAAGTCGGAAGTTTACATACACTTAGGTTGGAATCATTAACACTCGTTCTTCAACCAGATTATTTCACTTATAATTCACTGTATCACAATTCCAGTGGGTCAGAAGTTTACATACACTAAGTTGACTGTGCCTTTAAACAGCTTTGAAAATTCCAGAAAATTATGTCATGGCTTTAGAAGCTTCTGATAGGCTAATTGACATCCTTTGAGTCAATTGGAGGTGTACCTGTGGATGTATTTCAAGGCCTACCTTCAAACTCAGTGCCTCTTTGCTTGACATCATGGGAAAATCAAAAGAAATCAGCCAAGACCTCAGAAAATAAATTGCAGACCTCCACAAGTCTGGTTCATCCTTGGGAGCAATTTCCAGATGCCTGAATGTACCACATTCACCTGTACAATAAATAGTACTCAAGTATAAACACTATGGGACCACGCAGCCGTCATTCTGCTCAGGAAGGAGATGCGTTCTGTCTCCTAGAGATGAATGTAATTTGGTGCAAATCAATCCCAGAACAACAGCAAAGGACCTTTTGAAGAAGCTGGAGGAAACAGGTACAAAAGTATCTAAACCCACAGAAAAATGAGTCCTATATGAACATAACCTGAAAGGCCGCTCGGCAAGGAAGAAGCCACTGCTCCAAAACCGCCATACAAAAGCCAGACTACGGTTTGCAACTGCACATGGGGACAAAGATGGTACTTTTTGGAGAAATGTCCTCTGAAAAAATAAAACTGTTTGGCCATAATGACCACATTTGGAGGAAAAAGGGGGAGGCTTGCAAGCCGAAGAACACCATGAACATGTTGTTGGGATGCTTTTCTGCAGGAGGGACTGGTGCACTTCACAAAATAGATTGCATCATGTGGTCATGTGAAAATTTATGTGGATATATTGAAGCAACATCTCAAGACATCAGTCAGGAAGTTAAAGCTTGGTCGCAAATGGGTCTTCCAAATGGACACTGACCCCAAGCATACTTCCAAAGTTGTGGCAAAATGGCTTAAGGACAACATTATCAAGGTATTGGAGTGGCCATCACAAAGCCCTGACATCAATCCTAAAGGAAATTTGTGAGCAGAACTGAAATAGTGTGTGCGAGCAAGGAGGCCTACAAACCTGTCTGTTACCCCAGGTAGGTGTTTGTCCCCCTGTGTGCTGAGGGTGTCGGGTTCTTGTCCAGTTCTGGCATTTAGGTTGCCATAGACTAGTACATGTCCCTGGGCCTGGAAATCATCGATTTCCCCTTCCAGGATGGAGAAGCTGTCTTCATTAAAGTATGGGGATTCTAGTGGGGGGGGTGTAGGTAGCACACGAGGACATTTTTCTCTGTTGAGATCATTTCCTTTATCATTTCTAACCAGATGTAAAATGTCCCTTCCCTGTTTTACACCTGGTAGTTTGGTGGATGAGACTACCAGCTCTCTGTAACCTAGAGGTCAACCAGTGGGTCCATCTCCTCTATACCACCCACCTGGTAGTGTGGTGGATGGTACTACCAGCTCTCTGTAACCTAGAGGTCAACCAGTGGGTCCATCTCCTCTATACCACCCACCTGGTAGTTTGGTGGATGGTACTACCAGCTCTCTGTAACCTAGAGGTCAACCAGTGGGTCTGTCTCCTCTATACAATTTTTATTGTAGGATGACAATGTATTTCCGATTTCTTTGATGAAGTCCAGGTTCCTGCTCTTTAGGCGAAAGGCAGATGATCTCAGGCCTTGGATATTCCAGGATGAGATAGAGAAGGCTTTGTGTTTCATAAAGTGTCCAATGTTAGTCATGTGGTTTGGCCTCATACCAGTAAGTGTGAGCAGAGCCTGCTGAGCATCTGGTACATGCCATTGGCCTGGGCTAGTGTAATAGTGGGGGTTGGGCCTGTTTGCCTGCTCACGGCCTGGGCGTATGTGTGACTTTCATGTTGAGGCCCTCTTTGCGGAAGTGGGGGGACATGAGGTGGGCCGAAAGGGCATAGGTCTGATCTGAGGGGGTCTAAATGGGGTGTGGGCGTTGTAGTGCCGTTGGATTGATTAATGTGACGACTGCTGTTCATCGAATGATAAACGGTTTATAATTACGTGATTAAATAAATCAGGTAATTATTAACTAAGTAACCTGGGGCACCATGTAAAATCTTTGACTCAATAAAGCCAAACTTTTCCCAACAGTCGCTAATTAATTCATTTCCTCTACAGTCTCATTTTACAATAGTCGCTAATTAATTCATTTCTTGCATTTTGTGGTTATAAACTAATCGGACCTTGGCTGCAGCTCGTGGTCACCTAGTCGTGATAATTCTTAACTCACGTTTTATACCCTTGGGTCAGAAATGGGCGTTTCTGCCTTTAGGGCAAGTTCTCTGAGTGTAACTAGTTACGAGGCTGGAGGTCTGGGCTTTACTCAGATCCAATTTAGACAAGTAACGTCGCATGTCATCTTTACAAAAACATTCTCTTTGATCTGGGTATTTCCCACACAATGTACAAAATGCAAACATCAGGTTGGGAAACAATGTTTTTGTTATGACGTCGTCATTTAATAACATAACAAAAAACAACATTTTCATATTCCATCTATCGTCATTACCACCATGTTGGCTGACGAAACATATTGTCCCAAAGTCCATTTATTGCATGTCACTGTTCCGAGGTAGGTTCTCCATAGGCCCATCATACGTTCCATTCCTCCACAGTGAGAGGACAAAGGGATTTTGTGTGCTACCTTCAGATTTACAATGGGTGTGAGGTGTCATAAAACCCCCACCTCCATACCTCTCCTCTTGATCTCTCCCCCTCTGGCGGGTGTGGCACGGAAACCAAACCGGCTGCGCGCACGTGCGCCATCGTGTATTTTGTCCCCCCCACACCAAATGCGATCACGACACGCAGGTTAAAATATCAAAACAAACTCTGAACCAATTATATTATTTTGGGGACCGGTCGAAAAGCATTAAACATTTATGGCAATTTAGCTAGCTTGCTGTCGCTAGCTAATTTGTCCTGGGATATAAACATTGAGTTGTTATTTTACCTGAAATGCACAAGGTCCTCTACTCCGCCAATTAATCCACACATAAAACGGTCAACCGAATCGTTTCTAGTCATCTCTCCTCCTTCCAGGCTTTTTCTTCTCTTGACTTTATATTGCGATGGACAACTTTCATAAATTAGGTGCATTACTGACTATGTTCCTTTTTCAGTCACCCACGTGGGTATAACCAATGAGGAGATGGCACGTGAGTACCTGCTTCTATAAACCAATGAGGAGAAGGGAGAGGCAGCGAGATCTGCGTCAGAAATAGAACTGTGACTTCTAATTTAGCCCTTGGCAACGCAGACGCTCGTTGGCGCGCGCAATTATTGAATAACGTAGATTTCTAAATGTATTTTGCAACGCTCGCGCACCCAACGCGAGCGGTGTAGTCAGCCTGGGAGAGGTGTCTCTTGTAGGAGTGTGGTCCACATGGTAACCTGACCCGAACAGGCCAGTCATGGGGGGGTTGATTGGTTTGGGGGGGGGGGGGGGGGTGCTGTGGTCTATAGGTCCTCTCGGCGTGGGGGTCCGCGGTGGAATATTAGAGCTGTCAAATCCACAAACGGCTCTTGGCTGCATAAAGTCGCATTAAGAGAAATCCCATGTAGACAAGTTTGACCACTGGAATGTAAAATGTACACTAATCGAATAGGCTGATAACAATTCTCATTTCATTTTCAATTTGAGCTGAATTATTTCTACACTTTCTCATTCTGAACATCGCCAAAACATCAGCTCTGCATGCGGGTGTCGGCTATCGCCAGTTAACGATTGAGGCCTCTACTCAATCCGTATTGCTGAAGCGTTATAGATTTTACACAAAAAAAAAGTAATTCCCGATTGAGCCTACATGTGCAGCGTTTAACATGAATTCCGTCGCTGAATTTCCACGATTACGGATTGAATAGTCTGTAAATCTAGGTCTAAAGATTCAGGCAACCCAATCCCCCTCTGTCTGTGGTATTGTGTGCCATCCGCTGTCAAGCGTTCTTCTACAAGGACCCATCCCTGTTGCTGTATGAGAGGAGAGGTATGAGGTCTAGCAGTTGATTACTGCGCTACATTAGATATTCTCTAAAGGTACTAGCTAATGATGCATTATGGTTGCAGATGCCAGGAAGTTTCAGACCACATACCTCGCAGCCAGCCATATAGAGTAAAATCATACAGGGGGGGGAGTAAGAGATGTTCCTGTAACAAAGGAAGGGCATCTGTCATCTAAGGTTCAAGTATGTTGACATCGCACCATGTGATCGTTCTCTCCATGCAGAACCAGTCCTCAGGTAACACAACCTCATGGCAACAAGGGTTCATGACAAAAAAGGTGGCTTGGTCTCAATCTTTGTGTCCCTGTGAAATGTCTTAATTAACTACAGCGATCTGAAAAGGCACAGACCATCTTATGGAGCCACAATTTACTCTCAAACTACAAATTGTTTGAAAGTATGTAATTTGACTTAGTTTGTGTGTACGCATTGATATGGAGATATGCCTTTAATTTAAAAAAAAAACGAGTTCTGTCATTGAGCTGTTCTTGTCTATTGATGTTCTGTGTTATGTCATGTTTACTGTTTTGTGTTGGACCCCAGGAAGAGTAGCTGCTGCTTTAGCAACAGCTAATAGGGATCCTAATGAAATGTAGTTGATTTAACAGCTCAGGTATTTGACCCAGCTGTGACTGTTAGTTTGAGCCCAATGGAAACAGGGCATCCCTGTTAAAACACAAACTTCCTGGAATTTCCATTTGGAAAATGTTCCAGACGTGCCCTTAGACAACTATATAATCAGGCAGGTACTATGCTGTGAAGTGAACAGCTGTAACATTCTGTTCATTCCTAGAAATAAACTTGTTTTCCAACCAGATCAGTATGACATACAGTGAAGTATTAAAACTACAGCGTTGAAAGTAAACGGTAGAAAATGCCATTCTTTAAAACAGTTGGTTTCACAGGTTTGACTTTTCTGACGTACATCTGTCTGTTTTTGTAGAAAGAGGAACAGCGTGCATGTAGCTTAGCGGTGAAGCGCATTGGGCCAGTAACTGAAAAGTTGCTGGTTCAAATCCCGAGCTGACGAGGTGAAAAAATAAATTATGTCGATGTGCCTTTGAACAAGGCACTTAACCTCTAAATTACTCAAATGTGAACATGAATGTTTGCTGTCAAAATTAGAAGAAAAAAAACAAGACAATTCCTTCACTGTTTAAAAACCTCAACAGGCCAAAATATTAGGGTCCGGCTCAAATACTACTGAGATCGGATTCATGGTAAAGGGTCACTTTTATAAAAGATGTTTCAGTTGACAAACGAACATGAAAGACAACTTGGCAAAGCATAGCTGTGAAGACACCCTCGGGTAGATACGAGTTTAAACTTCAAGACAGATCCTAAAAATGGGTCTAATTGCATTCGAGCCATCCTGTGAATGTTCTGTTAGTGAGACAAACTGAGCTCTGACTGTACAGACTAACATCCTCTTTCAGGCCATTTCCAGGGACCGAAAACACACACACAAAAAAAGGTTGCAACAGGGGGTACATCCAAACACATAATTGCATAAACCCTGAGACATACAACAGGCATTTAGTCAAATTGTGATTTTTGTATCTTCAGCCATGAGTCACATTCCTTGCAGTGTGTTTTAAGTTGAGAAAGAAGATACAAATTTAGTTGACCAAAATTGAGGGAAGTTCGAGTCCAAGTCTAAAAATAAACAGGAAGATTGTTCTATGCACAAAATCATACACTTCACTTCCCAAAATTAACTCCCTCCTAACATGGGCAAGGCCTCCTTGAGTTTGTCACTAGTTCAACAAATGCCACCTGAGGAACACAGTCAATAACCCAGTGTTTGGAGGAGCCCAGTGGCTCAGACCCCATGCCCTTCTCTGTCAGAGCAGGAGAACCAATGTGGCAGCTCCTTTAGAGTGACATCACAATCAGTCCTATCCTCGGCTGCAGTCATTCTGGAGTTGATAAGTCTCTGAAACGTAGAAATAGAATCCATAGAACAGATTCTGTTTGTATGCTCTGATCATAGTGTCAGTCAATCAGTGGATCAGTCATAAACACACTATGAGCCCCAGGACTCAGAGGGATGTACAGTACGGCATCCATGTTCCTCTGTAGTACAGTCCCAGCCTGGCATTCCTTAGGCTGCAGCACCCCCCCTTCCCCAGTGGTCTGGTGCAGCTCAGGCCAGTATCTCGATGGAAAGTTACTCAGCAGAGGAAACATCAGATTAGGCGGGCTGGGAGGGACAGGCCGCTCCTCTCCTCACCCGACCTAAGGCCCAGTTTAGCCACACTCCTGCTCTGCAGCTGGGGACATGTGATTCTCTTCTGACTGCAGGCCTGGAGGGCAGGGTTGACAACCCCTCCACTGCATTCCACAGCCACCGAAGGGAGACAAGCCTGCATTCCAGACACCACTGCTGAGAGAGAAAGAAGATAAGCGTTAGGCATACCAAGAACTCTGAGTTTGTCCATGAGAATCATTCACCTTTCTGTGAACACTTGCCACATGTCTAGCAACAGCTCATATACAGGAAGTGAGAATGCAGATACTGCAGTGTGGACCATTATAACAGCTCATCAGTATAGTGTCTTATCATGCTCATCAACATACCATTATTCATGCTTTATGATGGAGAGAAATTCCCACAAAATGTAGGATTGGAGTTGTTCCCATTACAAAAAAAATATATTGTATTGCTGTAATATTATTACAAATAAAAAGAGAAAAAAATAAAATCGTATGCCTTAACCCTAATTTTGGCATAAACCAATACACATCCAGGCTTATCATGAGTCTAGACTGACACAAGTACTGGAGCTAGAAATCTGTTCCGCTGTAGATATGTACATTCTACACTGTGGTGATTCCTCTGGGTTCTGTAGCTGGACTCTCATATCCCAGTCTATCTTTGTGGCCTCAGATATTTTAGAATCTAATTTCCTTCCCCTGCTGTTAAGATGGAACAGTTCATTTGAAGAAGAAAAGAAAGTTATATTCTGAATTGCATTTTGGGAATTAATGCTATTCTGTCTGCAGGAGCTGTTTGTTTGTTTGTGTGTATAGGTGTGCCTAACAGACACTAAAGCATGGTGCGTTACAGCAGACAGAGACTGCTGGGGTAGTTTAAGGCAGCTTAATGAGCTCATTACCATAGCAGAGCGGAACCTGGGTATCATCTCATCTCAGAGCAGAGCAGAACCTGGGTATCCTCTCATCTCAGAGCAGAACAGAACCTGGTAATACAGCAGGAGCCTGAGTCTCCAATCTCACATCACAGCTACAAAGGCCTGTACCCATTTACCACGAGGACTAGAGAGCGGCTGCTGTTCTCATTCTATAGTGCAAACATATTACACAATACATGTAAAAACTGTTTTGTTTATGTTGACTAATATGCTAATAACACCACATCAGCAGGCCTGATGAGACTTTCCACTGCAGCAAGTGTTTGTGTGTGTCACTGTGCGGGTGTCCTGGCACAGTCCCTGCAGCTCTTTTTAATAAAAAATGTTCCACTAGTGTAGACGACGAAAGCCGGCACCGCCAGGGTAGACGATGAAAACGGGCACCGCCAGCACCACCAGGGTAGACGACGAAAGCCAGCACCGCCAGGGTAGACGACGAAAGCCGGCACCACCAGGGTAGACGACGAAAGCCAGCACCACCAGGGTAGACGACGAAAGCCAGCACCACCAGGGTAGACGACGAAAGCCGGCACCACCAGGGTAGACGACGAAAGCCAGCACCGCCAGGGTAGACGACGAAAGCCAGCACCGCCAGGGTAGACGACGAAAGCCAGCACCGCCAGGGTAGACGACGAAAGCCAGCACCACCAGGGTAGACGACGAAAGCCGGCACCACCAGGGTAGACGACGAAAGCCAGCACCGCCAGGGTAGACGAAAGCCGGCACCGCCAGGGTAGACGATGAAAACGGGCACCGCCAGCACCACCAGGGTAGACGACGAAAGCCAGCACCGCCAGGGTAGACGACGAAAGCCAGCACCGCCAGGGTAGACGACGAAAGCCGGCACCACCAGGGTAGACGACGAAAGCCAGCACCACCAGGGTAGACGACGAAAGCCAGCACCACCAGGGTAGACGACGAAAGCCGGCACCACCAGGGTAGACGACGAAAGCCAGCACCGCCAGGGTAGACGACGAAAGCCAGCACCGCCAGGGTAGACGACGAAAGCCAGCACCGCCAGGGTAGACGACGAAAGCCAGCACCGCCAGGGTAGACGACGAAAGCCAGCACCACCAGGGTAGACGACGAAAGCCGGCACCACCAGGAGTACTACCCTCTGCTGCCAGCCACCCTATCACTGTTTCACAAGTACGGCACCTTTAAATATAGTTCTCTTTCTATTTAGAGTCAGGTTTCACATTGAGCTGCATTCACATTGCAAAGCAACTAATCTCAACTCGGTCCCAATGAGGTGAAGTACACTCCCAGACCTCAGAGATCCACGATCAGACAGGCTCGTCTGTGTGTGTCTCAGCCCGTCTCTTCTTCATGTTAGTAAAGGGTCAAACAGCCATAAACTCTCCTCTGTGTTACCTCACAGTTGGCTTTTCACCTATTTCCTAACACCAGCCCATACCAGTGAGTCTGGTTAGTCCACTGCAGACAGTAAGCCAGAGAGTCTGCACCCTGTTCTCTATATACTGTACACCACTTTTGGGCTTGGCCTGAGTGTACACAGAATCAGGAGTTGACTGTAGTTCCAGTCCCGGGCGCAAGGATGTTTTTTCACCAAAACCCTGCAGCCTCTACTGTCAATACTGCTACCCCACAATGCACTGGACCATGGCCCATCATCGCTCCGTCTCTGTCCAGTTCCTTGGTCTCCATGTTAAATCATTGTTAGCTACAAGCTAAAATCTCCAGAACAAGCGCGTGTTTAATGATAAGAAATGCGTCAAAAGGCTCCACAAACCCCAGTCATAAAAGAAGTCACATAAATCCAAAAGGACACCCGCTGCGTCAAACTGAAGTAATCAGGTGGCTAATTTCAGTTTGGCAAAGTGTCCCTCTCCCTTGAAAAGATCTGCTCATTAGACACCACCCCCCGCCCCCTTGTCTGTGAGGTAAAACAGTCAGACAGCATACTAATGCAAATGAGCACATCGTCTTACCAGAAGTTGAGCCTGACAAATTCTAACATAAAACATTGTTCCTAGCAGACGCTGGCCTGAGACTAACAGTGGGACAGAGAATACAGCTGTGGCAGACGCTGGCCTGAGACTAACAGTGGGACAGAGAATACAGCTGTGGCAGACCAATGATACATGCTTCTGAGGGATCCATCGTGTAAAGGGTTCGAAGAAGCCCTACAGCGCTGCCGACTCATCTGTTTTAAAGTGATCATCAAATTATAGTCTGAGGATTAGTCGGCCATTTTAAGCACATCCTCCCTTTGTATTCCGCACCATGGAGAAAAGGCCAATAAAAACCCTATTTGTTTTATGCAAATGATGCTGCGCCAAGGGCCATAAACGTGACAGATTGATTACTCTGGAGACTCAAGACAGTGTGGGCACGTGCCCCGAGTTCACCCTCGCTCTCTCCGGGGGGGGGGGGGGGGGATGCTGAACACAGATGCCATTATAAAAAGGCTCATTCAGAGCGTTCCTGGTGGGCTTTAATAAAACATTAGTATTGAGCCTCTCTCCCCCCTCCCTCGGCCCTTTCTTTAAAACAGCAGTCTGGGGAGGCCCACTGAAGCCTGCCCACTGGCCTATGACCCAGCCCAGGTGTGCCCCATCACAGAGCCACCCCACCACCTCAGGTTTCAGTTGGAACAGTTCAAAATGGGCCTCTGTTTCTGGGATGTTTGTGAGAGGGGGAGACAGGAGGGGGAGCAGAGAAAGAAGAGGGGAGACAGGAGGAGGGAGGGGGGGGGAGTGAGAACAAACAGCCATTGCTAGGCCTGTTGGGTTTTCCGGGGAAACCTCGTTGAACTTTGTGCTCAGATCTCCGGTTACATTCTGTCTGCCTATAGTCCTACACCAGCACAGTGTTGGGGCTAAGCTAGGATCCCCCCCCACATATGGGGTATACAAGCACAAGGTGCTATACAAGCACAAGGGAAAACAGAACAAATCCACAGGAAATAATGTCATTACAGCAGAGTTCCTATTCTTTTACTCAAAAATAGCTCAATTAACTCTGTGGTGTAGAATAAGGGTTGAGTGTGATTGTGTCATTCTTACTGTGTAGAATTTAAAAACAAAACACTCAAAACCACACCCATCATTATATTTTCCTGCATGCTCTATTGCAGTTGCAAAATATGTTTGTTTCAAAATCTAATGTTTTTGCATTAATCTTATGCAACACAAAGATAAACTAATCCAAATCTGTTTAACTTATTTCACCTGTTACTGAAATGGTTGTTCCAGTTTAGACAGTCATTTATTCATCTTCCTAACCCGTCCTTCTGAGGTGAATCCAGGAGGGGTTTCTGTTTTGAGTCTGGCGTTTACCTATTCTTTTCCCTTTCATACAGTATCCATTTTGTTTGTGTTAAAACGGTTGCACTGGTTCCTTGCTGTAATATTACTGGTGGAATTGTTTGCATGTTCCTGCTGCCATGTGTGATTAACGGAGCTCACTCAACAAATCTACACGTTGACCTCTGCTCTACAATAAAACAGATTGTTTCTCGTCTAGACTAGGAGTCTACGACAAACCATAATACGAGTGTTTACAGTCACAAATTGTTTTTTTCCCCATCAACAGTGAGTGAAAGGATTGTAGCCTGAATCTGTGGTCAGACCCATCTGGAGAGAATACAACTGAAAACTAGCTGATCATTACACTAGAAGAAACCGCCAAGACAACTCAAAGCTCCCCACTCCAGCTCAAATCTCCCCACTCCAGCTCAAATCTCCCCACTCCAGCTCAAATCTCCCCACTCCAGCTCAAATCTCCCCACTCCAAATCATTACCAATGGAACTGAAAGCCACACCTTTATTCCTCTAGAATTAGAAGGAAACGGGCGGTGTGTGTGTGTGTGTGTGTGTGTGTCATAAGCATGTAAAACACAGTAATAATAATAATAATTTTCACTTGTATAAAGGCTTTTCATAACAGAAAATAAATCTCAAAGTGCATTAAAAGCTAAACAAATAAAACATTTATAATTGGAGATGGAACGTCTCCATCTGGCTTGGGATGAAAGGCTCGGAGTTGAGACCGTTTGTATTGGAAAGGCCTCGTCTCTTCAGAGGAGGAAGCATCAATAGTACAGCCAGAGAGAAGCAGTGTGACAAATTGACCCAGAGCGCCTCGCAGGCGGTCAGTTCCTCCAAAGGACCCGCTCCTCTGTAGGTACTGGTCCTCCATTGCCGAACATGTAGCACCCACCTGTGTGCACTTTTTAGCAGCCGTGGTGTCACAAACAGCCACCACATTTTGGCAGTGGTTAAACGTCGCCTTGGAACTTTTTTTTTCGTGCTCAAACTCCTCCTCTTTCTCTATTTTTTCTAAACAGAAACAGGGTGGGCCTTTGGTGTTTCATCGATGTGTCATTCTGGTCGCGACCGACGTAGTTAGTTGGTTAGCTGTAGCGAGCCAGTAAGTCCTCCAGTATGTGTTGATGTTTTTGAACAGAAGCTGTAGAGAGCGGTAAGAAATGGCCCTTCTGTAGGAAAAAATAAAACGTATTCATCCATTTTCTTTTGTTTTAAAGCGTTAAATGACCTGGTATGATGGTGCATTGATCAGTTATACCGTTTAAAGACCCCCAAAATATTTTTACTACAAATGTGTAGTGAACTCTCTAGCAGCCAACTGGAGTGTTGTCGACACGAGGGAGAGAAAACCCTATGTTTTTTTCTACCCTGGTTGAAAGTTCAGCCTTGGGAGCAACATATTTTTGTTACAGCGAGCGGCTCCTGGCTGCCAAGCATTGCAAAATATATCTCCTCATCTCAGTTTCTCTCTCACTCGCCATCTCCCCTCCACACTGCCTTTCCCTTACTACCCTGTTCTGTAGACCGCTGACATGGTTTAGATGCAAGCGTTGTGTGTGTGTCGTGTGTGTCAGTGGAGGCTGGCACATAATGTCTGGAACTGAGTAAATGGAACCGAACACATGGAAACCCTGTGTTTGATGCCATTCCACCCGTCACCACGAGCCCATCCTCCCCATTTAAGGTGCCACCAACATCATCATATGGTGCACACACACACACACACACACGTTCAAAAGTTGAGTCACTTAGAAATGTCCTTGTTTTTGAAAGAAAAGCCTATTTTTTTTTTGTCCATTAAAATAACATCACATTGATCAGAAATACAGTGTAGACATTGTTAATGTTGTAAATGACTATTGTAGCTGGAAACGGCTGATTTTTTAATGGAATATCTACATAGGCGTACAGAGGCCCATTATCAGCAACCATCACTCCTGTGTTCCAATGGCACGTTGTGTTAGCTAATCCAAGTTTAGCATTTTAAAAGGCTAATTGTTCATTAGAAAACCCTTCTGCTATTATGTTAGCACAGCTGAAAACTGTTGTGCTGATTAAAGAAGCAATAAAACTGGCCTTCTTTAGACAAGTTGAGTGTCTGGAGCATCAGCATTTGTGGGTTTGATTACAGGCTCAAAATGGCCAGAAACAAAGTACCTTCTTCTGAAACTCGTCAGTCTATTCTTGTTCTGAGAAATGAAAGCTATTCCGTGCGAGAAATTGCCAAGAAACTGAAGATCTCGTACAACGCTGTGTACTACTCCCTTCACAGAACAGCGCAAACCGGCTCTAACCAGAATAGAAAGAGGAGTGGGAGGCCCCGGTGCACAACTGAGCAACAGGACAAGTGCATTAGTGTCTCGTTTGAGAAACAGACGCCTCACAAATCCTCAACTGGCAGCTTCATTAAGTAGTACCCGCAAAACACCAGTCTCAACATCAACAGTGAAGAGGCGACTCCGGGATGCTGGCCTTCTAGGCAGAGTTTCTCTGTCCAGTCTCAACGTCAACAGTGAAGAGGCGACTCCGGGATGCTGGCCTTCTAGGCAGAGTTTCAAAGAAAAAAAAACATCTCAGCCATATCAAAGATTAAGATGGGCAAAACAGACACTGGACAGGGGAACTCTACCTAGAAGGCCAGCATCCCAGAGTCGCCTGTTCACTGTTGACGTTGAGACTGGACAGGGGAACTCTACCTAGAAGGCCAGCATCCCAGAGTCGCCTGTTCACTGTTGACGTTGAGACTGGACAGGGGAACTCTACCTAGAAGGCCAGCATCCCAGAGTCGCCTGTTCACTGTTGACGTTGAGACTGGACAGGGGAACTCTACCTAGAAGGCCAGCATCCCAGAGTCGCCTGTTCACTGTTGACGTTGAGACTGTTGTTTTGCGAGTACTATTTAATGATGCTGCCAGTTGAGGACTTGTCGGCCTACTGCCAGTCATCCTCCCAGTTTGGTTTCATGTCAAGTCAAAAACACTAGTTTACCTACAGCCATCTTTACCTCGGCACTGTTTTGAGAAAAAGTTGAGCCGCTCACTGCAGCTGCATCGATAAAGCCAGCCAGCCATACAAACATCCTTCCCTCCCGCTCCCAGATCCTCCACATGGTCCTCAAATCAGCCAATACCGCTAAACTGCATTTGCTATTTTATTTTTAATCAGGATTGGAATGATTTTAGTAGCGTATTTTACACTGAAAATATAAAACGCAACATGCTAAAATTAACAATTTTACTGAACTACAGTTATATAAAAGGAAATCGGGCATTTAAAATAAATTCATTAGGCCTTAAAAATGTGATTATCTATGGATTTCACACGACTGGGAATAGACAGACAATAGACATCTGTTGGTCAAAACAAAAAGTAGGGGAGTGGATCAGAAAAACTGTCAGTATCTGGTGTGACCACCATTCACCTCATGTAGCGCGACACATCTCCTTCACATAGAGTTGATCAGGCTGTTGGTTGAGGCCTGTGGAATGTTGTCTCACTCCTCTTCAATGGCTGTGCGAAGTAGCTGGTTATTGGCGGGTACTGGAACACGCTGTCATACACATCGATGCAGAGCATCCCAAACATGCTCATTGGTGACATGTCTGGTGAGTATGTAGGAGGCCATGGAAGAACTGGGACATTTTCAGCTTCCAGGAACGGTGAACCAATTTTTGCGACATGAGGCTGTGCATTACAATGTTGAAACATGAGGTGATGGATGAATGGAACAGCAATGGGCTTCTGGATCTAGTCACGGTATCTCTGTGCATTCCAACTGGCATCAATAAAAGCTTATTTCTGCTCATACCATAACCCCACCGCCACCACACAGCGTTGCCATCAACAAACGTATGTTCACAACGTTGCCATCAACAAACCGCCATACACGCTGCCCGGCCCAGTTGAAACTGGGATTATTCCATTAAGAGCACACTTCTCTAGCAGGCCAGTGGCCATCGTAGGTGAGCATTTGCACTGAAAAAAAAAAAAATAATAATATTTTTTAATTGGTTACGACGCCAAACTGCAGTCAGGTTAAGACCCTGGTGAGGGCAACGAGCACGCAAAAATTATTCTGCTGCTGTCTGGGTGGCTGGTCTCTGACGATCCCATCCCATTGGAATACTGACAATTTCTCTAAAATGACGGCTTATGGTAGAGAAATCAACATTCAATTATCTGGCAACATCTCCGGTGGACATTCCTGCAGTCAGCATGCCAATTGAATGCGCCAAAAACTTGCGACATCTGTGGCATTGTGTGGTGAGACACAACTGCACATTTTAGAGTGGCCTTTTACTGTCCCCGGCACAAGATGCACCTGTGTAATGATAACGCTGTTTAATCAGCTTCTTGATATGCCACACCTGTCACGTGAATGGATGATCTTGGGCAAAGGAGAAATGCTCACAAACAGGGATGGAAACAAATTCGTGAGAATAGTTTTTTCGTGCGTACGGAACATATCTGGTATCTTTTATTTCAACTTGTGAAATATGTGACCAACACACTTTGCATGTTCATTTCTATTTCTGTTCAGTGTAAATTGTGGTTGCGACTGCCATACCAAACTGACGCCCCTGTTGCCACATCCTAGGACCTAGAGGATAGAGCCTGAGGCCAGCTCGCAGATATTGCACACTCCTCACCAAGGGACTGTAATGTTTTGCAAGCACAGGCCTGAACTCTGTCTTGCTCCTGTGCTGAAAGTGATTGAGGGCTAGAGCGACGTGGAGCGGCTCTTTGTCTCTGTAATTACTGCCAGGCTGACATTCATATTTCCTACTGCTCCATAAACTACTGACTTCTCCATGTTTATCATCCAACACCCAGCCAGAGACCCAGCCAGAGACCCAGCCAGAGGCCCCGATTAGATAATGTTGTAGTCATCGGCAACCATGACAACCATGACAACAGAGGACTGAAACTGTTTGTCGGTCCCTTCGATGTCCACCTGTGCCTGGGGTCACTGATACCGGACTGACAAGAGAGGACAAATGACTGATCTCTGAACCTTGTCTTTAGGGAGTGTTGTAAAGTCCTCGAGCACCTGGAAAGCTTTATAAATCCAGTCAACTATTTGTATTAACGCCATAGTGTAGTAAGGGTTGAACAACTATGAAGGAGAGTGATGCTTTAATATCGACTGAGACCAGAGTGGAACAAAGTGACTTGACCCTCTTCCTACCCACTGTCCTCCAGATTTATAGGATTTGGGTCAATCTAGAGGGGGACGGATGTGTTACCAATTCATTTTTTTTCCCTCCCATTAGTTTGTTTCCATTGCTGAAGTTCTATTTGAAACACATGGATTCGTTTTGTCTGTGATTAATCTCTTTAATAGCTCTGCGGAGACAAACCGTCTCCTCATTTGCATGTTTAAAAAAAAAAAAAAAAAAATATGTCCTTGCCTGTGCCGCCCTCTTAAAATGGTTTATCAATTTTATCTCCCCAACGACTATGAGACACTGCAATTTCCATTCTTATTGTTTTTAAGAGTTTAACCTGGGTCTGTGTGACCTGTTATGTTTTGTCCGTGTTTGAAGAAGCAACTCACCAATGATCCTAACAGCCATTTCTTCCTGTTGCCCCGTCCGTCACTACGCTGAGAGGTACTTCCAGGTGCTGACGAAAGCTGTGGGGATCAACGAGTAGGGCACGCTGGTCACGCTGTCCCACGAGTCTGTAGAGGGGTCGTAACAGTCCAGGGTCTTGCACCTCTGAGCCCCAAAGTATCCCCCCACCACGTACAGCCGATTGCCCGACGCCACCGCGTGACAGCTGATCCTCTTGGCCATCACATCCCCGAACTTGGACCACTGGAACGTCTCACTGTTGAAGCGGTAGGCCGAGCTGGCCGAGAACTCTGTGTCTCCACCGATCACTACGACGTGGTTGCCTACGACAGCCGCCGCCGTGTAGCGCCAGAGCTGAGGGCAGGAAGCAGGCACCGTCCACCTGTTCTGGACCGGGTCGAAGCACTGCACCTTGGGAAACTTATCTCGGTTGACGCTGGTGCCCCCGAAGACAAACAGCTTGTTCTTGGCCCCCACCACTGCAGCATTGCTAACCCCCTCTCTGAGAGGAGCTACGAGGATCCACTTGTTGGTCTGCGGGTCATACTGCTCCACCTGTTTGAGAGAGACTGACGGAGAGGCTGGGAAGGAGCCGGCCAGAGAGGTGTGTCCACCTACAACGTACAGGATGTGGTCGAGCTCAGCTGTCCCGTGTCCGAACCTGGCCACCAGCATGGGCGCTGCTTTAGACCACTCATCATGCAGGGTGTCATAGACCCACATGTCTTTGGAGGCTCCATTCTCAGAGCCTCTCCCCCCTGTCACATAGACCTTGCAGCCAATGGCGCAGGCGCTGCACTCCTTACGGGGGCTGGGGATGTCCGTTTTGGGGGTGATCTCCTTGGTCTTGTTGTCAATCATGTACACCTTGTCACACATGAAGGTCTGACCTCCCAGGAGAAGCAGGGCCTGGCTGACCTTCCTGGGCCTGGCGCAGAACCCCGTCACAATGCCGTCGTTCTGGAGGATCCTCATCTTACATCGCACTGCATCCTCCACGATCTCCCGGCCCACTTTGTGTCCCATCACCAGCTCCTCAGAGGCCACGTTCTTCAGCAGGTATGTCTCGGGCAGCAGGGCCAGACGCACACAGCGCAGCAGCTCCGGAAGGTCACCCAGCCTCCTCTCTATGTCCGCCTTTACCCAGTCTATCACAGCCTCGTACACCAGGCTCTCATCCTCCACCTCCAGTTCCTCGCTGAACACAAGCTCCTGAACCTTGTCTTTAGGGAGACTAAGGAAGTCCTCCGTCTTGTTGAGGGTGGCAAAGTTGGCCAGGCACATCCTCCAGGAGAGCTCGTAGAGCCGCTGGCACTGGTGGGCGTCCGACAGCAGCATCATGCCCAGGCAGTTGGACGGTGCCAGGTTTTTCTCTAGGAACTCAGAGCAGGCGTCTCGGATGTCATGAAACTGGAGCATGTCCCCGGCCTCCAGAAGGGACTCTGCGTTCTCCTCGTTGATGATGACGCGGGCCGAGTAGGCATAGTCTAACAGCAACTCCAGCACCTCTGGGTGCAGCGAGTCGTGGAAGTTGACCTCGGCATCGCGGCTCTCCCTCAGGCCTCCGTTAAACATGGCCTCAAAGTAACGGCTGCAGGAGGCCAGCACTGCACGGTGGCAAGGGAAAACCCGGTTCCCGGCCCTCAGGACCACGTCAGTGAAGACTCTTCGCTTACGGAGCAGGTTGAGCTGGGTCAGGAGGCTGTCCGCATGAGACGTCTTGTGGAATAGCTGGATGTTCATGGAGCCAGAGCTAGAGCGGGACTTCCTGTTTTCGTGGTTGCTCACAGACATCTTGGACCTGGAGGGCAAACAAACACAATGTTAGTAAATATATCTATATATATTGGTCTAAAATGTCATTATGAATCATCAATTTCTTTAGCTTTACAGGCTTTACATATTGAAATATGTTCCGCTCTCTTTACAGACTTATTAGGGAGACTAAAATGTGCAACTTCTGTTTACACTAGCCTTGGGATGTGGTGTGGCCAAAGCCACATTCCTGTTTCATGTGTGAGTAGTTTTGGGGTGGGGGTGCTGTACTTTTTATTTTGACCTTTAACTAGGCAAGAACAAATTCTTATTTTCAATGAAGGCCTACAGTGGGTTAACTGCCTGTTCAGGGGCAGAACGACAGATTTGTACCATGTCAGCTCGGGGGTTTTGAACTTGCAACCTACCGGTTACTAGTCCAACGCTCTAACCACTAGGCTACGCTGCCGCCCCCTACTTCACTATTTATATTTTGAACAACTTTTACTCCACTACCACTCCTAAATAAAATTATTTACTTTTTACATTTTCCCTGACATCCAAAAGTACTTGTTACATTTTGAATGCTTAACAGAACAGAATTTGTTTTGTTTTTTCAATTCACACACTTATCAAGAGAACATCCCTGGTCATCCCTCTACTGCCTCTGATCTGGCAGACTCACTAAACACAAACGCTTGGTTTGTACATGTTGGAGTGTGCCCCTGGCTATCATTTTAAAAACAAGAACATTTGTGCAGTCTGGTTTGTTTAACATAAGGAATTTGATTTGTTTTATACTTTTGACACTTAAACATATTTTAGCAATTACATTTACTGTTGATACTTAAGTATATTTAAAACCAAATACTTTTACTCAAGTCGTTTTTTACTGGGTGACTTTCACTTTAGTCATTTTTATGAAGTTATCTTTACTTTTACTCAAGTATGACAATCGGGTACTTTTTCCACCACTGCTGACATGCTGGGTGCTCCGCTTCCGCATCCTTGATCGCCTTTGTCTGGTCACTTGTTTAGACTACAAACTTCATGTTTTAACACCAAACTGTTCTTACTATTGCATCACCTCACTAGGCTTTTAATAAGCACAATGTCATGTTCTTTCTTTTTCAGGAGGGGAGTAGGCTACATGCAACTATTTACATTATCAACATATTCGTACAAACTTTGCCGTCAGTATTTCAAACATAAACACGATACAAAACAGTCAGTCTAGTGATTTCATGTTCTTAGATGCTGAGTTACATGCAGCTATTAACTCTCACCGCTATATCAGCATATGGCCTAACTATGGTACGGAGCGATGCATAACGAATGCGCCCATTTTCAGACTATTTTTACCGGTCTGGGTGGGTACAGATATACGTTCCGCTGCAAGACAGACACACAGTCTAATTGGCGACTGTACATTACTTTTTCCATCATCATTGAATAAGATGCGCAGTAGGCAGACAAGTCGTGTTTTTGTTCTTCTTCCAGGAACTACGATATGGCAGCAACTATAAAAAGATTAGCCCGCATCACACAAAACGCGTCCAAACTATACGGGACTGGGTCTTGCTTGTGCAACTACAATATCAGTTAAAACAGACAGAAGGTTATAGCCTTCATAATATACATGTTTTGGATTTTCGTTCAAATCGCCAAATGTTGTATGTTATTTAAGCTGTGCAGAAATATGAGGCAGAGAGACATAAGCTACATCATCGTGGTTAAAAAGAGAGTGCGTAAAGAGATACACGTGAAGAGGAGGAGCAGCTACGAATGCGTAAAATAACGTGTGCAGAACGTGATCCGGATACGAAGTTTTAACAGAGGTTTCTGGAAGGGACCGGGCGAAAACGTATCTGTAGCCACGGCCTTGTCTTTACACTGTAACACTCAGAGGGGGGGATGTGGTAGAACTCTCTTGAGCTGATCTTTCAAAGGTGCACTAGGGAGATATCTCTCGGCAATTTCCTGGTTCCTAAAATTCTAAGAATGCCCAATTTGTTACAAAACAATAAAGTATTGTGTAGTTAAATCATTGTACCATCTAAAACGTTTTTTTTTTAAACGTAAATTTAAGTATTGAAATAGCGCACATAGAACAAATCTGCTTCTTAGACTTGCTTTCAATGAGAGTGACAGATCTATAACACACATGTACGTCTGTGAATTTGGTCAGGTTGCCCAAAAGTGTATTATTGGACCTAGTTTGTGTTGTCAAAGTGGTGAAAAGAAGCCCTTACCCTGCCAGCATAGATGTTAAAGCATTGAAAATTAACCCTGACACTCCCATCCTGAATAAATACAAGCCTGGCCACAAAATGTCATTAGTCTATAAAGCTATCATCTCTTATCAGTAGGATGGATCCGGAAATGAACTCTGGACTTGGAAGATGAAAGGATACATGATAAGGTTTGTGTTTACACACTGGCAACAAGGAAATCAAAAATCTGTCAAAATCTACCAGTAATCAATTATTTACTGGCAAATGAATAAAAATAGAATTTAATTCTCATTAAATACCTAGTTATATTACATAACCAGGTGAGGTGAATAGGTATGCTACCTGGGTGTGGACATCCCTTTCGTGGCTTTTATCAGCAGTTTACGCCTGTGAATCACGGTGCCAACCTCCCATGACTGTTCCCTCCGTAGCTCGCTCATTTTAGACGGTGCCATGGGCAACGCATTCAAGTCCCTGTGTAAAACCGAACACCTTATAAAACATCCCCTTCAGGCTATAAATTGTCCGAATTGTGCAACACTAAAAGCAAATTATGTAACTTTCAAAAAAAAATTCATCCATAATATTGTTTGATAGCCAAAATGCAATTCAGAATCACTGAATTTATTCAACAAATGATATACAATTAAATGTAGTTATTTCAGAATACATTTCATCGCTTGACGGCAGAGGGAACTGTTAAATACATTGAAATATTAACATTTCATGAGGCTGACCCAAAAACACCTGCAAATCAATACATTCATAGAATAAGGGATACGAAAAATACAAACATTGTGCTTAACCAAAACGACCGAGGAGCAAGGACTCCAACACGACACAGTGAAATCCCATTCGTTTCGCGCAGTCTTTTGTGCATACTTATTAGTAGCCGCCAAAGATCTGGACAGTCTTTAAATGTAAACCATGTCCAGCATGCGCTCAGTTTCTTCCGAACTTAGATCAGCCTGGCAAACATACACGGCTACAATTGCAAGCTCCGGATCAACGGATCGGATGTTACAAGCAGATAGTTATATTTCGGAAGTACAAGAAGTGTCAAACAAGAACGTATCTCTGTGATCGAAACAAATCCTTACCTAAATCGTCTTGGAGCAAAGCAGGAATATCCGACCGAAACACAATGCAATGGGCACCCAACTTCTTCGTGAGTTTAATGTATTAGTTCACGAAATAGCTTTCTAAGTAACGAAGTTCAGACGATGTTTCTCCTAGAAAGCTGAAACACTGGTAACCCATCTGTTTTATTTCTCTGTGTTTTTAATACACAATAAATGTAAACGTTTGCAAAGTTGTTCACAGTGCGTCTGCGTTGTAGACCATATCTACAGCTGTAACGAAGCACAAGTTACAGCTCCATACGCACCTCCTACTCATGTATGCTCTCGTCCAATCACAGCAGAGAAGAAAGTTTGAGATTCCCCCCCCCCCCCCCCCCCCCCCCAACAATTGAATAATAGACTAATATTCTGCTATTTTTTAAATTATATCTTTTTTATTTAATCTTTATAGGCAACTAGGCAATTACATATCCATTTTGTGACAGATATTGATAGAAAACATGACCAATACAAGCTGTTTTTATCATTGTTTATTTAATATATATGATTTCTTTAAATGAAACAGTTTTATAGGGGTTTGCTATACACTTCACCAATATGCTTGCATGTCTACAGACAAAAAAGAGGGCTATTGTACTACTACCCACTTACATGTACAGTACACATTGTAATGTGAGGTTGGTCAAAGTCCAGTAATACAGACTATGGCTCATTGTTTTTTGGGAAATTCTTGTAATTTTCTGAAGGATTTAGTATGGTAATCAGGGATGTAGATTAGGGGAATTAGAAGTTATTACCGTGCCATTTAGCACACATTTTTGTTATAACACTGAATGGATTTATGCTCAGAGAGTAATCTCTGGAATGGTACATTAATGCCGAACTCAAAATTCCCCAATAGTATGCCATACCAACAAAACAAATGTAAGCACATAGAGAGAGAAACCCAGATAGAGGCAGCATCTATCAATCACATTTATTTTATTTAGACCTTTTTACATCAGTAATTGTCACAAAGTGCTTTACAGATACCAAACATAAAAGAGCAAGCAGAAGCAGAAGCACAGTGGCTAGGAAAAACTCCTTAGGCAGCATCAGACTGTCCCAATCCAGAGGAGGAGAGGATCCCTCACCTTCCTCTCTGTCTACCTGCCTGCCTGTCTACCTGCCTGCCTGCCTGCCTCCCTGTCTACATGTCTGCCTGCCTGCCTGCCTCCCTGTCTACATGCCTGCCTGCCTGCCTCCCTGTCTACATGTCTGCCTGTCTACCTGCCTCCCTGTCTACATGTCTGCCTGTCTACCTGTCTACCTGTCTACATGTCTGCCTGTCTACCTGACTGCCTGCCTCCCTGTCTACATGTCTGCCTGTCTACCTGTCTACCTGCCTCCCTGTCTACATGTCTGCCTGTCTACCTGCCTGCCTCCCTGTCTACATGTCTGCCTGTCTCCCTGTCTACCTGCCTGCCTCCCTGTCTACATGTCTGCCTGCCTGCCTGCCTGACTGACAGCCTGCCTGCCTGCCTCCCTGTCTACATGTCTGCCTGTCTACCTGCCTGCCTCCCTGTCTACATGTCTGCCTGTCTACCTGTCTACCTGCCTCCCTGTCTACATGTCTGCCTGTCTACCTGCCTGCCTCCCTGTCTACATGTCTGCCTGTCTCCCTGTCTACCTGCCTGCCTCCCTGTCTACATGTCTGCCTGTCTACCTGACTGCCTGCCTGCCTCCCTGTCTACATGTCTGCCTGTCTACCTGCCTGCCTGACTACATGTCTGCCTGTCTACCTGTCTACCTGACTTTCCTAGTTAAATAAAGGTTAAATAATAACAATTACAAATTAGAAAATACCTGCCTGCCTCCCTGTCTACATGTCTGCCTGCCTGCCTGCCTCCCTGTCTACATGTCTGCCTGCCTGCCTCCCTGTCTACATGTCTGCCTGTCTACCTGACTGCCTGCCTGCCTCCCTGTCTACATGTCTGCCTCCCTGTCTACATGTCTGCCTGTCTACCTGACTGCCTGCCTGCCTCCCTGTCTACATGTCTGCTTGCCTGCCAGCCTCCCTGTCTACATGTCTGCCTGTCCACCTGACTGCCTGCCTGCCTCCCTGTCTACATGTCTGCCTGCCTGCCTCCCTGTCTACATGTCTGCCTGTCTACCTGCCTGCCTCCCTGTTTTACCTGCTTCTCTGTCCGTCCGCCCGCCCGCCCGCCCGTCCGTCCGTCCGTCCGTCTGCCCGCCTGCCTGTATTCTCACCTCACTGATCTTTCGTAATAAGAAAATACCTGCCTGTCTACCTGCTTCCCTGTCTTCCTGCCTGTCTTCCTGTCTGTCCGTCCGTCCGTTCGTCCTGCCTGCCTGCCTGTATTCTCACCTCACTGATCTTCAAAGAGACCTGGGAACTGTGTTATGTTCCCCACCAAAGAGACCTGGGACCTGTGTTATGTTCCCCACCAAAGAGACCTGGGACCTGTGTTATGTTCTCCACCAAAGAGACCTGGGACCTGTGTTATGTTCTCCACCAAAGAGACCTGTGTTCCCCTCCACCAGCTGCCTGGGGTCTGATACTCTGATATGACACCGGGCTCACACATTTCCATCTGTGTCCCTCTTACTGTCAGTCAACAGCTGCATTTGAAGATTGCCAACTGTTCCGGCTGTAATTCAGATCCCATCACTTCCTTTGTTGATGGGAGTTTCAACAATCTTGGAATCGCTCTTTGATTCCCTCAAAGGATTCTCTAAGAGAACTCTAAAGGTTGTTTATGTTAGATGCACTCATAAACATACCTCTTGGGTGGGGGGGGGGGGTTACATTTTCAAACCCTTGTTTTCAGTTATTCTTAAAAATATATATTTTTACAAATTTAACTAGGCAAGTCAGTTATTATTTACAATGACCGCCCACTGGGGAACAGTGGGTTACCTGCCTTGTTCAGGGGTAGAACAACAGATTTTTACCTTGTAAGCTCAGGGATTCGATCTAGCAAATGTTCGGTTACCATCCCAACGCTCTAACCACTAGGCTACCTGCCACGCCTTAAAGCTTTATAGATATACCACTCTATTGAAGTGCTTTCATACACAAGCATGCCAGTAAGAGATTAGCCAATAAGCAGACTACTTTAATGAACTCATCTAGGGTAAATTTATGTTCTTCACTTAAGACCGACCCCCCCCCCCCCCTACTGTACTACATACCCATTCACTTCTAGCAGGTGCTGTCTCCAGTGAGGTCATCCTGTCTGAAACAGAGGAGGTGTTCTATAAGGTCGTATGGACACACTAAAACAATGCAGACTTTAATGAGTGGGTATTTACATATGCAGCTGCAGTCCTCTGTCAGTCTGTCTGGTATGGTTGACTGGACTGGGCTGATTCACTTATTTTTTTAGACTGTAATTGTTGGACCACTGTTACTTGTTGGTATAGAGCAGACCATGCACTATAATCATACTATCTAGATAGGATATTGTTTATTAAGCTGTTTCACAAAGTCTTGTTGTTGTTAATCACCTGACACACCTCAAACAAGATGATATTTGTGAAAAAGGAGAACAGTAACCCTATTGTAAGGTGTGTTGTATGTCGTTGTAAGGTGTGTTGTATGTCATTGTAAGGTGTGTTGTATGTCATTGTAAGGTGTGTTGTATGTCATTGTAAGGTGTGTTGTATGTCGTTGTAAGGTGTGTTGTATGTCGTTGTAAGGTGTGTTGTATGTCGTTGTAAGGTGTGTTGTATGTCGTTGTAAGGTGTGTTGTATGTCATTGTAAGGTGTGTTGTAAGGTGTGTTGTATGTCATTGTAAGGTGTGTTGTATGTCATTGTAAGGTGTGTTGTATGTCGTTGTAAGGTGTGTTGTATGTCGTTGTAAGGTGTGTTGTATGTCGTTGTAAGGTGTGTTGTATGTCGTTGTAAGGTGTGTTGTATGTCATTGTAAGGTGTGTTGTATGTCATTGTAAGGTGTGTTGTAAGGTGTGTTGTATGTCATTGTAAGGTGTGTTGTATGTCATTGTAAGGTGTGTTGTATATCGTTGTAAGGTGTGTTGTATGTCATTGTAAGGTGTGTTGTATGTCATTGTAAGGTGTGTTGTAAGGTGTGTTGTATGTCATTGTAAGGTGTGTTGTATGTCGTTGTAAGGTGTGTTGTATGTCATTGTAAGGTGTGTTGTATGTCATTGTAAGGTGTGTTGTAAGGTGTGTTGTATGTCATTGTAAGGTGTGTTGTATGTCGTTGTAAGGTGTGTTGTATGTCGTTGTAAGGTGTGTTGTATGTCGTTGTAAGGTGTGTTGTATGTCGTTGTAAGGTGTGTTGTAAGGTGTGTTGTATGTCATTGTAAGGTGTGTTGTATGTCGTTGTAAGGTGTGTTGTATGTCATTGTAAGGTGTGTTGTATGTCATTGTAAGGTGTGTTGTAAGGTGTGTTGTATGTCATTGTAAGGTGTGTTGTATGTCGTTGTAAGGTGTGTTGTATGTCGTTGTAAGGTGTGTTGTATGTCGTTGTAAGGTGTGTTGTATGTCGTTGTAAGGTGTGTTGTATGTCATTGTAAGGTGTCATTGTAAGGTGTGTTGTATGTCATTGTAAGGTGTGTTGTATGTCGTTGTAAGGTGTGTTGTATGTCGTTGTAAGGTGTGTTGTATGTCGTTGTAAGGTGTGTTGTATGTCATTGTAAGGTGTGTTGCATGTCGTTGTAAGGTGTGTTGTATGTCGTTGTAAGGTGTGTTGTATGTCGTTGTAAGGTGTGTTGTATGTCGTTGTAAGGTGTGTTGTATGTCGTTGTAAGGTGTGTTGTAAGGTGTGTTGTATGTCGTTGTAAGGTGTGTTGTATGTCGTTGTAAGGTGTGTTGTATGTCATTGTAAGGTGTGTTGTATGTCATTGTAAGATGTGTTGTATGTCATTGTAAGATGTGTTGTATGTCATTGTAAGGTGTGTTGTATATCATTGTAAGGTGTGTTGTATGTACCAAGACAATATCAAATTGTACCACCCTAAACCACGTGTTGCTCTGACTGACATGATGTGAGTTGTGATTTCCCTGCTGGATTTCAGGGCAGAAAATAATTTCATCAGCAAGGATAATCATAACATTTCGATGCCCTGCATTGAACTGGATTATAGCACTCCCTTGTGGTAAAGAAAGGTAGTGATTCATGAAGAAAAATGGACTTGTCTTTATTTGAGTAAATGACTGAGGGATCTTTGTTTCAATCAATGAATACATCAAGACAATAAAGACAATGATATTTGATGGAGGAACAAAATTATTGTAAAAAGTCACTTGAAAGCTTATTGGGCCAACCTATGCATGTTTGTACTTCAATGACAAAGTCTCTCAGACCATGAGAAACAAGATTCTCTGGTCTGATGAAACCAATATTGCATTTTTTGTAATTTCTTTTTTTAACTCTGTTTATTCAGTTTTACACACACACACACACACACACAGAGAGAGAGAGAGACAAGACAAAGCAATATAAATAATAATAATAACTAGAAAAAATAAAAAAAATAAAAATAGCTTTAAAGATACCATACTTTAGACAAGTTAAACACACCAGGCAGAAGGCTACAGAGGTTAAAGGGCAATCTATAGCACAGGGACAGAGCAAACACCTTACCATTGTTCCTGTAAACAGTCAAGGGATAAGGGTGGAGAAATGCAACCACTCACAGACAGTCATGGCCACAGACCGACCATCCACTGGACCAAAAATAACGTTTACAATGCTTTAAAATAAATAATTTTTTTTAATGATTATTCATGTAGGCGTGAACAAAATGTAAAAATAAATGGGAAAAACAAGCTCACACTTCAGTCTCTGCCCGGGCAAGATGAACAAGGCATCCGCGGATCACAATCAATAAGCACATGGACCTTAACGCCCCCCCCCCCCCCCCAGCAAAAACACAGAGAGAAGCTCCTCCAACCCTTAAGTCACAGGGGGGTCAAATACAGACTTATTTTAGTTTTAATTGGAATGCCATCAGAGGATGGACTGTTTAAAGTAAGACCGGAATGGAGCCCAAGCCTCATCAAACAGTTTGGGGTTCCAACGTGAATTGAATTGAATTTTTTCTAGTTTCAGAGAGCACAACACATCCCTCACCCAATATTTATAAGATGGGGGAGCTGCCATCTTCCAGTTCTGTAGTATTAGCCGTCTAGCTAAAAGAGTTGTATAAGCAACAGTGTCCGACTGGATTCTTGACAGGGGGGTACCCATTGGCAGTACTCCAAAAAGGGCTGTGAGGGGAGACGGATCTATAACAGTGTCATATATATCAGATGTGTCTAGTGCTAAAAGAGGACGAGTGCACCCTGTGCAGCACAGATTCCCAGGCGTCTTCCCCAAGTTCCTCCCCCAAATCCTTTTCCCATCGAGTCTTTAAAGGCACCAAAGAAGGGTTCTGTAAGTCATCAATGATTGCATATACATCTGAAATTGCGCCCCTAGGAAGCTTGTTCAGCTCCAAGATGCTCTCTATAGCTGTATTCGCAGGCCTATTGGGAAATCCAGGTGTGTTAGCTCTGACAAAGTTTCTAGTCTGGAGATAGCGGAAAAAGTGGGATTGGGGGAGGTTGAACTTTTCCTGCAGCTGAGAAAAAGAGGCAAATGTATCATCAAAGAATAATTGGGCTAGCGAGGAAAGGCCTAGTGAGTGCCAAATGCCAAATCATTCAAAGATGGAGGAAATCAAATGTTCTGATTGATTGGGCCTGATAGAGAAAAGCCTCGGAGGCTAAAGGCTAAACGGAACTGATTCCAAATTTTAAGAGACTGCTTTACAATTGGGTTGACACACCTTTTGCCTAGGGACACTGGGAGAGACGAGCACAGCACAGAAGAAAGTGCAGCAGGTTTACACGATTCAGACTCCATCTGGACCCAGAGTGGTCTAGAGCCAGTAGGATCACAATATTGAAATCTTTGGCCTGAATGCCAAGCGTCACGTCTGGAGGAAACCTGTCACCACCCCTACAGTGAAGCCTGGCGGTGGTGGCTGCGTCATGCTGTATATGGCAGCATCATGCTGTCTCTACCTTCTTGCCCTTTGTCTGTGCCCAATAATGCTTGTACCATGTTTTGTGCTCCTACCATGTTGTGCTGCTGCCATATTGTGTTGCTACCATGTTGCTGTCATGTTGTGTTGCTTCCGTGCAGTATTGTCATGTGTTGCTGCCATGCTACGTTGTTGTCTTAGGTCTCTCTTTATGTTGTGTTGTGTAGTCTCTCTTATCGTGATGTGTGTATTGTCCTATATTTTTATTTAATTTATTTACATTTTTAATCCCAGGCCCCGGCCCCACAGGAGGCCTTTTGGTAGGACGTCAATGTAAATAAGAATTTGTTCTGAGCTGACTTGCCTAGTTAAATAAAGGTTAAATAAATATGATAAAATGCAGGAGTGTCTTCAGGACAAGTCTCCCATTGTCCTTGAGTGGCCCAGCCAGAGCCTGGACTTGAACCTGATCAAACATCTCTGGAGAGACCTGGAAATAGCTGTGAAGCGACGCTCCCCATCCAACCTGACAGAGCTTAAGAGGATCAGCAGAGAAGAATGGGAGAAACTCCCCAAATACAGGTGTGCCAAGCTTGTAGCGTCATACCCAAGAAGACTTAAGGCTGTAATCGTTGCCAAAGGATCTTCAACAAAGTACTGAGGAAAGGTTCTGAATACTTACTGTATGTACAGTTGAAGTTGGAAGTTTACATTCACCTTATCCAAATACATTTAAAATCAGTTTTTCACAATTCCTGACATTTAATCCTAGTTAAAAGTTCCCTGTTTTAGATCAGTTAGGATCGCCACTTTATTTTAAGAATGTGAAATGTCAGAATAATAGTAGAGGGAATTATTTATTTCAGCTTTTATTTCTGTCATCACATTCCCAGTGGGTCAGAAGTTTACATACACTCAATTAGTATTTGTTAGCATTGCCTTTTAAATTGTTTAACTTGGGACAAACGTTTTGGGTAGCCTTCCACAAGCTTCCCACGATAAGTTGGGTGAATTTTGGTCCATTCCTCCTGACAGAGCTGGGGTAACTGAGTCAGGTTTGTAGGCCTCCTTGCTCGCACACGCTTTTTCAGTTCTGCCCACAATTTTTCTATGGGATTGAGGTCAGGGCTTTGTGATGGCCACTCCAATACCCTGACTTTGTTGTCCTTAAGCCATTTTTCCACAACTTTGGAAGTATGCTTGCGGTCATTGTCCATTTGGAAGACCCATTTGCGACCAAGCTTTAACTTCCTGACTGATGTCTTGAGATGTTGCTTCAATATATCCACATAATTGTGTTTCCTCATGATGCCATCTATTTTGTGAAGTGCACCAGTCCCTCCTGCAGCAAAGCACCCCCACAACATGATGCTGCCACCCCTGTGCTTCACGGTTGGGATGGTGTTCTTCGACTTGCAAGCCTCCCCCTTTTTCCTCCAAACATAACGATGGTCATTATGGCCAAACAGTTATATTTTTGTTTCATCGGACCAGAGGACATTTCTCCAAAAAGTACCATCTTTGCCCCCATGTGCAGTTGCAAACCGTAGTCTGTCTTTTTTATGGCTGTTTTGGAGCAGTGGCTTCTTCCTTGCTGAGCGGCCTTTCAGGTTATGTTGATATAGGACTCGTTTTACTGTGGATATAGATACATTTGTACCAGTTTCCTCCAACATCTTCACAAGATCCATTGCTGTTGTTCTGGGATTGATTTGCACTTTTCGCACCAAAGTACGTTCATCTTTAGGAGACAGAATGCGTCTCCTTCCTGAGCGGTATGACGGTTGCGTGGTCCCATGGTGTTTATACTTGCGTACTATTGTTTGTACAGATGAACGTGGTGCCCTCAGGCGTTTGGAAATTGCTCCCAAGGATGAACCAGACTTGTGGAGGTCTACAATTTTCTTTCTGAGGTCTTGGCTGATTTCTTTTGATTTTCCCATGATGTCAAGCAAAGAGGCACTGAGTTTGAAGGTAGGCCTTGAAATACATCCACAGGTACACCTCCAATTGACTCAAATGATGTCAATTAACCTATCAGAAGCTTCTAAAGCCATGACATAATTTTCTGAAATTTTCCAAGCTGTTTAAAGGCACAGTCAACTTAGTGTATGTAAACTTCTGACCCACTGGAATTGTGATACAGTGAATAGGTGAAATAATCTGTCTGAAAACATTTGATGGAAAAATTACTTGTGTCATGCACAAAGTAGATGTCCTAACCGACTTGCCAAAACTATAGTTTGTTCACAAGAAGTGTGTGGAGTGGTTGAAAAACGAGTTTTAATGACTCCAACCTAAGTGTTTGTAAACTTCCGACTTCAACTGTAAATGTGAAAATTCTGAACCAGTTTTTGCTTTGTCATTATGGTGGTATTGTGTGTAGATTGATGAGGTCGGGGGGGAACAATTTAATACATTGTAGAATAAGGCTGTAAACAAACAAAAGTTGGATAAGGTCAAGAGGTCTGAATACTTTCTGAAGGCACTGTACTGTATGAAACTGAGGTACAGGAACTGGTATTAGGATTGGTCCACTTAGAACAGCATCTATACCCACTACTGTTCAACCAGTATTTTACATTGAGAGAACATTATATGCCTCAACAACTTGGTTCAAATCGATAACTAAATGGTTTCATTAATTTTCCTTTATTTGCTCCACCCTGTGACCTGTAAATATGTGCATCATCTAACCTTCTATTTTTTTTGGCATAACCTCATTTTTTTTGTTGTCAATTAAGTTTCCAGTAACATTATGCTTTGCGTATGCTTTTTCACTTTGCAAACAGTGATGTCTATGAAACAATTAAATCTCAAAGAAATCATTTTAAAATAAGACTGTCAATTACGTTTATTGGATGGAGTATTCTCAGCCAGCATAAAGATAGAGTGGGATGGTGGTTGGAAGAGCGCGCTTGTTTGAAATGTACAAGCATAGCGCTAAGCTATTGATAAAGAAGAACATCAAGACCAAGCAGCTGCTTTTACAAGTGGGATACACTGTTGAGCGCTACATCCCGAGGGGTTCCTGCTGATTGTACTGTGATTGTGACAGACGGTTAAATTGGCGTCCCTTGAGAAGTCAAGAACAAGATGTATGTTAGGAGAAGTGCAGTATTATCATAAGGAGAAGCATACTTTGGATGACACGGATGAGGAATGGAGGGAAAAGGAGGTCTAAGAGAGAGAGACAGAGAGAGAGACAGAGAGAGAGAGACAGAGAGAGAGACAGAGAGAGAGAGAGAGAGAGAGACAGAAAGAGACAGAGAGAGAGAGAGACAGAGAGAGAGAGAGACAGAGAGAGAGAGAGAGAGGGGAAGTGGGTGAGCTTGAGTCGGTTAAAAATGGCAGGGAAAAGGGAGATGGTTTGTTAAAGAAGAATGGTAGAAAGTGTAAGCAGAGTGAGCTGAAGACAGGAAGAGAAATGGAAGTGAATGAGGGCGACGTATCTCTTGTGGTGAAGTTCTCGGAGCCCAGGGCTAGCACCGAGGGTCAGGATAAAGATGTGTCTGTGACAGTAGGATTGACGTTTTTGGGAAAAAGTGGACCCTTGCCTTTTTGGCTGATCCATTTGTGGTTTCAGGGTGAGTGAAAACAGAGCTGGGTGCTGTGGAATCGGTGAGGGTAACCAGAAGTCGTCTTGTGATAATTGTTTGTGTTTCTGCTGGTTATAGGGAGGAGGCACTCTGCGTTAAACGAATGGGGGCAATTGTTTTGTTCTCAAGGAAAGGGAGCCATTAAAATAAGTGATTACTGGGGTAGCGGTAAATGTAAAAGTTGACCAACTGAAGGGGAAGAATCTCTGTGTTTGTGATGCTTGCCGTTTGGTGCAACGCAGACAGGGTGGCGTGACTGGAGAAACACAAGAGTCGTCTGTTCTTTTGAGTTTTGTTGTTGTCTCTTTGTCCTACAAAGCGATGTTAGAATATATAAGTTATCCTGTGTGAGCTTTTGTGCCGAATACATTACGTTGTTACAGGTGCCAAGCTTATGGTTATGTGGCAACAGTGTGTAGGAGGTGTGAGAAGTGTGCAGAGGGGCATGAGAAAGGAATGTGTAGCATTGGGGAAAGTAGTGGTATGGGTAAACTGTCGGGGAGCCCATGGGGATCAGAAGTGTCCCGTGCGAGAGAGGCAGGTTTAGGTTTCCAGATTTAGAGTGGTGAGGAAGTTGCCATATGCTGAGGCAGTAAAGAAAGTAGAGGACGATGGGTCAAGGGGGAGGGATCCTGAGAGGAGTGGTGTGAGTAGTAGATCTGTACCAGTACAGAGGGATAAACCAACAAGTGATATATGTTTCAGTAATATTGGATTTTTAGCATTTATAGCAATGGTTGTCAACTATACTGCAGGGATGGAACGTAAGTCGCAGAAAATTGAGTTTGTGGTGGCAGCTGCAGAGAGGTATTTGGGTGTGTGGGACTTGACGTCAACGGGGTGTGTTAAGTGGTGGTGTCCCATCCTTTCAGGCTGTTGGCCAGAAGTATATTATTTTATCTAACTTGGCGAATCAGTTTAAGAACAAATTCTTATTTTCAATGACGGCATTCCCCGGCCAAACCCTAACGACACTGGGCTAATTGTGTGCTGCCCTATGGGGCTCCCAATCATTGCCAGTTGTGATACAGCCTGGAATCAAACCAGGGTCTGTGGCACCTCTAGCACTCAGATGCTGTGCCTTAGACCGCTGCGCCACTCAGTAGTCTTAAAGTAGCGCTAAATAGATTTAAATAGTAGGTAGTAGGGTGATGTTTTTTTTTATTATTATAATTTTTGGTGTGAATGTAGTGTTAGATGGCATGGTATTTGGGGTTTTTCAAGCAAAGTTTAAGGGAGTTGTACTCCAGTCTAGTAGGTGGCGGTAATGCAACATTTATTGGATGCCAACCGCCGTTAAACTTCATGGAAGAGGAAACACATGTTTGACGCTCATGTCAGGGAGCTTGTGTAAAAGGGGGTGGAGATTTATATAACTATTATTTCATTTATTTTTCATTGTATTCACAGGAATGTCCCTGTATTGATGTGTAATGTTGTTATTATTGTTGCAAAATATAAAACTTTTTAAAAACACTGCCGGAAGAAGGAAATGTGACGTATTAAACGGTTTCCACTTGATTGCACAGCCACAAAATTTACTATATCTTAACAACTTAATTTAAGGTTAGGAATAAGGATAGCAGTGTGGTTAAGGTTAACGTCAAGGTTAGGTTTAAAATCATATTTAAAGACGATACATTTTAGAAATGGGCGGGGTTTATGACTTTGTGGCTGTGGTAACGAGTGACGACAGTAGAAAGCCCGAGATTCAACATGGCCACTTACATGATAATGCTGGGTGCTTGCAAGCAGGCTTCTAAAAACGGCGCAATCTTGTCGAGAAATTACTCCAATATGTTTACAACGGGGACCGTGCGATCTCTCGTTAGCGAGTCATCTAACTGGACTGGAATGGTGGCCAAAAGATCTTATTCTACAAACGGTACGTTTAGGAAAACATTATGCAACGCCCGCTCTTGGAACGCTGTTACATCAATGACAGGAGCCGGGAGGCTAGCAAAGCTCAACCGATGGACAAGGGTCACCGGTTTTTATTCCGGGGAAAGAGCGATTCTCGGCTGCGGGGCTTCTACCAGCTACAACCAGATAAGATTGTTTGGCAACCGAGGCAGCGGCGCTGGCTTCTCGGGGGAAGACGGGTCGGAGAGCAGCGGGTCTGGGGGAGACGAGTCGGGGGGAGATGGAGGAACACCGTACAACTCCCCCCAGATGACAGCTCTCACCCCCATGCTGGTCCCTGAAGTGTTCCCCAACGTACCACTGATCGCCGTCAGTAGGAATCCGGTTTTCCCAAGGTTTATCAAAATTATCGAGGTAAGCAGCGCCGACTCATTAGACACAGAGGTCTCCCAAGGACACATCTGGATGATGCAATATTCAGAATGAGAAAATTCACTTATTTTGAATGACTAGTGTCTCTCTACCAGTGTGTCAACTTAAAGTTGCAACACTTAACTTTTTAGGAGACCTGACAAAACGCACATAGAAATGGGAGTTATAAATCTGTCATTCTCATTTAAAGCAAATCTAAAAGAGCTCTGTTCTATGATATTTCTATGATTCCTGTTTTTTTTTTTTTTTTGTTGCTTTACACCAGCTTCAAACAGCTGAAAATTCAATATTTTTGGTTATATAAAATACAATATTTTTGGTTATATAAAATATATCTCACAGCGGTTTAGATGGTACAATAATTCTCTACACTATACTTGCTTGTTTTGCCACATAAACTGAAATTAGGCAAACTATTAGAATTTTAGCAACAAGGAAATGGCAGAGCGATTCATGCATAGTGGGTCTTACATTGTAGTGCCTCCAATCTAAGTCTTGCATGGAATTGCATCATATTCAATGCTAGTACTGTATGTGGTCAGCGTTGCTGTAGATCTTTTCGATCTAACATCTTTTTTTTTTTTTAGGGGAATCATTTTGTTTTTGTTAATGCATTAGTTGCATTTTCTAACATCTTGTTGTTGTGCAAGTAAGCTAATCATTACACATATTGGGTGGTGTGTTTCATTTGTAGGTGAAGAACAAGGGGCTTATGGATCTTCTGAGGAGAAAAGTCCGACTTGCCCAACCGTATGCTGGAGTGTTCCTGAAGAAAGATGATGCGTAAGGGACATCTTTCTTCAACTGTAACCTCTACGGCCTGTGATGATAGCATTATAGCATTTATTTATTTTTTACATGTCAAAAATGATAACATGAAGCAGACCAAACTCTTTGGTTCTTTAAAAACCTGCTGTAACATTTTGTGTGCTATAGCTTGGAAAATAAATACATGTGACTCTGGATGACAACATAATGATTTCCAACATTAGGGCTGTTTTCCTAAAGAAGTTAAATCCACTTAGTTTTGTCTCACTTGCCACAATACTAAGGAGTATCGCGATACTGGTATCATCCTGGATCTAGTACTTGCCCTTTAGACAGCTCCTACTGTATTCTCTCTGTTGACATTCTCTCTCTCGTCTCTCTCTGGGGTTCTTCAGTAATGAGACTGATGTGGTGGAGAGTCTGGATGCCATCTACAACACAGGAACTTTTGTACAGATCCATGAGATGCAGGACCTTGGTGACAAGCTGAGGATGATTGTTATGGGCCACAGAAGGTAGGGGTGAAGAAGAAGAAAGAACTTACTATGCATGTTATGTTACCTTTTTGATATTTCATCTGTACAGTATGTGTTAGTGTCCATTGGAAACATACGCACTGTACGAAATACTCCTTTCTCTCTGGTAGAATCCGCATCACCAAGCAGATGGAGGTGGAGCCGGATGAGCCTGCCTCTGCTGCCTCTGAGTCTGCCTCTGTCACTGAACCAGGGAGCAAGCCCAATGTCTCACGCCGGAAGCCCAAGAGAAAAGAGCGTAAAGAGCCAGCGATCCTGGCCGAAACGATGGAGGAGAAGGTGCAGGAGACAGACCTGACAGTAGAGGCACTCCCACTGCCCTCCTCTGATATCCTCATGGTGGAGGTAGACAACGTGGTGCACCAACAGTTTGAGGTCTCAGAGGAAGTCAAGGTAGGCATTTGGATTCTACAGTGCCTTCGGAAAATACTCAGACCACTTAAATTCTATCACATTTGGTTACGTTAGTCTTATTCTAAAATTGATTAAATATACCTTTTTTTTCTCATCAATCAATTCACAATACCCCATAATGACAAAGCAAAAACAGATTTGTAGATTTATTGTTTTATTTTTTTCAAATTTAAAAACAGATACCTTATTTACATAAGTATTCAGACCCTTTGCTATGAGACTCTAAATTGATCTCAGGTGCATCCTGTTTCCATTGATCATCCTCAACATATTTCTACAACTTGATTGGAGTCCACCTGTGGTAAATTCAATTGATTGGACATGATTTGAAAGGCATGTACCTGTCTATATAAGTCCCACAGTTGACAGTGGATGTCAGAGCGGAAACCAAGCCATGAGGTTGAAGGAATTGTCCGTAGAGCTCCGAGACAGGATAGTGTTGAGGCACAGATCTGAAGAAGGGTACCAAAACAATTCTGCAGCATTGAAGGTCCCAAGAACACAGTGGCCTCCATCATTCTTAAATGGAAGAAGTTTGGAACCACCAAGACTCTTCTTAGAGGTGGCTGCCCGGCCAAACTGAGCAATCAGGGAAGAAGGGCCTTGGGTCAGGGATGTGTCCAAGAATTTGATTGTCACTCTGACGGAGCTTCAGAGTTCCTCTGTTGAGATGGGAGAAACTTCCAGAAGGACAACCGTCTCTGCAGCACTCCACCAATCAGGCCTTTATGGTAGAATGGCCAGACGGAAGCCACTTCTCAGTAAAAAGCACCTGACAGCCCACTTGGAGTTTGCCAAAAGGTACCTAAAGACTCTCAGACCATGAGAAACAAGATTCTCTGGTCTGATAAAATCAAGATTGAACTCTTTGGCCTGAATGTCGAACGTAATGTCTGCAGGAAACCTGGCACCATCCCTACGGTGAAGCATGGTGGTGGCAGTGTCATGCTGTGGGGATGTGCTCGTATTTCTTGGCCCAAGCAAATCTCCTTCTTATTGGTGTCCTTTAGTAGTGGTTTCTTTGCAGCAATTTGACCATGAAGGCCTGATTCTCGCAGTCTTCTCTGAACAGTTGATGTTGAGATGTCTGTTACTTGAACTCTGTGAAGCATTTATTTGGGCTGCAATTTCTGAGGCTGTTAACTAATGAACTTATCACCTGCAGCAGAGGTAACTCTGGGTCTTCCTTTCCTGTAGCGGTCCTCATGAGAGCCAGTTTCATCATAGCGTTTGATGGTTTTTGCGACTGCACGTCAAGAAACTTACAAAGTTCTTGACATTTTCCGGAATGACTGACCTTCATGTCTTAAAGTAATGATGGACTGTTGTTTCTCTTTGCTTATTATGGCAAGAACAGCTCAAATATGGACTATGTCTTTTACCAACTAGGGCTATCTTCTGTATACCACCCCTACCTTGTCACAACACAACTGATTGGCTCAAACGCATTAAGGCAGGAAAGAAATTCCACAAATTAACAAGGCACCCCTGTTAATTGAAATGTATTCCAGGTGACTACCTCATGAAGCTGGTTGAGAGAATGTCAAGGGTGTGCAAAGCTGTTATCAAGGCAAAGGGTGGCTACTTTGAAGAATCTCAAATATTATTTTGATTTGATTAACACTTTTGGTTACTACATGATTCCATATGTGTTATTTCATAGTTTTGATGTCTTCACTATTATTCCACAATGTAGAAAATAGTCAAAATAAAGAAAAACCCTGGAATGAGTAGGTGTGTCCAAACTTTTGACTGGTACTGTATATAATTCATTTATAAGTCCGAAAATGGTTTTTAGCAACTGCAGATTTCCCCATTAACCACGCATTGTAGCGTGATGCCTTGATAACAGAGTGCATTTGCTTTGTTTGAAGGCCCTGACGGCAGAGATCGTGAAGACCATCCGTGACATCATCGCCCTTAATCCACTTTACAGGTAATGACATCCTTTCTTTACAAATGCATAATTGTCATTCAAAATACCTAGGAAAGTGATGTCTCTTCCATTGTCTAGATGGTGGTAATTATGAATGCATCAATAGTCCAGAACTCGTATGTTTGTTTTTGTTTTTTTGAATGACTGAATGTTACTGACTATTTAAGGTTTTACTTCAAATGCCCACACATGTTTCAGCCTCCTCCCCCTTTTCTTTTAATACACGAGAGTGTCAAATGACTAACATGTAATTGTGTGTGTGTGTGTGTGTGTGTGCGTGCAGAGAGTCTGTTCTTCAGATGATGCAGGCTGGGCAGAGAGTAGTGGACAACCCCATCTATCTGAGTGACATGGGAGCCGCTCTCACAGGGGCCGAGTCACACGAGCTGCAGGACGTCCTGGAAGAGACCAATGTAAGTGGACAGGGATTGTCCTCACTAACAAACATGATCAGTTCTTTACAATTTATTATTATTTTTATCCCTTTTTCTCTCCATGGATGTTCAAGCTAAAAAAAAAAATAAGAGATTACCCATAAGTAGATTGTCAATATAATATTCTTTGTGCTTTAAAAAAAATATATATATATATATTTTTTTTCAATAACTCACTCTCTCCTCAGATTCCCAAACGTCTCTACAAGGCTTTATCACTTCTGAAGAAAGAATACGAGCTGAGTAAGCTGCAGCAACGTCTCGGCAGGGAGGTAAAGTAACGCTGTCCTCTTTACACTATTTTGAGATGTACAGTATCTCTTCAAAAACCACCATTACCTCAAACTCTTTGCAAAAATGTAATGACACATTGTACAGTAAAATAGTAACTTAAATGAATGACGAAGATGGTCCGGACAGCCACCAATCCAGTATGACGACTTTCCCCGTTCCTAATTCTCTGTCAGGTGGAGGAGAAGATCAAGTTGACCCACAGGAAGTACCTGCTCCAGGAGCAGCTGAAGATCATTAAGAAGGAGCTGGGCCTGGAGAAGGAGGACAAGGATGCCATAGAGGAGAAGTTCAGGGAGAGGCTGAAGGAGCGCACCGTGCCCCAACACATCATGGACGTCATCAACGAGGAGCTAAACAAACTCGGCCTGCTGGACAACCACTCCTCAGAGTTCAAGTCAGTCCCTGATCCCCAAATCAACCCCTAGTCCATCCCTGCCCCCTGGATGTGGAGATCTGAGTGGATTGGATAGGTGTACTGTAAGCAATATGGCGACAATTCCACCTGGCCTATCAGAGGGCAAAATAAAGCTCTTACCATACTGCTTAAACCTATCCAATCCTCACAGATCTATATGTAAGTGCTGTGTGGGTAGGGGCTAGGTGTTGATTTGGGAATCAGGGACTGACCTCAGCATCTGCCTCACCTTTGAACTATCACTTAGAAAGAGCATATTTATTTTGTTACATCTCTCCTATTTTATACAAACTAAATAAAAATAAACTATTGAACAAGTACCTAATGAACATGCCTCTTGTATTAAACTGTTGGTTCTGTGTGCAGTGTGACCAGGAACTATCTGGACTGGCTGACCTCGATGCCCTGGGGAACTAATAGTGAGGAGAACCTGGAACTCAAACGGGCCAAAGAGGTGCTGGAGGAAGACCATTATGGGATGGACGATGTCAAGAAACGCATTCTGGTGAGAGAATTGTACTGTGGGATCACCATGGTTACAATCCGACTAGTGGTTGACGGTTGGACTTGTGGATGTGAAAAATCTAATCTGTTGGGCGACTATTAACTTTTTTATTAAAGTAAATACAAAGTTTCCTCTTGACCTCACCCAATCTTCCTCTCTTTCTTCCTGCAGGAGTTTATTGCGGTGAGTCAGCTGAGAGGCTCGACCCAGGGAAAGATCCTGTGTTTCTATGGTCCTCCTGGTGTGGGGAAGACCAGTATCGCCCGCTCCATCGCCAGAGCACTCAACCGAGAGTATTTCCGCTTCAGTGTTGGTGGAATGACCGATGTCGCTGAAATCAAAGGACACAGGTATGAGGCACGAATCAGCTGCTGTTCATTGCTCAATACATCCATTCTGTTAGCATTCACGTTCTATACAATCCAACGTTGAGAGTAACTAATTATTTACTGTACTTTTGTGTTTGTTTTCAGGAGAACATATGTGGGAGCCATGCCTGGAAAAATCATTCAATGCCTCAAGAAGACAAAGACAGAAAACCCACTGGTCCTTATTGACGAGGTGAATAATACATGCTATGTAGTCCCCTCTAGCTCTTATTTGGCTGACAGAAATGTAGTTTCATGCGTTTTGTTTGTATTATCGGTGAACTCGGTGATCGACTGTTCTGCCTTTTTTTTATTTTTTTTTATTCTTGCAGGTTGACAAGATAGGTCGTGGTTACCAAGGCGACCCGTCCTCAGCTCTGCTGGAGCTTCTGGACCCGGAGCAGAACTTCAACTTCCTGGATCACTACCTGGATGTGCCTGTTGACCTGTCCAAGGTAGGTGGGCACACCTGTTAGGATGGACCTGTCCAAGGTAGGTGGACACACCTGTTAGGATGGACCTGTCCAAGGTAGGTGGACACACCTGTTAGGATGGACCTGTCCAAGGTAGGTGGACACACCTGTTAGGCTGGACACACTTGTTAGGATGGACACACTTGTTAGGATGGACCTGTCCAAGGTAGGTGGACGCACTTGTTAGGCTGGACACACCTGTTAGGATGGACACACTTGTTAGGATGGACACACTTGTTAGGATGGACCTGTCCAAGGTAGGTGGACGCACTTGTTAGGCTGGACACACTTGTTAGGATGGACACACTTGTTAGGATGGACACACTTGTTAGGATGGACCTGTCCAAGGTAGGTGGACACACTTGTTAGGCTGGACACACCTGTTAGGATGGACCTGTCCAAAGTAGGTGGACATACCTGTTAGGCTGGACACACCTGTTAGGCTGGACACACCTGTTAGGCTGGACACACCTGTTAGGCTGGACACACCTGTTAGGATGGACACACCTGTTAGGCTGGACACACCTGTTAGGATGGACACACCTGTTAGGCTGGACACACCTGTTAGGCTGGACACACCTGTTAGGCTGGACACACCTGTTAGGATGGACACACTTGTTAGGATGGACACACCTGTTAGGATGGACCTGTCCAAGGTAGGTGGACACACCTGTTAGGCTGGACACACCTGTTAGGCTGGACACACCTGTTAGGATGGACACTTGTTAGGATGGACGCACTTGTTAGGCTGGACACACCTGTTAGGCTGGACACACCTGTTAGGCTGGACACACCTGTTAGGATGGACACACCTGTTAGGCTGGACACACCTGTTAGGATGGACACACCTGTTAGGATGGACCTGTCCAAGGTAGGTGGACACACCTGTTAGGATGGACCTGTCCAAGGTAGGTAGACACACCTGTTAGGATGGACCTGTCCAAGGTAGGTGGACACACCTGTTAGGATGGACCTGTCCAAGGTAGGTGGACACACCTGTTAGGATGGACCTGTCCAAGGTAGGTAGACACACCTGTTAGGATGGACCTGTCCAAGGTAGGTAGACACACCTGTTAGGATGGACCTGTCCAAGGTAGATGGACACACCTGTTAGGCTGGACACACCTGTTAGGATGGACCTGTCCAAGGTAGGTGGACACACCTGTTAGGCTGGACACACCTGTTAGGATGAACCTGTCCAAGGTAGGTGGACACACCTGTTAGGCTGGACACACCTGTTAGAATGGACCTGTCCAAGGTAGGTGGACACACCTGTTAGGATGGACACACCTGTTAGGATGGACCTGTCCCTGGAGGGATTTGAGGTGTCCAGACTCTTACAGCCCAGCACTAATAATGAATAGGTCCTGTTCTTGAATCTAACCGTTTGTGTCCTTGTTCTCTCCAGGTTCTGTTTATCTGCACCGCCAATGTGACTGACACCATCCCAGAGCCCCTCAGAGACCGTATGGAGATGATCAACGTGTCTGGATATGTGGCCCAAGAGAAACTAGCCATCGCTGAGGTAATGTGTCATCACACAAGATTCAATCGGAGGGTCAACAAACATGATTTAACAAAACACCCACTCCGTCTTACAGCAAACATTGGCTCATTTAACATGTTTCCGTCCAAACATTTTTATGCGAGTAAAGTACCTGTGAGATATAAAAAGGCCTGATGGAAACAATTTGTTGGTAACTTTTCCTTAAAACGTTTCCAATGCCATTTGTCACATGATCTATTTCATCGACCCAAATAATGATCCACCCTTTAACCACCACCATGTTTGACGGGTGGATATTATTTTGGGTCGATGAAATAGATCTTGCGACAAATGGCATTGGAAACATTTATTTATTCTATTGCTCAATATTTGATAAAAGTAAACTGCAGTCATGCGACAATGCTTGGTCCCGGGCTCCTCCCCCTAGGTCCCGAGCTCCTCCCCCTAGGTCCTGAGCTCCTCCCCCTAGGTCCCGAGCTCCTCCCCCCAGGTCCCAAGCTCCTCCCCCATCGGTCCCGAGCTCCTCCCCCTAGGTCCCGAGCTCCTCCCCCTCGGTCCCGGAAAATCTTGAACAGTTTATTAGCTTCAGATGATTTCAAGTTATGATGAACGTCACAGGGTGGTGAAAATGCACGGTGATGATGAGTTTGACTCTATAATCATGCTGGTGACACGATGATTGGTGCTTGGCTGCCAATTTAACCAATAAAACCAGTATGGGCAAATTTGCTATTTATCGCAAGACTTGTGGCAAAACTATCAACAGAGCTGAAAATGGGAGGATAACATTTTAAATGAAAAGTTACACTTTTTAATCACAACAAGCCAGTTTAGTGGAATTCTGTTGGTAAAATTAGCATATTTTTTTGTGTGAATATTAGCATATGAAAATCTTTTGACAAATGGATGGATGACCTAGCTATTGGAGGTATCTCCATCTGATCGTGTCTCTGTCTCTCTCACTCACACACTTTCTCTCACTCTCACTAACTAACAGAAGTACCTGGTACCTCAGTTGCGTACTCAATGTGGACTGACTGAGGATACGACCAACATCTCCCCAGAGGCTCTGAACCTTCTCATCAGACAGTACTGCAGAGAAAGTGGAGTCAGGAACCTACAGAAACAAGTGGAGAAGGTTAGGCCAAACGTCACCTTCTGACTGCATGTATTAGTGGCAAGTCTATATCACTGCCAAAGGTGCTTCAACAAAGTCATGAGTAAAGGGTTTGAATACTTATGTATGTTTTGTTTATATATATTTTACATTTGCATACAATTCTGAAAACCTGTTTTCACTTTGTCATTATGGGGTATTGTGTGTAGATGAGGGAAAAAACAATATTTTAAGAATAAGGTTGTAACGTAACAAAATATGGAAAAGGTTAGGGGTCTGAATACTTTCAGAATGCACCGTATACACTATGGGGTTAATCTTGACTTTTGAAGTCTCATTTTCACTCATTCGATTTAAGTGGAAATTAGGATTCCCCCCTATGAAAGGGAATAATTTGACTTTAGGATGTTTTTAATTATGTATCCAGGTGTTCCGGAAAGTGGCGTTCCGTATCGTGAGTGGAGAGGAGACTGCGGTCCAGGTTACCCCTGACAACCTGCAGGATTACGTCGGCAAGCCCATCTTCACTGTGGATAGGATGTATGATGTCACACCGCCTGGTGTTGTCATGGGCCTGGCATGGACAGCCATGGGTAAGAATGACCTAGAGATGTAGAAGAGAGGTGTGTTTTACAACCAGCATTATGCATCGACAACAACACAAACACCGCTCTGATCTTAACCCTCTGGAATGTAAACCTGGGGATCATTTAGCTATTTGATTTAGAATTTTCAACATTGTAGAATAATAGTGAAGACAACTATGAAATCGCACATATGGAATCTTGTAGTAACCCAAAAAAAGTGTTAAACAAATCAAAATATATTTTATATTTGAGATTATTCAAATTAGCCACCCTTTGCCTTGATGACAGCTTTGCACACTCTTGGCATTCTCTCAAATAGCTTCACCTGGAATGCTTTTCCAACAGTCTTGAAGGAGTTCCCACATATGCTGAGCATTTGTTGGCTGCTTTAGCTTCACTCTGCAGTTCAAACCATCTCATTTGGGTTGAGGTCAGGTAATTGTGGCGGCCAGGTCATCTGATGAAGCACTCTATCACTCTCCTTCTTGGTCAAATAGCCCTTACACAGCATGAAGGTGTGTTGGGTCATTATCCTGTTGAAAAACAAATGATGGACCCACTAAGCGCAAAACAGATTGGGTGGTGTATCGCTGCAGAATTTTGTGGTAGCCATGCTGGTTAAGGGTGCCTTGAATTCTAAATAAATCACAGAGAGTGTACCAGCAAAACACCACCACGCTTCACAGTGAGAACCACACTTACGGAGATCATCCGTTCACCTACTCTGTGTCTCACAAACACGGCGGTTGGAACCAAAAATCTCTCATTTGGACTCATCATTAGACCAAACGACAGTTTCCACCAGTCTAATTTCCATTGCTCGGCCCAAGCAAGTCTCTTCTTATTGTTGTCTTTTAGTAGTGGTTTCTTTGGGCCTGATTCACGCAGTCTCCTCTGAACAGTTGATGTTGAGATGCGTCTGTTACTTGAACTCTGAAGCATTTATTTGGGCTGCAATCTGAGGTGGAGTTAACTGTGATGAACTTATCTTATGCAGCAGAGGTATCTCTGGGTCTTCCTTTCTTTTGGCGGTCCTCATGAGAGCCAGTTTCATCATAGCGCTTGATGGTTTTTGCAACTGCACTTGAAGAAACATAAGAAATTCCTGACATTTTGAGGAATGACTGACCTTCATGTCTTAAAGTGATGATTGGCTGTTGTTTTTCTTTTACCTATTTCAGCTGTTCTTGCCCTAATATGGACTTGGTCTTTTACCATCTCCATCATGCATCTTCTGTATACCACCCCTACCATGTCACAACACAACTGAATGGCTCTAACACATTTAACACGGAAAGAAATTCCACAAATGAACGTTTAACCAGGCGCACACACACATGTTAATTGAAATGCATTCCAGGTGACTACCTCATGAAGCTGGTTGAGAGAATGCCAAGAGTGTGCAAAGCTGTCAAGGCGAATGGTGGCTACTTTGAATATTCATCACTTTTTTTTGTTGGTTATAAAAAAAAATGTGTGTCTCCTGGTCTGACAAACAGTTCTGCCGCTGTGGATGCACAGAGCTGACATCGGCGGATACAGTGGATTGAGATGCAGCCCATGCAGATATCTCTATCTTAAACAGATGTATTTTTGACAGGGGATTTTTATATTATGCTAATTAGATTTAGCGGACATCGCCTCCTAAAGGGGTTGTTAAAGTCCATCTCTCCTCTCCAGGTGGCACCACGCTGTTCATCGAGACGTCCCTGAGACGGCCGCGGGACACTGGGGGTAAGGATAAGGACGGCCCCAGGGACGGGTCCCTGGAGGTCACAGGGCAGCTGGGAGATGTGATGAAGGAGAGCTCTAAGATCGCCAGTACCTTCGCCAGGACTTTCCTCATGAAGCAACAGCCGGACAACGACTTTTTCTCTGGCGCCCACCTCCATTTGCACGTCCCCGAGGTAAAGGTTGATGACATGACACTGTCCTCACAGACAGCATTTAAAAAAATAATAATAATAATGTGTGTCTTGTATACTATACCCGTTCCGTACAAACTGGCAGTTTGGTGTTTTTCCATCGATGTCCACATTTCAACCAACCATTGTAATCTGATCTCTTTAATCACTCACCGTATTACAGTTTTCTATGAAACGGGACCTTGGTTGTACCAAACAAACAGTTTCTCCTCCTCTCTCCCTGTACGGCTGCTGTGGTTATCGACAGGGTGCTACTCCCAAGGACGGCCCCAGTGCCGGCTGCACCATCGTCACGGCCCTGCTGTCCCTGGCCACCAACACGCCAGTGCGGGAGAACGTGGCCATGACTGGAGAGGTGTCCCTGACCGGAAAGATCCTGCCTGTGGGAGGCATCAAGGAGAAGACCATTGCTGTGAGTCACGTCACTCTTAATAACACCGTTTTAGTTATCTGGGAGCTTAATTTTTTTATGAGAAAGAGAACTAAATGTAGTTCAAGTAGGCTGATCCTTTACATATTGTATTACTATTAAAAATCATAACTTTTGAGGTGAGACAATGGTTTCATAACATTAAGGGGCGGCAGGGTAGCCTTGTGGTTAGAGCGTTAGTGTTGGACTAGTAACCGGAAGGTTGCAAGTTCAAAACCCCCGAGCTGACATGGTACAAATCTGTCGTTCTGCCCCTGAACAAGGCAGTTAACCCACTGTTCCTAGGCCGTCCATTGAAAGTAAGAATTTGTTCTTAACTGACTTGCCTAGTAAAATAAAGGTTAAATAAATAAATAAACATACAGAAGACGCCTTTAATTTTATTGCTAATTCCTGCAGAAGCTACTGGTAAAACGGATATGCAAACGATATGTTTTTGCATATGACATTCATGTTTAATTTATAGTTACATTTTAGAGGTGGCAGGGTCTGGCGTATGGTTGTGTATGGAAGAGCTCATGTTCTGAAACTTATCTGAACTTTTATTATACTGAACAAAAATATAAAAGCAACAATTTTACTGTGTTATAGTTCATATAAGGAAATCCTGTCAATTTAAATAAATTTAATTGGGCCATAATCTATGGATTTCACACGACTGGGCAGGGGTGTAGCCATGGCTGGGTATAGGCCCACCTACTGGGGAGCCAGGTCCAGCCAATCAGAATACGTTTTTACCCACTAAAGGGCTTAATTACATACAGAAATACTCCTCAGTTTCATCCGCTGTCCAGTTGGCTGGTCTAAGATCCCGCAGGTTAAGAAGCCAGATGTGGAGGTCCTGGGTTGGCGTGGCTTCACATGGTCTGTGGTTGTGGGTATAGATGTACTGCCAAATTCTCTAAAATGACGTTGGAGGCGGCTTATGGTAGAGGACTGAACATTAAATTCTCTGACAACAGCTTTGGTGGACATTACGGTTGTTGGCATGTCAATTGCATGCTCCTTCAAAACTTGAGACATCTGTGGCATTGTAGAGTGGCCTTTTATTGACCCCAGCACAAGATGCACCGGTGTAATGATCATGCTGTTCAATCAGCTTCTTGATATGCCACACCTGTCAGGTAGGTGGATTATCTTGGCAAAGGAGAAATTATCTCTAACAGGTATGTACAAAAAAAAAAGTGGGAAGCTTTTTATGGATATGGAACATTTCTGGGATATTTTATTTCAGCTCGTGAAACATCGGACCAACACAAATGTCGCGTTTTATATTTGTGTAGTTTTAGTACCAGTGACATAATGAATATTGAACATTCCTCCCTTATCTCCAGGCAAAGCGTGCAGGAGTGACCTGCATGATCTTACCAGCAGAGAACAAGAAGGACTTCTCTGACCTGCCGGAGTTCATCACAGAGGGCCTGGAGGTTCACTTTGTGGATCATTACAGCAAGATGTACCCCATAGTCTTTCCACAACAATGAACACTGAATTATGACTCTATGAAACTGGCACCTGAGCTGCTACCAGTGTTGGGGACAATTCAGGAAGAACAATGAAATTCCAATTCTCTTCAATGTGGAGAATGTTGAATTGTAATTTGTTTTACTTTAAGAATTGAAATGGAAATCACCCCAACCCAGATGGATACAAGTTAGATCAGACATCCTGAACTATGAAAGCAGATTTTTCTTATTTGGTTGTACATTCTCACCTGTTGTTAAAAGCCCCACGTCTGACCGTGTGAGACAGCTGTGTCATGAGAGCGGAACTTTAGATAATTGTATGCATATCTATCATGTATTAGAGGGACATTTGAGGTCTAAGTTGCATTTCTAATTACTGATGTTCAACCCTTAACCCCCCAATCAGATGGGTCATGTCGCTGCTACGCAGCCTAGACTATTTGACCAAATTTTGCATGTAACTACTGATAAAACTTGCATATTATAACTTTACTTTTTTTATAAAGTTTATTCCCACTTGATCAATGGTTTCATGACGCCTATTTCTACAGCAAGTACACAGGCTACTTACTGGTAAGACTATTGGCTAGCCCATCATTGGCATGTCTAAAAATGCAGATGACCGCTCATGGCATACTGTAAAGTACACTAACCAGACAGTGTAGTCAATTCTCCAGAACATTTACACAGGTGTAGAGCTGTACTCGAGGTCTGCAGGACCTATTCTAATACAATGTGTATTTCTGATCAAGTATAAATGGGTCTCTGCAGAGTAAGTACAGTACCACTTCCATCATTCTAAAATGAGAAACAATGAAAGAGTATACTTTGTTGTTTTGGAATACAAATATTTATTTATTTGCAAGAACAGCTTTAATCCTTCTTGGCAGCAGCCTTCCTCATGGCAGCCAGGACATTGCTGAGCTCCTCCCTCTTTCTCTTGGCGCGGATGTGCGTGCCAATCTGGGAAGAAAACACAAAAGGTACATTACAATGGGAAAACCTAACACACACGATGCAGGTAAACTACCATACTCAGGATGACAACACTAAAGCATGTCTCTGGAACAGGTAAGTCAGGGACAGGTTCAGTAATCAACATGTACAGGGATAGCAGTTGCATAATGCAAAACTTGTCTTTGAGAATTACCCGATTGGACAAACTACAGGTCTAATCCAATAGTTGATGAAACGTTTAACATAATGTGGGTGCTACAAAATCTGTTTTCAGTTTTTGATACACAAGAAAGCAGCTTCACAAACAAACCATCTGACATGAGCAAATGCCTTCATGCTACCACCACCAATACACCCGGCCATTTTGGTAAACAGGGGAGTTTTACATACCCTCTTCTTGATGAACTTGAGGGCACGCTTATCCTTGGACACCTTCAGCAACTCCATGGCGCGCCTCTCGTAAGGGGCGAAGCCGCACACCTCACGGATCATGTCACGCACAAACTTGCTGTGCTTGGTCAGACGCTGAAATAAAAAAAATCAGCAACAGTTTGTCAAACAACCGGTTCTAAAGTCACGGTGGAAATATAGATTGTTAACCATGAGGGGGAAAAAGGCTTTTATTCAGATAGCTACTATTTATATTATTTTTTTTAAAAGTGTCTGAGACCAAGCGTCCCTGTCTGCCGTGGAATGCAGACAGACAGGGATAGTAGGAAACTAGTTGATGTGTGCAGGGGGAACGACTGAACAAGCTACACTAACTTATCCTGCTTTTGTACCAGTTTATTGGATCACTATCACAGCCTGTGCTCAAGTTAAATTGTTGACCTATAATCTGATAACGGGGAGCAAAGCCTGACCACTTTCCATCACTACAGGTGCGGGGCAGCTATGGGAATAGAACCCAAACTATAAAAATCAGAGCCAGAGCGGGGCTTGACCCAGCAATTCTAGGACAAGAAAAAGCAACCTCCTATGGCAAAGTGTCCAGAGTCCTAGACCCTTTACCGGAGGACATGGGCTCTGCCAACACCACACTACCTGAAATGGTCGTCGTGTTTCTATCAGATTAACTCACCCCTCGTCTACGGCCGTGTTTGGGTGCGGTCACATTCTTGGTTACGGGGTGGCCTTTGCTAAGCCCCACAGCCATAGGATACCTGATAGCCATGTCTGTAGAGAGAGAAAATATACATAGAGGTTTAGTTACATGTAATTCAAAGCATGAGACTTTAACTGGCTAGCTAGTTGCTGACCAACTAACTTACATTACAGTGTCAGTACGGGTGCATCAAAGCAGGGACAGAGAATGGAAAAAAAGCTTCTATCTCAAGGCCACCAGGCTGTTAAAATAGCCATCCCTGGCCGGTACCCTGCCCTTAGCCAGAAACCAACTGTTTAATCATTCCTGTACCTTAGAGGTGGCAGGTAGCCTAGTGGTTAGAGCGTTGGGCCAGTAAAAGGTTGCTAGATCAAATCCCTGAGCTGACAAGGTAAAAATCTGTCGTTCTGCCCCCGAACAAGGCAGTTAACCCGATGTTCCCAACAATTTCAATGATTTTACTGAGTTAGGACCCATGAGGAAATCAGTCAATTGAAATAAATTCACTAGGCCCTAATTTATGGATTTTACATGACTGAATACAGATGTTGGTGAGATACCTAAATATTTGATTTGTAAAAAAAATAAAATAAAAAAGGATCTCGTCACGAGTATTTCTGTGCATTCAAATTACCATCGATAAAATGCAATTCTGTTTGTTGTCTGTAGCTTATGCCTGCCAAATTCTTTAAGTAACGTTGGGAGGCGGCTTATGGTAGAAAACAGGACATTCCTGCAGTTAGCATGCCAATTGAACGGGTAACTCAACCTGAGACATCTCTGGCATTATGTTGTGTGACAAAACTGCACATTTTAGAGGGGCCTTTTATTGTCCCCAGCACAGGTGGCATCTGTTTAATCAGCTTCTTGATATGCCACACCTGTCAGGTGGATGAGAAGTGCTCACTTATTTGAGATAAATAAGCTTCGGGGGGGGGAAAAAATCCCCAGCTCGTGAAACACGGGACCAGGCACTGCTCATCCTAATATTTCTTAATTCCATTATTTAGCTTTTAAAAACGTGTGTACCGTTGGTGATATTACTGCAGTTGGCGCTAGGAACACAAGCATTTCGCTACACCAGCAATAATTGTTACGTGTGTATGCGACCAATAACATTTAATTTTAATGTTAACTGTTACGGGTGTGGCCTTGGCAAGATAGCCAGCTAACTAACGTTACTGGTGATTTCATACAACGCTCATTGTATTTTTATTTCACCTTTATTTAACCAGGTAGGCTAGTTGAGAACTAGTTCTCATTTACAACTGTGACCTGGCCAAGATAAAGCACAGCAGTGTCGTCAACTGCAATGTATATTTAACTAGCCACACTCCAGTCATGTAATAAACGTCTTTAGGTGTTAACGTTAGAACTATTGATTCAGCAAGGTAGCCAAAAATGGCCGTGACAGAATGCTGGTTAGCCTCTAACCGTGAACAATGTTAGCTAGCAAACGTAGACAACTAGGTAATTACTCTTACTACTGACGATAGAAGTACGGGTTTGCATTAAAGCAGATTTTTTCTTTGTCAAGGACATGCATATTATCTGTAGTCATTGTAAAAAAAAAGAGTCTCGTTACGAAGCTCCAGCAATAACAAGCCGATGTGATTCACATGTGTAGGGAAAGAGGCCATGTAAGCGCAGCAACTTTAGGTTGATGTTTACCGTGAAAATCGTATATTTATCACGGCAATATTGGAAGCATCCTTTAAGAAATAAGTATACATTGTGTTGCTTTTATTCAAATTAGTAAAAAAGGAAGGATGTCAAAGATTTTATAAAGATTTTAGATGATATAAATTCTTCATCAAATTCTTACCTGCTTTCTTTAATGGCGCACAAACCGGAAGGAACGCTTGGCGGTGGATGTTGGGTAATGAGGGTTTTCCCAAAATAAAACACCAGTGAAATCTCTGTAGCGCCACCTGTGGGTGCGGACCATTTAGATTCAGCAGTCTCTTTTTTTTTCAAGATAAATGCTTTGCAAAAGTGAATCGTTTAGAATATACCTTAGCAGACATTTGTAAAATCAGATAGGAAGAGCGATTCTAATATAATTCATGTCCATTTCCTGTTTTATTCCCGTAATACTATTGTTGTAATGTTTAGGCTACAGGCCTATGTATCATCATATTAGCTTAATATTAAAATAAAAACATCTCAGACTTCAGTGCGTACAAACCAACTGGGGGGGTCGATTTGGGGGGTTGATTTGAACGGTCATCCAACTCATAATTCCAACTCGGGCCTCTTTCTAGAGCTCCGACTTCACAACCTGAAGACGTCATGATTTGACCTTATATTTTTCTGAGTTCCCAGTTGTTTTCAACGCGCCAAGTAGCCGCTGGTAGCGTCACATATGATCAAAAACTCACAGATTGGCTAGTGAAACGCACACTCAGCCCTCTGATTGGACTGTCAATCACATGCCTGGTGCGCTAGCACAGTGGATTAAGTTCTGGGGGGTCACGAGTATGAAACTGAATGGGGAAAAATACATATCTTTCATATTTGTATTTTAGATTTATTCATTTGCCTATTTTATCTGGTTTCTAACATAAGCTTACGGTATTGAGTACCACAGTATGAGTTGTAATACCCATAAAACCTAGCGGTAAAACCCGGACATGATTCCAATCGTTTTTCCGCCATTAATTTTTCCATAGGGGAATTTAGAACTACTTCATATAAGGTGGACAATGACCCGAAGCATACTTCCAAAGTTGTGGCAAAATGGCTCAAGGACATCAAAGTCAAGGTATTGGAGTGGCCATCACAAAGCCCTGACCTCAATCCTATAGAAAATGTGTGGACAGAACTGAAAAAGCGTGTGCGAGCAAGGAGGCCTACAAACCTGACTCAGTTACACCTGCTCTGTCAGGAGAAATGGGCCAAAATTCACCCAATTTATTGTGGAAGGTTACCTGAAATGTTTGACCCAAGTTAAACAATTTAAAAGCAATGCTACCAAATACTAATTGAGTGTATGTAAACTTCTGACCCACTGGGAATGTGATTAAAGAAATAAAAGCTGAAATAAGTAATTCTCTCTACTATTATTCTGACATTTCACATTCTTAAAATAAAGTGGTGATCCTAACTGACCTAAGACACAGCATTTTTACTAGGATTAAATGTCAGGAATTGTGAAAAACTGAGTTTAAATGTATTTGGCCAAGGTGTACAGTGGGGAGAACAAGTATTTGATACACTGCCGATTTTTCAGGTTTTCCTACTTACAAAGCATGTAGAGGTCTGTACATTTTTTTTTATCATGGGTATATTTCAACTGTGAGAGATGGAATCTAAAACAAAAATCCAGAAAATCACATTGTATGATTTTTAAGTAATTAATTTGCATTTTATTGCATGACATATGTATTTGATCACCTACCAACCAGTAAGAATTCCAGATCTCACAAACCTGTTAGTTTTTCTTTAAGAAGCCCTCCTGTTCTCCACTCATTACCTGTATTAACTGCACCTGTTTGAACTCGTTACCTGTATAAAAGACACCTGTCTACACACTCAATCAAACAGACTCCAACCTCTCCACGATGGCCAAGACCAGAGAGCTGTGTAAGGACAGCGTCAAATGTGCATTTACAAATTACCTCTAACCTGAACCCCCGCACACTACCCCCTGTATATAGCCTCATTATTGTGTTACATTTTATTACTTTTTACTTTAGTTTATTTGGTAAATATATTTTTTTAACTCTTCTTGAACTGCACTGCATCAGCCAAACTTTACAGACAACACTCCATCCAACGACTGTGATCTAAAGACCCTTTTAATCTGCGACAGAGTAACGCGCTTGATCCTAACTGCTGTCTCCATCATTGCTGTGCGTCAACCTCCCTCTCCTCGTTGTGTGCCAGTTGAGGGTTGGTGCGCCGCCCAACTGTTGCTCTCCTTTTAGCATCATGCTGCTCCACTGACAGCGCCACGGCAGTCAGGATACCTGCATGCCCCATTAACAATGTCTGGTACAAATAGGAATGACAGCAGTTCTGGCTCAGGTTCAAGGAGACATGCCATTCTGCAGAACCTGCCCCAGAGACGGTTCCTTAACCTCCTCTGAGGGCTCTCGGGACAGAGGGTTGGTGTCTTTGGCCGGGTACAGGTCCTCCACTGACTGTACCTGGTTGTGGATAAGGTTGGCTTCCTCCACTCGCATTCCACATCCGTATGGATGATATGGTGAACCGCCAAAATAGGCTACACTGATGAGCTCCATGGAGGCAAATTCACGTGTTGTTGAGAAAATCCCCTGGTCACCTATAGAGACCTGCCAACAGGAAGGATGTTAAGTGCTATATGCCATATGCATGACTTTAAACATCTTGAAAATGCATTTGTTGTAAGAAATGTGCTATATAAAGTTTGATTTGATTGACTTTACAGCTGTAGAATATTTAATTAACTGTCGTTTTCACATGAGGAGAAGTGCAGACTTTCCATAAGCTTTTAATTGATAACTTAGGATTTTTATCACTTGCCATCTAGTTGGAAGGATCCTTTAAATCAATACTGTACCACTCCGAATCAAATACTGTACCTTTTTTAAAGATGTGTCTCTGGTCATGCAACTACAATACAGGCTAGATGTCTAAACAAATCAAATCAAATCAAAATCAAATTTATTTATATAGCCCTTCGTACATCAGCTGATATCGCCAAGTGCTGTACAGAAACCCAGCCTAAAACCCCAAACAGCAAGCAATGCAGGTGTAGAAGCACGGTGGCTAGGAAACTCCCTAGAAAGGCCAGAACCTAGGAAGAAACCTAGAGAGGAACCAGGCTATGAGGGGTGGCCAGTCCTCTTCTGGCTGTGCCGGGTGGAGATTATAACAGAACATGGCCAAGATGTTCAAATGTTCATAAATGACCAGCATGGTCCAATAATAAGGCAGAACAGTTGAAACTGGAGCAGCAGCACGGCCAGGTGGACTGGGGACAGCAAGGAGTCATCATGTCAGGTAGTCCTGAGGCATGGTCCTAGGGCTCAGGTCCTCCGAGACAGAGAAAGAGAGAATTAGAGAGAGCACACTTAAATTCACACAGGACACCGAATAGGACAGGAGAAGTACTCCAGATATAACAAACTGACCCTAGCCCCCCGACACATAAACTACTGCAGAATAAATACTGGAGGCTGAGACAGGAGGGGTCAGGAGACACTGTGGCCCCATCCGAGGACACCCCCGGACAGGGCCAAACGGGCAGGATATAACCCCACCCACTTTACCAAAGCACAGCCCCCACACCACTAGAAGGATATCTTCAACCACCAACTTATCATCCTGAGACAAGGCCGAGAATAGCTTAATGTAATACATTTTTAAATTCAGGCTTGTAACACAACAACAACGTGAAAAAGAGTGCGAATACTTTCTGAAGGCACAGTATGTCCTCTGGACTTCTGTAATATAGGATGGGGTGCAGAGCAAATGTCAAATTGTACATAGAGAGGATTGCCATAAATATGCAAGCTCCCAACAAAAAAAAACTGTTCTTTTGGTATGAAATTGCATACAATTAATAATTTACTTATGAAGCTTGCTTTTGGAATTTGTTCAAATGAATTATTACATAGGCCTAATTATGTAGACAAAATAATGAAAATGGCTGTCTGGTAGCCTCAATCAATAGACAAATATTTGTAGTTGAACAAGTCATTGCATGTATAGATTTTAGTTTAATTGACTTGAAAAAGCTTGTGACTTGACTTGCACCAAAGATTATGGATATACTGACAAGATGCGTCTCTACACCCTAACAATGGGAGTCGTTGTCCACAAAGCGGTCTAGCTCCCGCCGATCCTTTCTTTGGATTGGGTTGTTGATGTCAACTGCCTGTATTCAATGGAGAGAGAGGCTATGCTACTAGCCTCATGTCAAGAATATGCATAACCATCTCGAGACAACTCCTCTATAAAGTGTTTTTTCTCAAAGTTGCCGGTATGTCACGTGTGATACTTATATCAGTACACTCGTGACAACTTAAGCATTTCAAAACTTCTATTAGATCAAGTAAACCTCACGTAGCAAATAAGCCATTCATTGTTTTATTGACCAAATTCAACACTCTCATTGACCTCCATACAAAAAAACACCACCTCTTGGAGGGAGACAGATTTTCCTCTGAGTTGGGCCTCTCTCTTCCTCTCTGCTTGGACTTAGAATGCATGACTTGGACTCGGCTCGAGACTCGACCCGTTCTACTTTGCACTCGACATAAGACTTGAACCTTGTGACTCGAATAATAGTGACTTAGTCCCACCTCTGGTAATTCCTAGTGGGAAACTTGTCGATCATCCCTGAGCTCCGACTTCTCTCACATGCTAACCTCTAAGGAAATTAGGTCACCTACTAAGGAAATTACCTTGATAACGGCAGTTAAATGCAACATCAAAACATTATTTCTAAAATACAATCTATTAAAAGGATACGTCAGGATTTTGGCAATGAGGCCGTTTATCTACTTCCCCAGTGTCAGACTTGTGTATTCATGGATGCCAAAGGAAGCTAGAAGTAGTATTCTTATGTTAACCTCATGGTTGTCCCATGAAAGGAAGTTAGGCTAGCAAGCAAGCATTTTAGCCAGAGTTGTGTCTTTGGCTATGCCGGATTAAGTGATTTGACATGCTATTCAATAAAATCATTTCTCTGTAATTAATATTACCTGTTTGACCTAATCTGGTAAATAATTAACTAGAAATTTGGGGCACCACAAAATAATGTTTATAGAGCTGTTATCTTTCAAATAATCACTTAAAGACCTAGTCATCTTTTATTTCAATAGCAGTCAATATTTAATCGTCACCTTGTTAAGTCTCATCTGAAAGTTGTAAATTCTTGGTTATCTTCAGGAACTCTGGCTAACAAGTTGAATCAGCAATACAAAATGTGGTTTAATTATTTATTGACTAAATACCTAAATCATCACACAGAATGGATCATGCATTGATTACAAATTATGTCATAAAGAAAACGTCCCTGGTGGACGGAATAGATACGACGGCTGGTTTCACAAAGAGAAGGGGTTGGGTTTGAGTGAGAGCGGGAAGACTGAGGAACAAAGGCAGAAGCTACGCTATCGTAAATACAGAATCTATTGCATTCTAAATAACCGCCCATTTGAAAAAGGAGAATGCAATAAATATTTACTCTGAGCTGCGCTTCAGTAGATGGGAGGCCGGGTTGTCCTTTATGGATCTCTGGTCCTCTGAAGAATGTCTAGGGCTGAACTGGAGCGTGGTAGAATGGGTACGCTGTCCGTCCTCTCCTAGCCCATGTTTAGTGACTGCTGCTATCTCAACAGCTAGGAGGTATCACTTCTGGAGTGAATAAGAGTTCAAAGTTCATACCAAGTTGCCATGCTATATGCTCATGCTATATTCTGGCTGGTATAGTCGAAATTGAAATTCGATGCTAATTAATTCTGTAGGTGGTCTTTGTCCTTTCAACGTAGGGACCTCAAGTCCACACGTCCTTGGAACAGCTTAGTATCTGAGCCCTTTTAAAGTAGGACTGTCGCCCTAACGTCCTCGGAACAGAAAGTTACATTTCCGTCAAGGGCTTTATATATAGGAGGGGAGAGAAGGGCGTGTTTCATAGTTTATAACCAATGTCTGTTCACATGGGCAGGGCCACTGAGTTGAGCAGAGTTCACTCATGAAAGCCCAATTCTCTCATTTGGAAGCTAAAATTACATTTAATCTTTTCACAAATAGTTTCATATTTAAACATTTAAATTGCACAACAATTCCATGTGAATCTGATAACTGTAATGTGTAGACTTTCCAAGATACAGTTTATGTCATCCTATCATTAGTAATAATGTCTCAGATGACAACTGATCTGTCATCATATTCTTTAAGTACCAATGCATATTTTCAGCTGGTTGGATTACCGAAATGTGGTAATCAGGGACAGCCGTCTAGCGTTGTCTCTGATTGGGAACCATACTTAGGTACCCTTTTCCCCACCTGCGTTTGTGGGAGGTTGACTCTGTTTAGAGCACTTTGCTTGTGAGCGTCACGGTTTGTTTTTGTGGTGTTTATTGTTTTGTTTGGCGTCATTTGGATTAATAAAGAAAATGTACGCTCACCACGCTGCACCTTGGTCCACTCCTTTCAACAGCCATGACAGTTCTGTCACTCATGGGGACACTACCTCACCGCAGAATCTACAGGGAGCTAGGCAGTTCAATCCCCTTTGGATGCTGCCATAGATTTATATTAGAAGTGCCCATCTAAGAGGGCTCAAGGTCATTGGCCACAGTGTTACATTCCCCCGTTTCTGTGTTGTAGTTTGTGTATTTGAGTGTGTGTTTCAGGAGATGGCTTCCTGAAATCCCCCAAGCAGCTGATTGGTCGACTCCACGGCTAATTGGAGCTCCCCCTCGTCAAGTTACAGCTGTATCCCAGTAGACTCCTTCTCTAGATATAAAAGCCCGTGTTCTGTTGTTTAGGAGAGAGATCATCGCTGGGAGGAGAATGCAGAAAGATTGATTGTGATATAGAGAATGTAATTGCTGAGAGCTGTGTTGGTTGTTTTTCATGGAGCTGAGGGTTATATAGTGTTGGTGGTTTCTCAGAAAGAGATGTGGTATATAATATGTCAGTTGTTCCTGAGGGAGCTGATTGGTTATGTCTGGTATGTGTCATTAGGACTCACTGTTTTGATTATTGAAATGGTTTGTTATCCTGTTTTCATTTGTTCCCAGGGGGGAAGGGGAAGGCATCTAGGGAGTGCTTAGGCAAGAGGCCCGCAGGCCCGTGGTCCCTTTCCCCCTCAGAATTTAGCCTACTGTTCTGACTTGGTGGTGCACATGTAGCCTATAGCCTGTTTTAGAGAAATGCCATCATCGAATATTGTAAGAACTTTCTTTGTCTGCTTATATGCCCCCTTTATTTATCCTATGGTTTTGACTTGTTAGAACGGCCCATATTCTGAATTCTGTCGCTTTACATTTCAAAAGTGCTGAACAAATACTTATACTGACAATGTCCATTTTAGCTCGCTCATTAATGTCTTGATCGAAATTACGGATTGCCTCTCATCCGCTCATCGTTTCCTTATGCCATAGTTTGTACATCTCAATTGTTATAAGCCTATTGCTTACATAGGTCTATCTTATTCATCATTTCAGGCAATGTTGGTATGATTTCATTATTTTTCTTACTTTGTGTGTTATAATTAGCTCATGTGCTTTTCTTGACAAGGAGGAGATAGTGTATGATGTTGGGTCTGTAACCATGTTTACCAGCGACAGTCTCTTCCCATTCATATATCTGTTTTCGCCAAAAAGTTCAGTTCTAGACCCATGTAATTCCAGTTAATATTGCACAAGTTATTTTTTTGTTTGTTGTTGCGGTCTGTGTGTCGGTATATTTTATATAGAAGTGGATCCTCAGGATTGTATTTTCATTTATTTTTAGACCACATAGGCCGAATAAAATACTTAAAATGGTAGGATAACCGAGTGTCTCTCTCTCCCTCTCTCCTTCTCTCTCTCTCTCTGTCTCCCTCTCTCCTTCTCTCTCGCTCTCTCTCCCTCTCTCCTTCTCTCTCTCTCTCTCTCTCCCTCTCTCCTTCTCTCTCTCTCTCTCTCTCTCCCTCTCTCCCTCTCTCCCTCTCTCTCTCTCTCTCTCGCTCTCCCCCTCTCTCTCTCTCTCTCGCTCTCTCCTTCTCTCTCTCTCTCTCTCTCCCTCTCTCCTTCTCTCTCTCTCTCTCCCTCTCTCCTTCTCTCTCTCTCTCTCCCTCTATCCCTCTCTCTCTCTCTCTCTCGCTCTCTCTCTCCCTCTCTCTCTCTCTCTCTCTCTCTCGCTCTCCCCCTCTCTCTCTCTCGCTCTCCCCCTCTCTCTCTCTCTCTCTCTCTCTCTCTCCCCCTCTCTCTCTCTCTCTCTCTCTCTCCCTCTCGCGCGGCTTAAAGAAGTGTAAAGTTAAGGCCTCAACATCTTGCTGAATTTATCTGAACTTACATCAATGTCTGGTGGTGTCCATTTTGAAAGTGCTGAACAAATAGGCCTACCTCGTTTGCTTGCACTTGCTTATACTTTGAGATAAGTGTTAATGATATAAGAATACGCATACATGTACTGAACATAAATGTTAAAGTGTTTATTTTTATTTTATTATTGAAGGAGAATGTGGTTCTTTTCAACTTACACAACTCCACAAGGAGTCAGTAGTAACCACATTTGTTGACGCAAGTCTGCCATATCAGCTATGGTTTTTAAAAAAGCAGTAAATGAGACTGAATGAACTGTTTCGCTGCCAGACAAGGCTCCGCTGATAGCCAGGTGTAGTGGTGGTAAGGATTCACGCCATGGTGCAGAAAGGAAACCTCTGCTGATGGGACAGCTTTGTGGGCCCTAACAGTTTGTGGGCATGTTTGTCTCCGTTGTAATGCAATTAATGTATTGTTTAGTGTTGTGGCTCTGCTGACTGTATAAAAACATATTTTTTTGAGTTTGCCCCACATGCTAAAATCACCATTGATGATGAGAGGGTAACAATGAAAAAAAGCAGAAGAGGTCCAGAGATGAATATGAGGGAACAGACCAAAAATTGTCAAAGGGAGGAGGCAAAATCAGGTGGGAGCATTCTAGCCAATGAGAGGGCAGATATGCTCGTGAACAACAGGTCATAGATATAGATAGAGGACTCATCTTTGTATCAGTGAAACTACTATATCTGACAGCATGGGCAGCGTCTCAATTTTAAATAAGTCAATTTTCTTCTTATTCATCGACTGATTGCCCCTAACAAAGATAATTGAATCACTAGCATGTCATTCCAGGACAGGGAGCTTTAGATATCTTTATTCCAAGTAATCATTTAAGACTACAAAAATCTATAGCACAAGTATTGTAAAGGGTGCCGTCTTTCGGATGGGACGTTAAACAGGTGTCCTGACTCTCTGTGGTCACTAAAGATCCCATGGCACTTATCATAAGAGTAGGGTTGTTAACCCCGGTGTCCTGGCTAAAATCCCAATCTGGCACTAATACCGTCACGGTCACCTAATCATCCCCAGCTTACAACTGGCTCATTCACCCCCCCCCCCCCCCCCTCCCTATTCCCCAAGTCGTTGCTGTAAATGAGAATGTGTTCTAGTTCAATTTACCTGGTAAAATAAGGGTTAAATAAAGCTAATACAATTGTAAGGATGAGAATTAGATTAGTAATGCCTGACCTGTCTAAAAAAATCCTATCTTTCATATGAACTGATTAGAGATGGTGTTTGATTTGAGATGGTGTCGAGTCTCTACTATCCCAGCTATAGATGGCGTTCCACTCTTCAAACCCTCTAAACGTCGCTTATACACAATCACTAAGGCAGGGCTCATTATTTCATTCATACTGACATAAGATTAGCCACATTATTTAAAAATGTTTTTAACTAGGCAAGTCAGTTAAGAACAAATTCTTATTTACAATGACGGCCTACCCCGGCCAAACCCGGACGAACCTGGGTCGCCACCCTATGGGATTCCCAATCACGGCCGGATGTGATGCAGCCTGGATTCGAACCAGGTATTGCAGTGACGCCTCTTCCACTGAGATGCAGTGCCTTAGACCGCTGCGGCCACTCGGGAGCCCTGTCAATGGGCTTAGTTGGAGTTAGTGAACAGATTGTACACCATATAATGGGATATAACGAAAGATTGTTTGTCTCCATTTATGGCTGTTACAGGTTTGCCTATACAAAACACTGCAGTAAATTCTTCAACTAAACTGGAGTGTTTCCCAAAAGCTTCTTAAGGTTAAGTTCATTGTTAAAACCTTCGTAGGTGCATCGTTACATTTCTGCGCTGTTAACCGAAAACATCGTTATTTACGTTGCGTTTTTATATTTAGCATTTTAATCTTCCGACACAGAAATGTCTCCTTTTGACAGGTGCCCTGGGCCGTAGGTCAAAACAAGACACAGGACAATTATCATCATCTCGAGTGAGGCCTAACAAACTAACCCCTACCAGATACTATAGGCTTATAGTGTTTTCTTTTCCCACGTCAATTATCATTTTTTCTTTACCATTCTTTTAGACAAAAGTCCATTCCTCCTTATTTCCACCTCCATCAGATTCAAGCTCCATCTCTACTTCTGGCATCGTCCATTAGTTCATATCTGATTAAAAAAAAAAAGAACTAAAACTTAACTAACCTTCTGTCAGCTGTTCATAGCTACAAACGCACACGCTGTTGCTCGGAGAAAAAAAAGCTTTAAGTGCACTCACAAGCAGATATTTCTGTTATTTCAGTCTTTGGGAGCTCATCACACACATACAGAGAGCAGCTCGAGTTTTCATTTTAGGCTGTGTTTACATCCTAAAATAGAAGCAGGCCATTGGCTGCCTTCATCACGAGGGGTATGTACGGGAGTTCTGATTGGTTCCATGTTTAGCAGTTTGGCTAATTTGCCTGAGCAGACAGAATGAAATATACTTTTTTTTTAATTGAGAAAATGTGCAAGAATTAACTGTGCCAACACATCATCAGAATGTTCACGTCTTGCAGCTTCGGCGCACCACCTAAATGGGGCTGCACATGCTGACAGATGCCATAATTAGGGCCCCGTGGTTTGGACTATCATGTCACATGACCTAGATATGAACCTTTATTTGAAGCCTGTTACAGAAATGAGAATTGCATAAAATGAAAGCAATTGTCTGAGGATGGTACTGGACCAATCTGATATAAAAAAAAGTGGGACAATTTGTAGAAAAAGCTTTAAAGAAAAGGTTCAAATCCAGGTCATGTGAAATGATTGCTCTAAACACAATATAGCTGTTTTCGGACAGATGCGATGTCTAGCTAAGTCTATGAGCAAAACTCAACTCTCCTTTTGGCGCGGTCCGCGTGAAGTTCGGCCATTTTGTTTTGGCGAGGTCTTTCAAAACTAGGAGAAATTTAGCTACATGTCTTGGTAGTAGACTGCAGATTTCATTCATCAAACAAACTCGTTTAGGTTTTAACTAAACCGCTTTTGGAACCTCAAAACAACAAGTGCGTGGCGATCGAGGGTAAGGAAGAATAAAACAATTAAAAAATAAATAAAACAAGTTTGAAAACATTACAGAGTGGAGTAAAACTTGAAGAATCATGGCCACCGCAACCCCAAGCCGCGCCGCGCCTGCTGGAACCCCGCTCTCCCCGACGAGGATATCGCGCCTCCAGGAAAAACAAGACCTGCAACATTTGAACGACAGGCTTGCCGTTTACATCGACCGAGTCCGGTCACTAGAGCTTGAAAATGACCGGCTCATGGTCAAGGTCTCCGAAAAGGAAGAAGTCACTACACGAGAGGTAATTTTTAACCATTAAATCTCTTATGTTGCTAGCTAACCCTATAACGTTAATTTAACGGTAGTTAGCTAACGTTAGCGTTTAACTAGCTAGCAAGATACTTAGCTACTAAGTTACCGGTAAAACAACAATCTAGTTAACAAATCGAGCTGATTAATGGAACACACCGATAACCAACTTGTGGTCTATCAGTTTGTATATTTTTCGAGCAGTTTGATTTGTTGGCTTGGCTGTATTTCTCACGGGCCTTGGCTGAAACTAGCTGATTAGCATGCTAGCAAGTTTGTAGCTACTTAACTTGTAGGTAACATTGTACTCGTCCAAAGACCTTGTACAGTTAGTTACACTGTCTCGCCATAGCTACATTGTATCAATCGTTGAGACTATTGTTTCATTGTAATATTTCACTAGTCATCTTGCTCATTCCTGGTGAATCATATAGTTAACTATAAGACTCGTGATGCTAGTCCCGTTTGCATGGTAGCTAGCTGTCGTGCCTACATTTACATGCACGATTAGCCAGCTAGGAAAACACGTTTTGGGTGTTCGAAACTCCCGCGAGTATTATTGTTATTTTGGAGGGGAACCTGGTTGTGTTTATTAAACTCAAATGAACAAATCTGACCTTTCTTTAAAAAAAAAAATGAAGTCCAAAATTAGTACATTGCTTGGCAGATAAGGTAAACTAACCAAAGTTGTATCTGTCCTAGTTAGCAGATTGTAACCGGCTTTATGTTAATTTATATTACCAATTACAGGATAGGTACGTTACTGTTTGGCATAGCACAGACAATGTTCGACCAACCAAAAGGAATAAAACATTTTTGCTCTGAGGTAGTCCAACAATGTGTACGCCTTCATCTTGTCTATTTAAAATATTCTCTCATTTATCGAGACCGGTGTAGGTGGGTGCACTTATCTGTCAATGAGAGAAGATTTGAAATAGACAAGATGGCGGTATACATTTTGTTGGACTAATTAATGGAGCAAAACATTTTATTTTAATCACTAAACATTCAAACCAACCACCTGCAGCTGAACATGGCCATTTTGAAGATGCGTGTTTGGCCCGAATCTAGAACGAAGATCGTATTGCCAAGGTTGGTCATATTCTCTGTGCTGTGCCAAACAGTACCTGTCCTGCAACGGCTAATGGAACATCACATTATTTGTAACAATCTGCCAGTTAGAGCAGTCCAGGTGGTTTTTGTTTTTACCCTGATGTTTATAGCACCACCATCAGCATTTATTATTGTTATTCCCAGTGCAGCATAAAATCCACATCTTCTGTGGGATTCCTATCACGTAGGAATGTGTACGGTATGTGCAATTTGCTGTACAGTTCCTTAGTCTGATTTATTTGACAACTTCAGTCTCGGAGCTCCTGAATGACTTCAGTTCACTTCAGTGCAGAGGATTACATTGATAACTATTTCACCAGGTTTCGTAGAAAGAATACAAATGGGGGAGCGGGTAGATTCATTGAGCAAGCAATGAGTTGAGTGGTTGTGGTTACTGTTGATATATGGTAGTTGCTAGGTACACCTGTTCAGCGTTATGTCAAAGGTGCTTACTAACCTGTCAGCTCGTACACCTGTTCGTTGCTAGGTTAGGAAGCACCTTTCAGCTCGTCTAGCTACTACATTCTATAACTGTTACATAGTGGTTATGTAGAAAATCTCAGCCACTAAGAAGTGCTTTGACTTGGGCTCTGTCTACTGAACAGACCCCAGAATGGGATCATTGTCTGGACTTGAGCCAAACTGTAAAGAGACACCGCCCTGTTTCCAGCCGAGGGGAGTGTTGTTGGGCTGCCGGGCTGTGCAGAGTCAAAGTTCCAGATGGGAGTGGCCCGGGGGGGGTGCCTTTTCAAAGTTTTTTTTTTTTGTAACTGTTACTTTCTCCCGGCCTGTTTTTATATCTTAAACAAGCCTGTTGTGATTTGCACAGCATGAGGCCACATGCATTGCTAAACAACTTAGTATGCAAATATTGATGTTTTGGGGAAAACTAGTTTGCTTGTCAGATGGCCTCTTGAAAGTCTTTGCAATGATTTTAGTTTGTATTTGATAATGGAATGAGTTAAAAGTGACTGTGCAAAGAAAGTGGCGTTCAAGAAAAAGTTATACATCTCTTCAAACATGTTTTTAATGACCAGTTTAAGATATAAACAATTTTTTTATAACAAAAGGTCTGAGTGGTATTAACAGGTTTATTCAATCTTTTCGTTTGGGAATTGTTAAGCAAGCCATGCCCGCAATCTGTTATGTATTTGGGGGGAAAAATCTGTGGAATGCTGGATAGTACAGGCTTCTGACCGGGCACAGCTCGTGACTGACAGTCTGTGTGCCATAAGACTGCTAAATAGTCTATTTAATACTACCCCAACTATCTGCACTGACCCTACGCACATTCACTAGATAGAGAGCGAGATATATATATATATACTCACACGCACTTCATTGACACTTGCACACAACCCACACACACATTCATACCGACACAACACAAACACGCATACATACTCATTTTCTGCTTCTACTCACTTTATTTTACTCTTATCTATCCTGATGCCAAATGACTTTACTCTGCCTTCATGTACATGTCTACCTCAAATACCTCGTACGTCTGCACATTGATGTGGTACTGGTACTTCCTATATATAGCTCCACATTGATGTGGTACTGGTACTTCCTGTATATAACTCCACATTGATGTGGTACTGGTACTTCCTGTATATAGCTCCACATTGATCTGGTACTGGTACTCCCTGTATATAGCTCCACATTGATCTGGTACTCCCTGTATATAGCTCCACATTGATCTGGTACTCCCTGTATGTAGCTCCACATTGATCTGGTACTCCCTGTATATAGCTCCACATTGATGTGGTACTGGTACTTCCTGTATATAGCTCCACATTGATGTGGTACTCCCTGTATATAGCTCCACATTGATCTGGTACTCCCTGTATGTAGCTCCACATTGATCTGGTACTGGTACTTCCTGTATGTAGCTCCACATTGATCTGGTACTTCCTGTATGTAGTTCCACATTGATCTGGTACTGGTACTTCCTGTATGTAGCTCCACATTGATCTGGTACTGGTACTTCCTGTATGTAGCTCCACATTGATCTGGTACTTCCTGTGTTTTGCTCCGTTCTTGTGTATTTTATTCCTCTTGTGTTACTATTTAAAAATAAAACTCTGCGGGGTTGGGAACGGCTCGTAAGCAATCATTTCACGGTAAAGTATACACCTGTTATATTTTGGGCGTGTGTGACAAACTGTGATTTGTGTGTGTGTGTGTGTGTGTGCTCCCTCTCTGCACCAGGTGACTGGGATTAAGACCCTGTACGAGGCAGAGCTAGCGGATGCACGGCGTGTCTTGGATGAGACGGCCAGGGAGAGGGCCAGGCTTCAGATAGACCTGGGCAAGGCCAACTCTGACGTGGAGGAGGTGACCAGGAAGTAAGTAATAACACCCACTGATACCCAAAATTTGGAGTCTGCCTGAAAAGTGTGTTATTCAACGGGAAAGGCTGCACATTCCTCTCACTGTGGAAGAGGGAAATGGTTGAGTTATAGGCCAACATGACAAGATGTACATTCCATTACGTTTGATCGTCGTAGGAAATCTTTGTGTGTTGGTTGTATGACATTCTACACGCAATCCTTTGACAGGGGTCATCAACTAGATTCAGCCGTGGGCCAGGCTGGTTGAGAAAATGCCAAGTGTACAAAGCTGCCATTGGGGCAAAGGGTGGCTACTTTGACGTTTCTCAAATATAAAATGTCTTTTGATTTAACACTTTTTTTGTGTGTGTCTACATGATTCCATGTGTTATTTCATAGTTTTGATGTCTACACTATTATTCTACAATGTAGAAAATAGTTATTTTTTTTCAAGAAACCTACTCATTAAATGGTTGGTTAGCTTTTGACTGGTACTGTACAGCTCTCTATGCGTGAACAGATTTCCAACATTAAAATAACTTGGAGCTGATCATTAAGCAAGTCATTAAGCAGCCCCCCCCCCCCCCCACAGAAAAAGTTATTTTAATATAGTTTTCCCAGAGCCGCCAGTTGGGGAACCCTGCTTACGGACTTGCTACACAAATTTCTTTATGACATCCTACACACATTCCTTTGACATGCTACACAAATTCCTTTATGACATGCTACACAAATTCCTTTACAGTCTGTTACACAAAATAGCTGTGTTATATGACAAGCTGCAAATTCCTGTCCTACAAAAAACGCTGTGTGTGTGTTAACTTGGGCAGTATGACAGAATCTGTGGCTAACGTTAGTTGTTTTAAGATGCTAATTCTACGCTCCCAACCCAAATGGTTTATTTAATATCCCAGATTGTTTCTAATCCTACAGAATGTGTTTTCTGTAGGACAGCAACTGTTTTATGTCCCTGTCAGGGTCGGGAGTCATTTGAATTAAAGCTAGTCAATTCGGGGAGTGATTTTGATTCAAACTTTTAAAAAATCTATGTTTGAAATACATAGCATTTACTTTTATGTATTACGTCACAAGTAAGAAGTAATTGAAAATAGATGGCTGTTTTTACTTCAAATTATTGAATTCGAATTTTAGTTTACTTCCTGAATTGACTCCCTTCAATCGAATGGAATCCAATCCTGTGTTGTATGTTATTATCCTAGTCAGAGGACACTCTAAATTATAAATCCTCACGTGATCTTATTCTCTTCACTTAATTAACTACATGGTCTTATGAGCAGGGTCATTTTGTGGAGATGCCTCGTAGTCTTGACTCCCAATTACTCTTGCTGTTAGTGTAAACCTGGTTCACTTAATCTTAACTAATCCTATTTCCCCCCCAAGCTGTTTTTGAATGACTTGTTAAGGCAGTTGGTTTGATGCTTGGGGGAGATTTACGTCTGTTCCTCAAAAGTTCCAGACGCTTGTGTTGATCATTGTTTACATGGTTGCTAATTAACACTTTGGTAGACAGGAAGTTAGTTTCTAAAGCACTGACTGTCTTGGTTACCGCTGTTAACCACTGAAGGACTATCCTCTTTATTTATCGGTCTTGTGGGCATGCTTATCTTTAAAGCAACGTTTAATGTGGAAGCTATACAGTCGTGATCCTTTTTTCCCCCCTGTTTGGCTGATGCTGTACAGCGCAGAAGAAGTGCTGAGATTACGGTGGTCTTTTTTTCGTGCCTTTATCTGTGAAATCAGATTAGGGACAAGAAACACGCTTTAATATATCAAACAGTTGGTTGGAAATTGGCAAAAGTTAAACAAATTTCAGTCTAAATCTCTTTGGTTTGAATGGAAATGGTACTTTCCTCTAGGTTACTGTTTTCATTTTATGAAAATAAATGCACATGGTCTCAGTGTCTGTTTTTTGTTCTCCATCTCCTCAGTCTGAAAAAGAAAGATGGCGACCTGACTCTTGCCATGGCTCGGGCCAAGGACCTTGAGGCCCAGTTCAACAAGAGTGAAGCAAACCTGGCCACGGCCCTCAGCGAGAATGGAAACCTGGCTGCGGAGGTTGCCGACCTGAAGGCCCAGTTAGCCAAGGTTTCTGTACCGTTTACAGTTTCACTCTCACGACACTGGTTATAAAATAATAATAATAAAATGGGATTTATAACAGGTGCTTTTATCCAAAGCGACTTAGTCACGAATGAAAACATGTTTTACGTATGGGTGGTCCCGGGAATCGAACCCACTATCCTGCCGTTGAAAGCGCCGTGCTCTAGCCAACTGATCTACAGAGGACCACACAAACAGTCTAACGTGTTACTGATGACGACCAAAACGAGTCCAAGGCCGTGCATTGTATTTCTAGCCTGGTGGGACGGGCTTCTGTTAGGTCACACAGCCCTGTCTGGTTTTCTACCAACAAGGTCTGTGCGTTTACTTAGAAGGACAAAAGGGAATCCCACGCACAATATTTCTAGCCTGGTAGTATCCTTATCTGGATTTCCTGTTTTACTCACACCTGCCTGCTACTTGCCATACAGTCTGTTTCGTCTGTTAAGGCTGGAGGTTGGGCAACCACAAGTGGCAAACTGAACGGAAATGACCCAATTGAAAGTTGGTAGAGATGGTTGTCGTTAGTTACGTAACTGTTATGGGCTATATATGTACATTGGAACAAGAGAAGTGGGGTGGGGTGGGGGATGTGAGTCATATTATTTGTAAAGTACGTCCACACGCATACACACTTCGGTGAGTCAGACTGAGCTTACACATACACTATCATGTTGCTGCAAGGTTAGGATATACACACACGCGATCATTTTGCCGCAATGTTAGGATATAGATATATATACACGCACGCTATCGTGTTGCCGCAAGGTTAGGATACAAACACACACGCTATCGTGTTGCCGCAAGGTTAGGATACACACGCTATCGTGTTGCCGCAAGGTTAGGATACACACACACACACACACGCTATCGTGTTGCCGCAAGGTTAGGATACACACACGCTATTGTGTTGCCGCGAGGTTAGGATACGCACACGCTATCGTGTTGCCGCAAGGTTAGGATACACACACACGCGCTATCGTGTTGCCGCAAGGTTAGGATACACACGCTATCGTGTTGCCGCAAGGTTAGGATACACACACGCTATTGTGTTGCCGCGAGGTTAGGATACGCACACGCTATCGTGTTGCCGCAAGGTTAGGATACACACACACGCGCTATCGTGTTGCCGCAAGGTTAGGATACACACGCTATCGTGTTGCCGCAAGGTTAGGATACACACACGCTATTGTGTTGCCGCGAGGTTAGGATACACACATGCACACGCTATCGTGTTGCCGCAAGGTTAAGATACACACACACACACACACACACGCTATCGTGTTGCCGCAAGGTTAGGATACACACACACACACGCTATCGTGTTGCCGCAAGGTTAGGATACACACACAGGTCAGACCTTAGTTCTTACACACCATGTCTTGTGTTTCCAGGCTGAAGATGCCCATTCTGTAGCTAAGAAGCAGCTGGAGACCGAGACTCTGATGAGAGTGGATCTGGAGAACCGCTGCCAGAGCCTGACGGAAGAGCTGCAGTTCAGGAAGAGCATGTTCGACGAGGTGTGTGTGGACACATAGCGATAACATCCATCACTGTTTGCCCAGGGTGGGGCAACACTATTCATTGGGGGGGGGGGGCCCCTCAGGTAAATGGCCCCTGAGTGGCCGCAGCGGTCTAAGGCACTGCATCTCAGTGCTAGAGGCGTCACTACAGACCCTGGTTTGATTCCAGGCTGTTTCGCATGTGGACGTGATTGGGAGTCCCATAGGGCGGCGTACAATTGGCCCAGCGTCGTCCGGGTTTGGCCGGTGTAGGCCGTCAGTGTAAATAAGAATTTGTTCTCAACTGACTCGCCTAGTTAAATAAAAAAATGAATGACAATTAAGTACCACGTACTGCACTAAAAACCTACTGAAACTATTTATTGATTTAAAGCCCCAGCAGGTAAATAAATGTCACATTTTTAGAAATGATAACTTCGGGCCAACTTAGTCCTGTACACTGAGTATACCAAACATTAGGAACTCCTTCCCCTTTTCCCCCCTCAGAACAGCCTTAATTCATCAGGTCATGGACTCTACAAGGTGTCGAGAAGCGTTCCACAGGGATGCTGGCCCATGTTGACTCCAATGCTTCCCACAATTGTGTGAAATTGGCTGGATGTCCTCTGGGTGGTGGACCATTCTTGATACACATGGGAAACTTGAGTGGGAAAAACCCCCCCCAGCAATGTTGCAGTTCTTGACACAAACCGGTGTGCCTGGCACCTACTACCATAACCTGTTGAAGGGCACTTAAATCTTTTGTCTTTCCCATTCACCCTCTGAATGGCACTCATACACAATCCATGTCACAAGGCTTAAAAATCCTTCTTTAACCTGTCTCCTACCTTTCATCGGGTCTGTCTGTCATAAGAGCGGGTGTTCTTAATGTTTTGTATACTCAGTGTATAAAGTCCTACAGCTGCTGTGGATTCACACACTCACACACACACACACACACACACACACACACACACACACACACACACAGTGAAATGCACAAGAACAAAAGCTACAACTGTGATTCACATGCCTCCCGTTTCTTCACAAACCAATTGATATGAAAGCTGTACGTCTTTACACCTGGGCAAGCATACTAGCCGTGTTGTCATGGGAACACCTGTCTGACTGGCTAGGTGACCCTCTGTGTTTAGGAGGTACGTGAGACGCGTCGGCGTCGTGAGAAGCGTACCGTGGAGGTGGACAGTGGGGTGACCCAGGACTACACGTTCCAACTGGCTCAGGCTCTGCAGGACCTGCGCAGGCAGCATGAGGAACAAGTCTCCATCTACAAGGAGGAGCTGGGCAACACCTTCCAGGCCAAGGTATGTATGATGTCTGACCCCGTGCTTCCCACCCTAAACCTTTTTATATCTGTAAGGCTAGGGGTTTATGGCCATTGTATGACCTTTCTTTGACCTTTAAGAAACTAGCTTTACACCCCTAGGCCATCCTTTCCTACAACTTAGTAGCCTGGTGGAACTAGGTAGCCTGGTGGAACTAGGTAGCCTGGTGGAACTAGGTAGCCTGGTGGAACTAGGTAGCCTGGTGGAACTAGGTAGCCTACTAATCATTGATTTTAGTTGAATCATCAGGTGTGCTTTGGAAAGTATTCAGAGCCCTTGACTTTTAACACATTTTGTTACGTTACAGCCTTATTCCAAAATTGATGAGATTTTTTTTTTCCTTCATCAATCTACACAAAAATACCCTATAGTGTCAAAGCAACAGTTTAACATTTTTGGGGGGCAAATCTATACATGCATTTTATAATTTTATCACATTTACGTAAGTATTCAGACCCTTTACTCAGTACTTTGAAACACCTTTGGCAGCCATTAGTCTCTGGTCTTCTTGGGTATGAAACTACAAGCTTGGCACACCTGAATTTGGAGAGATTCTCCCATTCTTCTCTTTAGATCCTCTTAAGCTCTGTCAGGTTGGATGGGGAGCGTTGCCGCACAGCTGTTTTCAGGTCTATCCAGAGATGTTAGATCGGGTTCAAGTCCGGGCTCTGGCTGGACCGCACAAGGACATTCGGAGCCTTGTCCCGAAGCCACTCCTGCGTTGTCTTGGCTGTGTGCTTAGGGTCCTTGGGTGTTGGAAGGTGAACCTCTGCCCCAGTCTGAGGTCTTGAGCGATCTGGAGCAGGTTTTTATCAAGGATCTCTCTGTACTTTGCTCCGTTCATCTTTGCCTCGATCCTGACTAGTCTCCCAGTCCCTGTCACTGAAAAACATCCCCACAGCATGATGCTGCCACCACCATGCTTCACCGTAGGGATGGTGCCAGGTTTCCTCCAGACGTTATGCTTGACAGTCAGGTCAGAGAGTTCAATCTTGGGTTCATCAGACCAGAGAATCTTGTTTCCCATGGTCTGAGAGTCTTCAGGTGCCTTTTGACAAACTCCAAGCAGGCTGTCATACGCCTTTTTACTGAGGAATGGCTTCCGTCAGGCCGCTCTACCATAAAGGCCCGTGGTGGAGTGCTGCAGAGATGGTTGTCCTTCTGGAAGGTTCTCTCCTCTCCACAGAGGGACTCTAGAGCTCTGCCAGAGTGACCCTCGGGTATTGGTCACCTCCCTGACCAAGGCCCTTCTCCCCAGATTGCTCAGTTTGGCTGGGAGGCCAGTCAATTTTAGAATGAGGCTGTAATGTAACAAAATGTGGAAAAAGGGGTAGGGGTTTGAATACTTTTCAAATGCACTGTATGCAGTCCTGTGGGGCGTCTAAGGGACACATTGGGGAAATACTACCATAATGATTTATAATTGGCCATGAAAGTTAGTGGGGTTGTTGTGAAACAAGTTGTCAATTTCATACTATATTCATCAAGCATCTGTGACAAGTTAATTTTTATCCTTTTATCCTTTTTGTCTGTAGTTCCGGCCTGCGGGACTGTCAATGACATGTTTTGTTCTCTGCCCCCACCCCGTCTGTTTAGCTGGATAATGCCAAGGTGTCGTCTGAGCTGAATGACAAGGCGGTGAGCACAGCTCGGGAGGAACTGCAGGAGGCTCATATGAGGATCGAGAGCCTGGCCTACCAGCTCTCTGCCCTGCAGAAACAGGTACACATACCTATTAGGCTGAACGGCATGTTTAAGTACTGTTGTTCATCGATCTGGTCGTCTGAACTTTTAAACACAATCTGTTTATTTACTTCCAGATAGCCATCTACTGCAATTACGTTGTACTTCCTTGAACTGTCCTTATTTTGTAATCTCGTCCCTCCGTGTGTAGGCCTCTGCCAATGAGGAGCGTGTGCGGGAGCTTGAGAACCTGGTGGCTGGAGAGCGGGACAAGCACCGCATGCAGATGGACCTGAAGGAGAGGGAGATGGCTGAGATGAGGGAGCGTATGCAGCAGCAGCTGAACGAGTACCAGGAGCTGCTGGACGTCAAGCTGGCCCTGGACATGGAGATCAACGCTTACAGGAAACTGCTGGAGGGAGAGGAAGACAGGTGAGGATGGGATGGGATGGGACGGACGGGCTGACTGACTTCACTCATCCAATAGAGAACAGGGGAAAGCTGATTTTTAAAAGAAAAACACTTAGCCATCATTGCATCTTGCAAACTATTTGTTAGATTTGGACAACAGACAGATGAGCAGTGCATTTCTTCAACCCCTGCCTGAGAAGTTCCACATCACTCAGTGAATTCCAGCCGGTACATTCCTCACTTGTTACAGGGATGCAGCAGTGTCTCTCTGTCCGTCTGTAATGCTGTTGTTGGCAAGCTGCTGGAACAAGTCCAACTGCATTGCATTCATCCTGTTACACTAAACAGGTAGACTAATAAATATGGCAATAATTAAAATCGTTCAAATGTATTTATATAGCCCTTCTTACATCAGCTGATATCTCAAAGTGCTGTACAGAAACCCAGCCTAAAACCCCAAACAGCAAGCAATGCAGGTGTAGAAGCACGGTGGCTAGGAAAAACTCCCTAGAGAGGAACCAGGCTATGAGGGGTGGCCAGTCCTCTTCTGGCTGTGCCGGTTGGAGATTATAACAGAACATGGCCAAGATGTTCAAATGTTCATAGATGACCAGCATGGTCAAATAATTCTCCGTTCTGGTTTGTCACTGATTAGGTTAGAGAATATTCCCCCAGGCTAGTACAGAAGGGTAAACAACTAGCTAATTTGAAACGGGCCTCTCAAGCTGACACTTGTTTCTCCCCCAAATGTCACGCCTCTTAACTTTTACCTGGTGAGTGGTTCAGCGGGCACCAAGTCAAGGGTTTAGGAAGGCTTATCCAGATGCTGCAGGATAGATGTCTATGACGTAATGTCATAAGCAGTATTTGAAGGCAGGTGGTTGGTTGAGACCCTGAGCCAATCAGCTAGCGCCAGACAGACTGCTGGAGTGAAGAGCAGAAGACTGAAGGTTGACTAGTAAAACGATGTCTTCCTCCACAATACAGGTGTTTTGTTTTCTTTGATTAAAGTAATGGGGGATGCAAGTAATGGATGACTCACGTTTCTTTCTCTGTTTCCCCCCTCCTGTTTTTCCTCCCCTCTCCCCCCCACAGACTGAAGCTGTCCCCCAGCCCGTCCAGCCGTGTGACAGTGTCCCGCGCCATGGGCACAGGCTCTTCCCGCTCCTCCTGGGCCAAGAGGAAGCGCGTGGAGCTGCAGGAAGAGTCAGTGGTCGTGCCTCAGGTTCACATCAACCAGGAGGCAGAGGCCATCGGCAGCATTACCATCGAGGAGACTGACCTGGAGGGGAAGTGTGTCACCCTGAAGAACGACTCAGACAAGGTACCGCTAGCTACTCATAAAATGACATATTACTACTATTCAGAATTACAATTAGTGTTGGTAGTCGAGTCACGATTCCCTATAGCTGAGTTCTGAGTCATCAATAGTTGAGTCACAAGTCATGTTATGGCTGAAGTCTGTGTCTCTGGGTCTGATTTTAACAAAAAAAATACCACATTAATTTTGGTTGATGTGCAAGTAAAAATGTCAAAGTTTGAAAGCAAAACAAATAATTAGGTTGTTCTTTAGGTCATAATTGCCTTCGATATGCAATAGCCTATGAAACAGAAGTCCTTCATAAACAGGTTTACACAAATATTTAATTTGTGTTCAATAGTTATGTCAAATTAGTAATGCTGTTTTTGAATGGATGAATGGTCTCTAGATGGAGTTGGCTATTGCTCCTGTCAGATTGACCGGATTAATAATTTGCAAAAAATAATTACTGCCTCTAAGCTACTTTTTGTAGCCGCACACTGATATTTCTGTAAATGTTTTATTCTAGAGCGAAAACTAAAGGGAGACTAGGGAAAGTGAGAAGGTAGAGAGGTAGATGACAAATTCAAAGACAACCTACTTTTCAGACCCAAGGGGAAAGGGCGACAGTAGCTAGACTGTTTTTTAAAAACTTTTAAATCAAATCAAAATCAAATCAAATTTATTTATATAGCCCTTCGTACATCAGCTGATATCTCAAAGTGCTGTACAGAAACCCAGCCTAAAACCCCAAACAGCAAGCAATGCAGGTGTAGAAGCACGGTGGCTAGGAAAAACTCCCTAGAAAGGCCAAAACCTAGGAAGAAAACCTAGAGAGGAACCAGGCTATATTGAGTATGTAAACTCAATACTATTATTTTAAATTTCGTAAAGGAGTTAGTGTTTCTTAATTAACCAGGCGAAGCTAAATGGTTGACTGGTGGTTACGCGGAAGCAAGCGAGTCGCTTGTACGACGTGTAGCCTAGGCTCCGTCTGCCCACACTGATCGCTTGCTCCCACGCAGCTCACCAGCTGATGTAGGCTGCGTGTGCCCGGTGCTGTGTCCTTTCCCCTGCTGGAGAACAGAACCCTCGCTGCTCTGCCCACCCCACTGCTAGAGAACAGAACCCTCGCTGCTCTGCCCACCCCCACTGCTGGAGAACAGAACCCTCGCTGCTCTGCCCACCCCCACTGCTAGAGAACAGAACCCTCGCTGCTCTGCCCACCCCCCTGCTGGAGAACAGAACCCTCGCTGCTCTGCCCACCCCCCTGCTGGAGAACAGAAACCTCGCTGCTCTGCCCACCCCCCTGCTGGAGAACAGAACCCTCGCTGCTCTGCCCACCCCACTGCTGGAGAACAGAACCCTCGCTGCTCTGCCCACCCCCACTGCTGGAGAACAGAACCCTCGCTGCTCTGCCCACCCCACTGCTGAAGAACAGAACCCTCGCTGCTCTGCCCACCCCCACTGCTAGAGAACAGAACCCTCGCTGCTCTGCCCACCCCCACTGCTGGAGAACAGAACCCTCGCTGCTCTGCCCACCCCCCTGCTGGAGAACAGAACCCTCGCTGCTCTGCCCACCCCCCTGCTGGAGAACAGAACCCTCGCTGCTCTGCCCACCCCCCTGCTGGAGAACAGAACCCTCGCTGCTCTGCCCACCCCCACTGCTAGAGAACAGAACCCTCGCTGCTCTGCCCACCCCCACTGCTAGAGAACAGAACCCTCGCTGCTCTGCCCACCCCCACTGCTAGAGAACAGAACCCTCGCTGCTCTGCCCACCCCCCTGCTGGAGAACAGAACCCTCGCTGCTCTGCCCACCCCCCTGCTGGAGAACAGAACACTCGCTGCTCTGCCCACCCCCCTGCTGGAGAACAGAACACTTGCTGCTCTGCCCACCCCCACTGCTAGAGAACAGAACCCTCGCTGCTCTGCCCACCCCCACTGCTAGAGAACAGAACCCTCGCTGCTCTGCCCACCCCCCTGCTGGAGAACAGAACCCTCGCTGCTCTGCCCACCCCACTGCTAGAGAACAGAACCCTCGCTGCTCTGCCCACCCCCACTGCTGGAGAACAGAACCCTCACTGCTCTGCCCACCCCCCTGCTGGAGAACAGAACCCTCGCTGCTCTGCCCACCCCCCCTGCTGGAGAACAGAACCCTCGCTGCTCTGCCCACCCCACTGCTAGAGAACAGAACCCTCGCTGCTCTGCCCACCCCCCTGCTGGAGAACAGAACCCTCGCTGCTCTGCCCACCCCCACTGCTAGAGAACAGAACCCTCGCTGCTCTGCCCACCCCCCTGCTGGAGAACAGAACCCTCGCTGCTCTGCCCACCCCCACTGCTAGAGAACAGAACCCTCGCTGCTCTGCCCACCCCCCTGCTGGAGAACAGAACCCTCGCTGCTCTGCCCACCCAGTGCTGCTAGTATTCTGCTTATCATAGTAGCCTGTTCAGTCCAAGTGCAAATACAAGTGCCAGGAAGGAAAGTCCGAGTCACCAATGGTCGTGTCCAAGTTTTGAGTCTAAAGTCATGAAAATTGTGACTCGAGTCAGACTCGAATGCTACAACACTGCAATTACATATTACAATTCAATATTACAACTTCTCTGATCCTTCACTGCTGTGAAGTAATCAATAATGAATTGCGTGTTTATTAGGATCGGTGAAATAATTGGTGTTTAAAACACACTGTCTATAGGACCAGTCTCTAGGTAGCTGGAGGCTGCAGAGGCAGATTGGAGAAGGAGAGGAGATCACCTACAAGTTCTCCCCGAAGTTTGTCCTCAAGGCCGGCAAGACTGTCACGGTAAGCAGCACTCCTCCTCAGTCAGTCTGTGACTGGTCTTTATTTATTTATCAACTAGATTCACCCAAGTGGTAAGAGTTTGTAAATCCACTAACAATTTGATTAGCTATTTCCCCTGGTGTTGAACATAGTCCTGATTTCATCTTTCTGTGTGATGTCCTGTTGTAGGTGTGGAGCTCAGACGCAGGTGTGTCTCACAGCCCACCCTCTGACCTGCTGTGGAAGAGCCAGGCCTCCTGGGGCACCGGGGATGACATCACCACCACCCTTGTGAACTCTGATGGAGAGGTGAGGGGGGAAGAAACGCACCCCTACAGTGCCTTCAGAAATAATTCACCAATGCCTCCCTTCATTACACCCAGTCACTTTAAAAAAAAAAACACAAAAAAAAACAGGTGTCCTTCCTAACTCAGTTGCTGGGGAGGAAGGAAACCTTGTAGTTACTCCACAATACCTAAATGACAGTGAAAAGAAGGAAGCCTTTAAGAATAAAAATATTCCAAAACATGCATCCTGTTTGCAATAAGGAACTTAACTTCTTGCGTCGAGCAATCCCGTATCCGGGAGCGTAATCATAGCCTCAAGCTCATTACCATAACGCAACGTTAACTATTCATGAAAATCGCAAATGAAATAAATATATTGGCTCACAAGCTTAGCTTTTTGTTAACAACACTGTCATCTCAGATTTTCTAAATATGCTTTTCAACCATAGCTACACAAGCATTTGTGTAAGAGTATTGATAGCCTAGCATAGCATTAAGCCTAGCATTCAGCAGGCAACATTTTCACAAAAACAAGAAAAGCATTCAAATAAAATAATTTACCTTTGAAGAACTTCGGATGTTTTCGATGAGGAGACTCTCGGTTAGATAGCAAATGTTCAGTTTTTCCAAAAATATTATTTGTGTAGGAGAAATCGCTCTGTTTTGTTCATCACGTTTGGCTAAGAAAAAACCCTGAAAATTCAGTCATTACAACGGCGAACTTTTTTCCAAATTAACTCCATAATATCGACAGAAACATGGCAAACGTTGTTTAGAATCAATCCTCAAGGTGTTTTTCACATATCTATTCGATGATAAGTCTTTTGTGCCAGTTAGGATTCTCCTCTGAAGCAAATGGAAAAATACACGCAGGTGGAGATTACGCAATAATTGCAGCGGAGGACACCAAGCGAGCACCTGGTAAATGTAGTCTCTTATGGTCAATCTTCCAATGATATGCCTACAAATACGTCACAATGCTGCAGACACCTTGGGGAAAACGTGGAAAAGGTAAGCTGACTCCTAGCTCCTCCACAGCCATATAAGGAGTCATTGCTATGAGGCGGTTTCAAAAAATGCGGTACTTCCTGATTGTATTTTTATCTGGGTTTTTTCTGTAACATCAGTTCTGTGGCACTCACAGACAATATCTTTGCAGTTTTGGAAACGTCAGTGTTTTCTTTCCAAAGCTGTCAATATGCATAGTCGAGCATCTTTTCGTGACAAAATATCTTGTTTAAAACGGGAACGTTTTTCATCCAAAAATTAAAAGAGCGCCCCCTATATCGAAAAAGTTAAGTAAATCTGCAACAAATGTGGCAAAGAAATTAACTATGTCCGGAATAAAAAGCGTTTGGGGCAAATCCAACACGTCACTGAGTACCACTTCATATTTTCAAGCATAGTGGTGGCTGCATCATGTTATGGGTATGCTTGTCATTGGCAAAGCACAAGCATATCCATAAATTCACCTTTCATCAGGAGAAAAACCTTAAACACAAGGAAAAATATACACTGGAGTTGCATACCAAGACCATGTTGAATGTTCCCGAGTGGCCTAGTTAGTTTTCGTCTTGAAAATCGATGACAAGACTTGAAAATGGCTGTCTAGCAATGATCAACAACCAGCTTGAAGAATTACCCAGAAAGACACTTCGCTGCCAAACGTGATTCTAACATGTATTAACTCAGTTGTGATTTCTTTTTAAAAGTAGATTTTTATAAATAACATTTCTAAACATGTTTTCACTATGTAATTATGGGGTATTGTGTGTAGATGGGTGCGAGAGAGAAAATCGCGTTTGAATTCAGGCTGTAACACAAAATCAAGGGGTATGAATACTTTCTGAAGGCACTGTAAGTTCAATATTTGTTTGTATTTTCTCAGACATTAGCTACATGTCCTGAATTGTAATATCAATTTGAATAGCCTTTACAAACATTGCCATGTGCAAAATATTTGGTGAGGGCGAAAATTGCAGAATAAGTACAAGACCTATGCAGAGATTTTTTTTTTATTGAGCTGTTGTCTTCCTGTCCAGGAAGTGGCTAAGAGAACCGTCACCAAGACGTTGATGGAGGTGGAGAACGGAGATGATGATGACGACTTCGAGGAGGAGGAACTGAGAGTAAATTATTTCCCTTGAATTGAATCCCATAATGAACTTATCCCAGTCAGGTTGAACTTATCCCAGTCAGCGGAAGTTTAAGCTATTGCCATCTGGCGTTTGACTATAAAAATAGTTATATTATTATTTTGGGGACATAAAATGTATAAATTGGATGCCAACTAGTTAAAAGATCAAATTCAGAATCTGGTTAAGGATTAGTCCAATAGGGTAAGTGTGTTGATGGGTTGAAGCATGGGGTATCTATGTATTTATAGCCACTATGCTGCATCAGTTAAGCTACGGGCGACAATACTTTTTACCGATATGTTATTGGGCTCATTTCTGAAGGTGGAAATTATATTTTAGATGTGAGTAATTTTATTTGTACTCATTTTGGAGTAGGATGTCTGCTTAAAGTCGCCAGAACTGAGCTTCTCAGTCCTTCTACATAACGTGCTGCATGTGCCTATACTAGATTAAGATGTCTGTTTTAATGTAACTGCTAGTATTAATTTAGTGGTGCATTGTTTTGTCTCACATCTTACCCTTGTTTCCTTCCAGGGAGAAAAGGCCTCTTCCAGGGAATGTTCAATCATGTGAAGAAGTTCCCATAGTTTGTTCTCCTACAAAATCTGCTTCTTTTTCTAGAGCCACTCAAATCTTTTTGTATAATTCTGTCTTGTGTTCTTAATATTTTTTTAATCTTATAAGACAATTTAAGAGCCTGCCCATATTTTCAAGACCCCGTTTTTAACATCCAAGTAATCATGACAAAATAAAACAATTTTTGCCCTGAGTTTAGGACTGAATTCACTAAGTTAGTTCACCCCCCCCCCCCCCAAATTATGTTGAGTCAGACAGCTGGATGTCTTCTGGATTTTTAAAGAATAATGATTGTTTGTTCACCACATGATCCCACATTCCACTTAATCTACATGAATCAATGAGTGTAGTCCCCGGGACCGGAGGACACTGGCTTTAGGCTTGCTGTTGTCAAGTCAGAAAGGACTTCACTGTGTGCATGGGATGTGTTTTAACCCTAGACACCTAGTCTGTTGAGAAAAAGCTGGACCTAAACCTAACCAATTGTCTGTCTAAAAAAAAAAAAAAGTTTAAAAGCATTGTAGAAAGTTTTAGGGGGACATAGTTGTCCGTGGTGGCATTTGAATCGATTGCTAATTCGATGAACTTGTCACCTTTGAGGCAGGAGAGCGAAAAGGAGTTTTGAAGGAGAATGGTCAGCCTGGAATCTGTTGCACACTGAATATCGCTCCTTTTCAAGGTTTCATTTCCCAACATGATCCTTCGTAGCTCAGTTGGTAGAGCATGGCACTTGCAAAGCTTCCTGGGACCACCCATGCGCAATTAAAAAAAAAAAAATGCATTCATGACTGTGTCGCTTTAGATAAGTCTGTTAAATGGCATTTTATTATCAAACTGAGCACTATTCAGTGTGGGTTCCATTACAGGCTCGAGCATAGTGGCAGAGTGGATGTGATCTTTGGTTCCTTAAATGTGTAGTAGATTGTAACTGACAGCCGTCGCTTAGCTCATGTACTGGCTTTAGTCTGGCAAATCACAGCAACAGGATGGAAATGCCAGGATGACGTATTCTACTATATGGATTGGTATATTTTAAAAATGCATTAATGCCTACAATTTTATAATTGGAAATGTTTCAAATTTTCAAAAGTGTATATTTTTTTTTTACGTAATGAAATATAGATTTAAGACTTTGCTCTTTCTCACAAATAGTACTTTTATGGTTTGGAGAGAATTACATCAGATGGCGACGTAATGAGGCCAAAGATGAGTTACGATAGAACATGGCATGCAATCATGCAAAGCTTGTATTTAAAACGCCACTCTTTAAAAAACGCGTTTCCCAACTCGTCTTTCGAGTTACCCCCCCCCCCCCCCCCCCCCAACAGCAAAAATGTGTTTTGCTCCCAGACAAACTCACCTGATTCAACTCATTGAGGGCTTGGTGATTGGTTGACGTTCAATCAGGTGTGTACTGGTATAAACAGTCACTGAACGTTTCCAACCTGTTGTCTTATTCTGATGCTGTTGACATGATAAATCATGCATTTTGTATCTTTTTTTGAAAATTATGTTTCTCAAGACAAGTAGACTGTAAGAACTACAGTGTGCATATTTTAAATGTGACTTAAGATTTAATGATAGGGTTTCTGTTTTAAAACTAAACCGGGTGTAACCTTTCTACCTTATGCACCTACTGAATGTATGGCCGTGCCTAGAATGAAAGGTAGTCGTGCTACTTCAAGTCAGCAATATGAGATGCAATTGGTGAGAATCTGCCTTTTCATGGAGATCGGGGGGTGCAGTTTGGACTTTCAAAACAGAATTGAAAAAAAAAAAAGATTCTAATGGCAATATGCTTGGATGCGTGAAGGAGGATCTGTTGTCTCGACTCTCATCCCACACAACTACTTGTTGTAGACAAGTTAAAGGGATAGTAACCCAAATTACAAAATTACATACCGTTCCTTGTCCATAGACTGCTTACAGGGTAAGGAAACTAATATGTAATTTAGTCATTTTGAGTGACGCACCCCTTTATATATATATGACCTCAGGATGTGAACACTTATAAACCTGGTTGATTTTCCATTCTTCGTGGCTGGCTGTGCTATAGCATCTCAGTGGTTGAAGTAGTTATACTACCCAAGCAGTGTTATCTCTTAACATGGCTTTGAAATTGGAGGGAAGGAGCCATTTGGATTATTGAGGGGTTTTTTTTCTCACTTGATCAATAATCGTGACTAATTACAAATTGAACAACACAAAAAAAAGATGCAATGTTGCTTTGACTTTTTATAGTTTTAATACTGGCCTGGGAAACATAATTGTTGTATGTCTATTTGAATGCAGTGCTTTGCATTATTTGAATATTATTATTTTGATAGGATAATTGTAATTTGTTTTTTTTCGGGTTCTCTTTAGATGGATCAAGTTTGGGTCTAAAATGGCAGAACTATTTTTTGTGTGTGTTTGACTATAAAGTGTTAATTCTCCCCAAAAAATATTTAGCAAAATTAGTGTCTAGTGTAAATGCATGGCTATGCTTTTCAGGCAGAGGTTGTTTTTTTTTTTTTTAACCATTTTTTTAATTGTCACGGTAACTGAAAAGCATGGAAGTAATGTTGCAACAAGGTTTTGTATTGATGCATTTCCATTGAACTCTAAGAGTGGATCCCTGGGAATGACGTATCCACTGCAGACAGATACGGTATCCAGACTCTCTTTTTAATCTTGATTGAACTGTGACGGTCATTTTACTAAGTGTTTTCTATAGGAATTCCACCACCACTACTGGTGATTTTTACTTAGGCTTCTTGACAGCTTTTAGTTTCATGCACTGTTTGGTTTAGACACACATTACTGTTAGTACACAGTACTACTATTAATGTGAGTCAATGATGTCAGTATGTATTCACAGTACTGCCAAATTATCAGGTTCTATGTTACAGATGTAGCAAGTGAAATGTGAGAGACTACAGCGTTTTTCTTGGCGGGTTTTCAGTGTTCACTCCTTACCACATTAGATGCTGGGATTTATTAAGCCAGTGGAGAAGCTAAGAATATTGTTAGTACTTTTTACTGTATAGTAGTGGTGGTAAGGACTGACGATGAGGAAATCCAGTTAACATGGGAGAGCATGGTTTAGTCATTTTGAGCCATACTAAACATTTGTGAATTGATATTTGGGTCAAATGCGGAGATAAACCGAAACCCTAAACTTTATCACTCTAAGAGGACTTGTATAGGGAGGGAGCATGCCAAATGTGTGTTTGTCATACTGCTATTGATTTTATTACATTTTACAATTTTGAAATATTTTTTTTTTTGTATACATAAATCATAATAAATGTTTTCCATATTAATACGTTTGATTTATTCTGACTTGAGTGCCATTTATCAAAGACCAAGTACTTAAGTAGAACACTACCATTTTGAAAACGCTGCTAACTTGGCTGTAATTCTGTCATCAGTCCCACTCTAGGAAGTGTAGTAACGTGGTAAGTACTTCAAATCACTGCAGATTCAGTGAAAAGCTTGTGTTTCTGGCTCCAGCAACGTAGTATATGTCTAACTGTACAATATAACACACAAATGACCCCACCCACAAAAAAACTAATGGAGAAACAAGAGATTAAGAAATGTCAGAGCTAGCAATATCAGTCCGGAATTTAAATATGTTGTCTGTTCCGAACACCGTATGTAATATACAGTACCAGTCAAATGTTTGGACACCTACTCATTCCAGGGTTTTTCTTTATTTTTTACTATTTTCTACATAATAGTGAAGTTGTCAAAACTATGACAACACACATGTAACAATATAGTGACCAAAAGGGTTAAACATTCTCTTGGCATTCTCTCACCCAGCTTCACCTGGAAAGCTTTTTCAACTGTCTTGGAGTTCCCACATATGCTGAGCACTTGTCGGCTGCTTTTCCTTCACACTGTGGTCCAACTCATCCCAAACCATCTCAATTGGGTTGAGGTCGGGTGATTGTGCAGGCCAGGTCATCTGATGCAGCACTCCATCACGCTCCTTGGTCAAATAGCTCTTATACAGCCTGGAGGTGTGTTGTCCATTGTCCTGTTGAAAAACAAATGATAGTCCCTCTAAGTGCAAACCAAATGGGATGGTGTATTGCCACAGAATGTTGTGGTAGCCATGCTGGTTAAGTATGCCTTGAATTCTAAATAAATCACTGACAGTGTCACCAGCAAAGCACCCCCACACAATCAGACCTCCATGCTTCACGGTGGGAACCACACATGCGGAGATCATCTGTTCACTTACTCTGTGTCTGACAAAGATACGACGGTTGGAACCAAAAATCTACAATTTGGATTCATCAGACCAAAGGACAGATTTCCACAGGTCTAATGTCCAACTTTTGAATGGTACTGTATACATCCTCAACATGTAAAGTGTTGGTTATTTTATTTATTTAACCTTTTAACTAGGCAAGTCAGTTAAGAACAAATTATTTACAAGGATGGCCTACCGGGGAACTATGGGTTCATTGCCTTGTTCAGGGGCAGAACGACAGATCAGCTCGGGGATTTGATCCAGCAACTTTTCAGTTACTGGCCCAAAGCTCTAACCACTGGGCTACCTGCTACCTCCAGTTTGATTAGCTAAAATGAAAAATCTCAGAAATTGTGTGCACAAATTACTTTACATCCCTGTTAATGAGCATTTATCCGTTTCTAAGATAATCCATCCACCTGACAGGTGTGGCATATCAAGAAGCTGATTAAACAGCACGATCATTACAAAGGTTCACCTTGTGCTGGGGACAATAGAAGGCCACTCTAAAATATGCAGTTTTGTCACACAACACAAATGTCTCAAGTTTTGAGGGTGTGTGCAATTGGCATGCTGACTTGCAGGAATGTCCAACAGAGCTGTTGCCAGAGAACGGAATGTGAATTTCTCTACCATAATCTGCCTCAAGTCGTTTTAAGAGAATTTGACAGTACGCCCAGCCGGCCTCACAACCACAGACCACATGTAACCCTGCCAGCCCAGGATCTCCCCATCCAGCTTCTCCACCTTCGGGATCATCCGAGACCAGCCACCCGGAACAGCTGATGAAACAGGAGTATCTATGTGTGTACTAAAGTGCTTTTGTGGGGGAAAAACATATTGGCCATTCATTTATCCACAAATTAGAGCCTCATGAATTTATTTGAATGGACTGATTTCCTTTATATGAACTGTAACTACGTACAATTGTTGAAATTGTTGCTTGTTGCATTTATATTTTTGTTCAGTTATAAGTAGGAAAAGGTATGCACAGCTGTGGTTATGTAGGGTGAATGTACATGTGATTTCTAGAGATATTGTAGTACTTTCTATATGACAGCTGCTTCTGTAATACTTGTTATTTTGCTGATATTTACAATCCATCTCAAATTGACGTTTAAAACTTCAAAAAACTATTGTGAATTCATATTTGTCTGTGGCATACAAATTGAGTACCACATGACGGCAGTAAGACTACAAGCTCATGAGGACCAGTGATTGGCCCAGTTGGAATACCAAAGACACTAGGCCAGCCCACTAAAATGCTATGGCACCTGGCCCGGAGAGTCGACCAGACTACAGCACTACTGCCAAAGACAGTACAGCAGAAGTGTCAAACTCATTTTGTCCCGGGGGCTACATTTGCCAGGGGGCCGCACAGAAAATTGGTTACATTTCCTCGCTGTCAAAATGTGAAAAAAATGTGTCTGTCGTCTTTGGAATTTTCGATTCTTTCTGGCTGTCTTGCTCAGCGCTTCTCAACTGGTGGGTCGCGGCCCAAATTTGGGTCTCAGGAGGTTTGAATGGGTTGTTGGTCTCTGAGTAAAAAATAAATAAATTAAATAACAAAAATACTCCAGTCTTTACATAAACGACTTAAACCAGGTCGAAAGTGTGTAAAAAAAAATATAATGAACTTGCAAAATGTTAAATAATTGAATCTCTACATTTTTTCTTCTATCACAGTATTTCAAATATTACCAGTGCTATTTCGGTTGATTTGTGGTCGCAAACCAGTGAGTTTATTAACATTTTTCATCAAGAATATGGGCTAAATGTAATTTTTAATGAAATGACTAATGATGAAAGAGGAGGGAATGTTGTTCCCGTGTCATTAATATAGCATAAAAAAATACTTTTCCCGATTTGTATTTTGCCGATTCATTTTGGCGATGCAAATATCGGATCGCAGCTGAGACAACCTGGTTCAATTTGGGTCCCGATGCAAAACCAGTTGAGAACCACCGCTTTATCTTTCATTCAGATGATAATTAGTGAGCAACTGTAAGTTCATTATCATTACTACACAGTTTAGATTTTGAAGTACATTGAGTTTGTTGACCACCAAAAGTAAATTATTATTATATTTTTTTAAATACTCAAACCACCCGCAGGAAGGATTCCGCCCCGGATTTCATTCATTCCTATGGAGGACTGCTTCTACCGGTGGCTTCAAAGCCTTTCACTATTGTCCAATGCATAGCATCAAGCAATCAAGGGTTTATACACTGAACAAAAATATAAACACAACATGTAAAATGTTGGTCCCGTGTTTCATTAACTGGAATAAAAGATCCCAGAAATGTTCCATAAGCACAGAATGAATATTTCTCTCAAATTCTGTGCACAAATTTGTTTACATCCCTGTTAGTGAGCATTTCTCGTTTGCTAAGATAATCCATCCACCTGACAGGTGTGGCATATCAAGAAGCTGATTAAACAGCATGATCATTACACAGGTGCACCTTGTGCTGGGCACATTAAAAAGCCACTAAAATGTGCAGTTTTGTCACACAACAATGCCACAGATCTCTCAAGTTTTAAGGGAGCATGCAATTGGCATATTGACTGCAGGAATGTCCACCATAGCTGTTGCCAGAGAATATAATGTTAATTTCTCTACCATAAGCCGCCTCCTATGTAATTTTTAGAAAATGTGGCAGTACGTCCAACCAGCTTCACAGCTGCAGACCACGTCAAACTACGCCAGCCCAGGACCTCCACGGCTTCTTCACCTGACAGATCATCTGAGACCAGCCACCTGGACAGCTGATGAATCTGAGGGTTTGTACAACTAAATAATTTCTGCACCAACTGTCAGAAACCGTCTCAGGGAAGCTCATCTGGGTGCTCCTCGTCCTCACCAGGGTCTTGACCTGACTGCAGTTCAGCATCGTAACCGACTTCAATGGGCAGACGTTAACCTTCAATGGCCACTGGCACACTGGAGAAGTGTCCTCTTCATGGATGATTCCTGTTTTCAACTGTACCGGGTAGAGATGGCAGACAGCGTAGCGTGTATGGCGTCAAGTGGGCGAGTGGTTTGCTGATGTCAACGTTGTGACCAGAGTGCCCCATGGTGGGGTTATGGTATGGGCAGGCATAAGCAACGGACAACGAACACAATTTCATTTTATCAATGGCAATTTGAATGCAGAGAGATACTGTGACGAGATCCTGAGGCCGATTGTTGTGCCATTCATCTGCTGCCATCACCTCATGTTTCAGCATGATAATGCACGGCCCCATGTCACAAGGATCTGTACACAATTCCTGGAAGCTGAAAATGTCCCAGTTCTTCCATGGCCTGCATACTCAACAGACATGTCACCCATTGAGCATGTTTGGGATGCTCTGGATCGACGTATACAACAGCGTGTTCTAGTTCCTGCCAATATCCAGCAACTTCTCACAGCCATTGAAGAGGAATGGGACAACATTGTGATGTTGCGCATCTGGGTTTTACAGACTGTACTACTGCTGTTCCACAGCTGCATCCTGTGTGGAGTTGACTGTGACATCCGGGAGAAGAGGAGTGGAAGGAAAAGGGGATGAAGGGATTCCCATATCGATCAATGTGATACAATCCTTTTCCAAAGCGTCTGGTCTATATCTTAACATTAATAAGTGTGAACTCATGGCTGTCAAAGATTGTGTGACACTTTCATATGATGGTATCTTTATATCTTGACAGTAAAATAAGCAAGGAGATAGACCAGGTGCTTTTCAACTTTCTGTGGAGAAGCCGTACCCATTACATTAGGAAAACTGTTGTGATGAACACTGATGAAAATGGTGGGCTGAATTTTATGGACTTTAATACCTTTAAATAATACTTTTAAGATCAATTGGATAAAACAATTCCTAAGAAGACCCACTTCTATCTGGAATTTTATTCCTCATCACGTCTTCTCTATTTTTGGTGGCCTTAACTTCATGTTGTTTTGCAATTATAACATTGACAAAGTTCCAGTGAAACTTTCTGCTTTTCATCGGCAGGTTTTCTTGTCATGGTCCTTAATTTATAAACACAATTTTTCTCCACACAGATATTATATATGGAAAAATCGGGATATATTGTATAAAAATACTTCTTTGTTTTTAGAATATTGGTTCTGAAATAATATCCTATTGGTGAGCCAACTGGTAAATGCAGAGGGTCTTTTACTCAGTTATAAAGAATTCTTATCACTTTACAAGGTCCCCGTAACACCTAAAGATTTTGCAATTGTTTTAGACGCCATTCCCTCAGGTGTTGCTATGTTATTCAGAAACGTGTCAAGACCTGAGAGAGCCTACCTTCTATTGACCCTGTTGACTCATCAGTAGGAAAGATTTGTTTCTCTTTTAGTCCATTCAACAACAGAGCGATACGAACCTTGTTTCAGCAGGATGACCTTATTATCCTGCCAACCACTATATGAAGAAGTTTAAGGAAAACGTCAACTCAAATTGCTCCTTTTGTAATGACCACCCAGAAACAGTGTTGCATCTTTTTTGGCATTGTATTCATGTAAGAAAACTGTGGCAAGACATCAGTAGATTTATAATTGAACACTTTTATGAAGGTCTTACACTATTGTGGAGAGATGAACTGCTTGGTTTCATTACCTACGATAGGAATAAGCTGAAACATTTGTATGTAATTCATTTCATTATGCTTTTGGCAAAATGTCATATTCACAAATGTAAATTTACAAACAAAAAAACACATTTTCTTACCCTACAAAAAGAAAAAATGGAACTATATTTTAAGACAATTAAATACTCTACTAACAAAAAAGCTGTTAGAATAATAAGTGTATGTATGTCCCATAAGGTCTTTGTGTAATGTGATATTGTACCCCCTAGCCCCGCCCCCAGCCCCGCCTCCTAGATCGATTGTCCATTGTATATAATCTGTTCCTCATGTACTCTCTGTATCGATATGTTCTTAATAAAATAAAAAAGGGGATGAGGGGGTGGAGGATATCCTCTGGGCTGACAAAATGGGCGTGGCAGATCTTACAACGAGCGGATAAGTATTTTACAGTATCAATTTAACCACATATGTTATTGGCGACTGTCAATCGCTGACATAGCACAAAACCATTGGTTGACGCATGCTATGTCGCAACCTAGTGATTATAAACTGGGTGGTACAAACCCTGACTGTTGATTGTCTGACAGTCGTGGTATATCACACCGTATGCCACAGGTATGACAAAACATTTATTTTTACTGCTCTAATTACGTTGGTAACCAGTTTCTAATAGCAATAAAGCACCTCTGGAGTTTGTAGTGTGTGTCCAATATACCACCGATGAATGGCTGTATCCAGGCACACTGCGTTGCCTCGTGACTAAAAACAGCCCTGAGCCGTGGTATATTGGCCAATATTGGTGTCGACTTTGAAGAATCTCAAATATAAAATATTTTGTTTTGTTTAACACGTTTTTTTGGTTACTTCCATATGTTTTATTTCACAGTTTTGATGTCCTCACTATTATTCTACAATGCTGTAAATAATAAAGAAAAACCCTTGAATGAGTAGGTGTGGTCAAACTTTTGACTGGTAATTTACTATAGGAGTCGTTAGAAAATCCATACATAAATTGTTAGGATCGTAAGAAAAGCCATGCGTGAAATATGAACGTAAACGTGAAATTTAATCTGTGAACATACAAACACCATGTTACGATTACGGTCTAAAATGTTAGCCTTGAACAAATTTTGTGTTGCAATTCTCACGTACAATAATAACTTTCCGAGTTTTGGCAGTATCATTTCACCTCACATTTTTTTTTTATACCAAACGGCCTGTGAGGAGCGCTACCCGAACAAGTTTAACGCAGAATAAAAAAGAAAAACGGAATTCGGGGAAACCGGAAAGAGACATCCTGCACGTTTTCAAGTTAAAAGTCTCCATTCTCTATTACTCAGTTTAGTTTGCTTCACATTTAGGTAGCTAATGTAATGCATTTGTTTGCCAGTGCAAATCCAGATAGCACTGGCCGTATTATGCCTACAACAGTGAAGTTTCAGTCTGCTAGGAATAAAATGATGGCCTACCAAAAAATCTCCTGAGGGGGCTGGGATTAAACATTAAAAATACACATCACAACAAGAGAGACAACACTACATAAAGAGAGACCGAAAGACAACAACATTGCATGACATCAACACATGACAACACAACATGGTAGCAGCACAGAGATGACCAGTTTACAGAGGAGTATAGAGTGCAGTGATGTGTCTTATAAGGAGCATTTGGTGGCTAATCTGATGGCCGAATGCTAAAGAACATCCCCACGCATGCACCAAAATATGATTTAATTGAATATTGCACCATCCCATTTCTGGGCTCTGTCTACAATCATACCCAGTAGTAGGGAAAGGGAGATACCTAGTCAGCTGTACAACTGAATGCATTCAACTGAATCAGAGAGGGGCGGGGGGCTGCCATAATCGACATCGACATCTTCGGCGCCCGGGGAACAGTAGGTTAACTGCCTTGCTCAGGAACAGAATGACAGATTTTTACCTTGTCACCTCTGGGATTTGATTCAGCAACCTTTCAGTTACTGGCCCAACGCGCTAATCACTAGGCTACCAGGAATAATGAAACGTTGATAATTATTCTATGTTTGGTGAATCTATGAATTATGTATGACCACTGGAGTCTTGGCCACTTAAAATATATATATTTAGAATGTTTTGATATTTATTTAATCACTTTAAAGTCTTGCCAAATAATATTTTGTAGGAGGGGTTAATATGAATTTAAAATAATGTGACATGATTTATATGAATCGGCTCATGAACATACAGACTTTGAAATGAACAAGGGAGAGGTTAAACAGTCTGGCATAAGCTTTCCCCCAAACGTTACAATAACTCTGTTGCTGTGGTCTTAGGTAGTCTCCCTATAGGCTATTTCCTCCATTGCGATACTGCTGCCCAGTTGAAGAGCTTGTGATCTCCATGCAGCACCACAGCAACCATGCGCCATCGGTAAAACACACCTCAGCCTCAGAAGATACCCTTCTGGAGGCATGCAGCCATAGTCATTATACCCTTAATGTAGGCCTCTTTGCCTAGTAGCCAAGTAAAGTGCAGAGCATGCGTGTAGCTCGTCATACCAACATTTCTGAACATCTAATTCATCCTTCGTTCAGTTCAGTTCAGTCACTTTGTCGTCCATTCAGTCTTTTGTCTTGAGTTGCAATAGGAACTAAATCAAAGACAATTGAACAGTCTCATCCATATGTTTATTGAAATCCATGCGTGTATTCAAAATTATATAAATTATCCAAAGTTCTTTAGCCTATTACTTTAATAATTAAATGTTTAATTTTGGCCTATCCACATGAAAACAAATAGGCCTTCAACATAGGCATTGCAATTTAGGCTATAATTTTGGGTACTGGTGTCTTGTGGAATAATTGTGTAACTTTGTGTTTTATAACTGTTTTTTATTATGAAGCTCCCTTTAAAAAGAAACCCTAGCTCACAGGCCGCTAAATATATCAGAGAGAACAGTTTATGACTAGGGTGGCTGGAGTCTTTGACCATTTTTATGGGCCTTCCTCTGACACTGCCTAGTATAGAGGTACTGAGGATGGCAGGAAGCTTGGCCCCTCTGTAGTGCCTTGCGGTCGGAGGCCGAGCAGTTGCCATACCAGGCAGTGATGCAACCACTGAGGACCCATGCCAAAACTTTTAAGTCTTCTGATGGGGAATAGGTTTTGTCGTGCCCTCTTCACAACCGTCTTGGTGTGCTTGGACCATGTTAGTTTGTTGGTGATGTGGACACCAAGGAACTTGAAGCTCTCAACCTGCTCCACTACAGCCCGCGTCGATGAGAATGGGGGTGTGCTCGGTCCTCCTTTTCCTGTAGTACACAATCATCTCCTTTGTCTTGATCACGTTGAGGGAGAGGTTGTTGCCCTTGCACCACATACGGCCTACAGTCTGTGCTCCCAAATACTGGAGAAAGTGTGATTCATTAGGTTACATGATCACCACAATAGCCCCACGTGACTGTCAAAACAAATTATGCAATTATATGGCTATTAAATAACACACAACAGCATGGCATATTTAGCTGGCGAAATAGGCCTAGCCTAAACAATATTGAATTTTTATTTTGCAGCTCAGGCGGTTATTCTAGACAAGGCTCTACTGTGTCTTTATCATTCTCAGACAAGTCATTTGCTAAAGGCCCAAGCCTATACTACGTCATCTACTGGTATCACTCCATTATTGAATGCAGTTCTAAAACAAGCTCTAGACTTTTATTTTTTTTAAATAAAACCCGGAAGCTGCAAAGCAACTCTAAAGTCTGGGCTAGAGTTGCTAAATTGTCTAGCTACGTTCAGGTTCATGTCCTTTACTGATAACACATTACTGACAAAAGCTTGTACTCATAAAAAAAATCTTAAACTGAGTAAAGGGAGACAAAGTTTTAAAAAAAATAACGGGTAAATGTTCATTCATAGTCATTCACCCATCTGTTCAGAATTATGTTTATTACAGTTCCTCGGTGCTGTTTGACTTCACAATGGAGGAATTGTTAATTCCAGTGATTCTTTAAAAATATCTATAAATGGTATGCACTGCAAGAGTGTGGTACAGTACAACTAATAGAAAGTTATAGACAAAACATGTAGAAGTGGAGTGTAGACATGTACGCAGTGGTGTAAAGTACTTAAGTAGTACTTTCAAGTATTTTTTACTTAAGTATTTTTTTTTTAGGTATCTGTACTTTACTTTATTTATATTTTTGACAACTTTTACTTCATTACATCCCTAAAGACAATAATGTACTTTTTACTCCATACATTATTCCTACAAGACATTATTGTCTTTAGGGATGTAATGAAGTAAAAGTTTAGAACGCTTAAAGGGGTGGGAAATTCCAGTCCTCGAGGGCCTGATTTGTGTCACAGTTTTGACCCAGTCCCAGCTATCACCTAATCATGACCCTAGAATGCAATTTGATTAACCCGCTGTGTTTGCTAGTGTAACAGTATTATTTAGTCCGTCCCTTCGCCCCTACCTGGGCTCGAACCCCTCTGCACACATAGACAGCTGACACCCGCGAAGCATCGTTACCCATCGCTCCTCAAAAGCCGCGGCCTACTTCAAGGTCTCAGAGCGAGTGACGTCACCGATCGAACCGCTATTAGCGCTCACCACCGCTAACTGGCTAGCCATTTCACATCGGTTACACTAGGGATGGAGAAAAAGTGTGACACCAATAATTCACACACTTATCAAGAGAACATCCCTGGTCATCCCTACTGCCTCTGATCTGGCAGATTCCCTAAACACAAATGCTTTGTTTGTAAAGTATGTCTGAGTGTTGCAGTGTGCCCCTGGCTCCCCATAAATAAAATAAAAACAATAAAATGATGCTGTCTGGTTTACTTCATATAAGGAATTTGAAATGATTTATACTTTTACTTAAAATACTTAAGTATATTATAGCAATTACATTTACTTTTGATACTTAAGTATATTTAAAACCAAATACTTTTAGACTTTTACTCAAGTAGTATTTTACTGGGTGACTTTCACTTTTACTTGAGTGCTTTTCTATTAAGGTAGCTTTGCTTTTACTCAAGTATGACAAGTGGGTACTTTTTCCACCACTGCGTGCACGTAGCCTACTTGAAAGCGATGTTTTCTTCAGCCTCCAGACATCACAAGGTTGGAATGCCAAGGTTGTTATCACTGTTTAAAAACTCAAAAATGTGAAGCCCCTCAAGTGCCTGGTGATAGTGTGGCCTATTGTGATGAATACCAGACAGAATAGTGATAATTTCAACAACTTCATTTCAACACCCATGTCATTACAATGTCCTGCCTCGAGGTTAGAGTGTTGGGCCAGTAACCGAATGGTTGCCGGTCTAAATGCCAGAGTTTAAGAGGTGGATTTTTTTTAAAAATCTGTTGCTGTGCCCTTGAGCAAGGCATTTAACGTGTCAATGGTGGCCCTGGCCGTGACACCCCTGTGGGTGTCTTAGGGGGAGTTGGGATATGCAAGAAATACATTTACATTAAACACGTGTAACAGAACAAATATAAGCAGGCCAGTGCGGCAGGAATCCGGAACCTTTTTTCTGCTGCAACTTTGTTTCTTTCGAATTGTATGGGCTGTAGAATTTTGATCCTGGTGGTCATGTGATTTTGATCAGCCTAGTTAGCTAACTGATAAAAGTCAACATTTCATTCTGTAGTAGGTACATTTTTGTCGACTTTGCACAATAAGAGTTAGACTATAACTTATAATAATGCTGTTGGTGTTATCTGACGAACATAAGGAGCACCTGGGGTTTCTGCCAGAGGTGGACTCTGCGGGTAAATATGACTGTTAGCATGACAGCTAGCTAATGTTACCAGCTGTCATTAGACTAACTAAATCAACGCTAGATTCATTGTGTTTTAAAGTTATTAAACCAGCGAATACAGTGCAACATAGATTCATAGATTGTCCTGTCTGTTATCAAGATGTTATTCTAGCTAACGTTCGCTACTTCCGTCTGCCTATAACGTTACTGTCCAGAAACAACCTAGCTACCGATACCCCTTGAGTGGATCTGAAATGACTAATGGGTATAACAATATGTCAAATGCCACTAGACTATCAGAGATCAAGGGAGTGCTCATATATAACCCTAGGCGGGATAGGTGCTATGTCCTTACATGTTCTGTTTTTAAAGGCGAATTGGCTGTGGCAGCCAAAATACTCAATCAAAACGTGAATCGATACTCAATTGCGGTACGGTTATAGAAACATAGTTCCCTTTACTTTCATATCACATTAAAAAAAAAGTTTGTGGCGTCGGTCTAACGTTTATACACGGACACCGGTGTTCGGAGACGTAGATTCGCACCGGTCGTCCACTCGGTCTGTAATATGTCCGTGGGAGCCCAAATCCTATAAAAGTTGTGTAGTAATTTTAACCTTTTCATTTTTGAAAATGTATTTATCGCTGATATGGAATATACGTTCCTTAGGTTTCCAAAACCGTACCACAAGCGATGTGTATTAATATTTAGAGCAAGCTGGTCCGATAAGATACTTTAGTCAATAGACGCTATCAATGGGCGCTAACATAATTAACGTCTATGAATAGGGTAACAACTGAGTAACGTTAGGCTCCTTTATTCCGTTATTGGGCTAGCCAGGGCAGCCGCCAGTGGGCTTTATGGCCCTACACTTTAACGCCCACTAGCTGCTGTCCAGCCTAGTGGTAGGCTAATGGTGATCTGGACCGGAGTCACAGGATCATTGCCACAAGTTTGAGGGGTAATATTTCTTGTTTTTCCTTATCAGTGGTTGGTGAATTTGGACGAATAGCGGTTGAGTTCCTGCGAAAGGGAACAAACCCTAAGATCTATGAGGGGGCTGCCAGTAAGTATCAGTTTCCAAGCTTGCATGATTCTTCCTACAAAACATTTTCTCCATGTAAAGCTGTCATTCCATTTCTTTGTTCAACATGTTTTACATGGTAGACTTGTAGCTGACTAGTTTCCCTTCCTCACTGTGTCCTTCAGGGAAGCTGAGTGTTGACGCAGAGACCGTACAGCATGGTGTGGAGGGACTCATGTACCTGCTCACCGAGAGCTCCAAACTCATGGTGAGTGGGTACCTAGAGCCTGCCCTATACCCTTCCTACACCTAACACACTGAGGGGTGAGAAGTTAGACAGAGGAGTGTGCTAGTCTCTAACTAGCACACTTACATTGAGGCAGCTCTCGGAAGAGTTCAGAATGAACTGCCATGTTAAGCCTGTTCTCTGCCTTGTGTATGTGTTGCAGATCTCTGAGGTGGACTTTCAGGACTCAGTGCTGGTGCTGGGCTTCACCGAGGAGCTGAACCACCTGCTGCAGCAGCTCTACCTGGAAAACAGGAAGGAGATCCGACACATCCTGGGTGAACTCACACCCTCACTGCCACACTACCACAACCTGGAGTGGAGGCTGGACGTGCAGGTACTCTGTTGTCCGTTTGTTTTCTCTGTCTGCACGTCTCTCTGTTGGTGTGTCTGCTTTTTTGTGCGTGCAGGGTTGCTAAGTCTGCGGTTTCCCTGACAAATTGCGATACTTTGACAACGATGTCGCGGGTGAAAATGTATTGGTTGTGGGTTTTTGGCCTATTTCTAAGTTGCGCCGGTCAATCACAATTGCTGATCATTTGTTAAAATGCATTAGATTGACGGTAAGTCAGTCCGATTAGGCTGCCGGGGGGAAAAATACAATGTCTGTTGTTGACAAGCATATTCAGTTCATATCCATGTTATTAATATTTAATTTGATGAGTATGACCCCATCCTCAGCAGCCTATTTCAGCAGGCTATTGGGAAACACGTAACTCAAATTCGCCTCTCCTATTCATGTTACGGGGAGCCTTTGAGAATAACATTGAGGCTTACACGGTGACTGAGTTCATCAGGAAGTGTATAGGGGATGTTATTCCCACTGGGACTATTAAAACCTACCCAAACCAGAAACCGTGGATAAATGGCAGTATTCACGCAAAACTGAAAACGTGAACCACCGCATTTAACCATGGCAAGGTGACTGGGAATATGGTTGAATACAAACAGTGTAGTCTTGAAGCAAGTGGGGACAGCATACTGGAACAGGGAGAGATTGAATATGTCCGTAAACATACCAGCCAGCTGGTCTGCGCATGCTCTGAGGACGCGGCTGGGGATGCCGTCTGAGCTGGTACCTTGCGAGGGTTAACACCCTTAAATGTATATGGCAGGGTCTACAGACAATCACGGACTACAAAAGGAAAACCAGCCACATCGCGGACACCGACATCTTGCTTCCGGACAAGCTAAACACCTTCTTCGCCCGCTTTGAGGATAACACAGTGCCACCGACGCGGCCCGCTAAGAACTGTGGGCTCCTTCTCTGTGGCCGACGTGAGTAAGACAGTTAAACGTGTTAAACCTCGCAAGGCTGCCGGCCCAGACGACATCCCTAGCCGCGTCCTCAGAGCATGCGCAGACCAGCTGGCTGGAGTGTTTACAGACATATTCAATCGACCCTTATCTTAGTCTGCTGAGCCTACATGCTTCAAGATGGCTACCATTGTTCCTGTACCCGAGAAAGCAACGGTAACTGAACTAAATGACTATCGCCCCGTAGCACTCACTTCTGTCATCATGAAGTGCTTTGAGACTAGTCAAAGATCATATCACCTCCACCTTACCTGACGCCCTAGACCCACTCCGATTTGCTTATCGCCCCATAGGGCAATCGTCAGCACATTTCCCTATCCCATCTGGACAAGAGGAATACCTATTTAAGAATGTTGTTCATTGACTATAGCTCCGCCTTCACCATAGTAGCCTCCAAGCTCATCATTAAGCTTGAGGCCCTGGGTCTGAACCCTGCCCTGTGCAACTGGTCCTGGACTTCCTGATGGGCTGCCCCCAGGTGGTGAAGGTAGGAAACAACACCCCCACTTCGCTGATCCTCAACAATGGGGCCTCACAAGGATGTGTGCTCAGCCCTCTCCTGTACTCCCTGTTCACCCATGACTGCGTGGCCAGACACTCCTCCAACTCAATCATCTAGTTTCCAGACGACACAACAGTAGTAGGCTTGTTTACCAACAATGACGAGACCGCCTTCAGGGAGGAGGTGAAGGCTCTGGGAGTGTGGTGCCAGGAAAATAGCATCTCAATCAATGTCAACAAAACAAAGGAGATGATTGTGGACTTTAGGAAACAGCAGAGGGACCCCCCCCCCCCCCCATCCACATTGATGGGACTGCAGTGGAGAAGGTGGAAAGTTTTAAGTTCCTCGGCGTACACATCACTGACAATCTGAAATGGTCCATCCACACAGACAGTGTGGTGAAATTTGCCTTGGCCCCTCAAACTTTTACAGATGCACAATTGAGAGCATCCTGTCGGGCTGTACCACCGCCTGGTACGGCAACTGCACCGCCCGCAACCGCACGGTTCTCCAGAGGGTGGTATGGTCATCCCAACGCATCACCGGGGGGGGCACACTACCGGCCCTCCTGGACACCTACAGCACCCAATGTCACAGGAAGGCCAAAAAGATAATCAAGGATGTCAACCCTCGAGCCACGGCCTGTTCACCATCTAAAAGGCGAGGTCAGTACAGGTGCATCAAAGCTGGGACTGAGACTGAAAAACAGCTTCTCTATCTCAAGGCCATCGGACTGTTAACTAGCCATCATTAACCGGCTACCACCCGGTTACTCAACCCTGCACCTTAGAGGCTGCTGCCCTATATATATATATATATATATAGATAGATAGATATAGACATATACAGTACCAGTCAAAAGTTTTGACTACTCATTCAAGGGTTTTTCTTTATTTTTACTATTTTTTTACATTGTAGAATAATAGTGAAGACATCAAAACTATGAAATAACACATATGGATTCATGTAGTAACCAAAAAAGTGTTAAACGAATCAAAATATATTTTAGTCTTTAAAGTAGCCACCCTTTGCCTTGATGACAGCTTTGCACACTCTTTGCTCGTTCCTAATATTTATATTTCTTAATTCCATTCTTTTACTTTCAGATTTGTGTATTGTTGTGAATTGTTAGATACTACTGCACTGTTGGAGCTAGAGAACACAAGCATTTCACTACACCCCCAATAACATCTGCTAAATATGTGTATGCAATCCAATTTTGATTTGATAAATGATTCTGTCAATTTGAACTAAGCAAGCTGCTAAATCGTTCAGCCTACGTCTTGCCTAGGCTACTGTAGGCGATCTGAAATTAGATGCAGGCTGATTATAGCCCCTGATAGGACTACATCTCGTTTAGCAAACCATGGCAAAGGTGAATTACTATCATAAACCTAGATTTTAGTGTGTAGCCTATCCCTATTGAAACGACAAGTCATTCTCGTAGAACGGCCATTTTATACATTTCTTTAATTCATTATATTTTTTGTCTTAACATCCGGCACAATTGCCAGAAAATAGTTTTAACATTCGTTTTTTTTTTGGAAGTTCATTCAAGTGTTTCTTGTGCAAAAGTTTTCGAGGTTCCTCTGTCCAACTCACTCCAATCTCCTGTTGGATTTATCTGTAGTTATGCACATGTGCAAAAGGGATTTATTTACAATTATAAACTGGGCTCGGGCCCGGAATGCTGATTGGCTGAAAGCTGTGTTCAATAAGACTATATACCAAGACTATATACCATGTGTATGACATGTTTTTTTTACTGTTCTAATTACGTTGGTAACCAGTTTATAATTGCAATAAGGCACCTTGGGGGTTAGTGATATATGGCCAATATACCACGGCTAAGGGATGTATTCTTGTGACATATTCAAATTTCTTTATTAGGTCACCTCCTAGCTCGCAATACGTTTTTGATGAAAACCAAATGTTGCTTCTAACGTCATTACAAGTTACGTCGATATTCCTGCCTGATAACGTCATGGAAAAAGAGTTTATTGAATAAATGCTGCAATTTTTTTGGGGGAGAGGGGCTAGTTAGACCTGTGTGTGAGTGCAGTCTTTCTGTGTTTGTCTCTCTTTGATGGTACATCAATTCAGTTTGTAAAAAAAAAAGTCCCCCTCCCATCTTTCTCTTCTAGCTGGCTAGTCGTGCCCTCCGGCACCAGGTTAAGCCTACAGTGACTATGAAGCTGCACCTGGAGGAGAGTGGAGGTGATAAGAGCGCTAAGGTACTACAGACTGACCCTGCCACCCTGATGCACCTCATCCAGGAGCTGGAGAAAGCCCTAGCTGAGCTCAAGACCACCCATTGCCGCAGGATCCTACGCAACATCAAATAGGGACCTCCGACTGACACAACTATTGTCCGTTATTGAACTGGGACATCACTGATCTGGACGCGTGCAACATCAAATCCTTTGGACAAGGATTCCTGTGCAACATCAAATCCTTTGGACACGGATTCCTGTGCAACATCAAATCCTTTGGACAAGGATTCCTGTGCAACACCAAACAGGGTTCTATTCCTTGACCCCGGAACCCTATGTAAGAGCAAATAGGGTCCCCCCCTGACATGAAATTATTTCTCAACTTTGAATTGAGCTCTGCCAGCAGAGGGCGCTACAGCTTATCAGGAATAGCAGGGATAGGAGATGGGCCACTATCACATAGGATAAAACTTTGTTGCCTGAAGTGCTTATGTCTCCTTGTCTCCTTTTTTACTTTCTGTTTGGATCAAGACCCATAGCCACAGAGTGTCTTGGAGTAGGAGGGCTTATCTAGGATCAGTTTAGCCTTTTAGATCATAATGAATCAGATTTATATGGACAGATCCTAGATTAGCTCTCACCTACTCTGAGACGCTTTGTGGACACAGGCCCTGGGAGAGCTGATCAGGAAAAGTGAAATAAAAATGGCAGAGGCCACTTGGGGTATGCTATCACCTGTGCAGTTTTATTCCGATCAGGGAGGGAGATGAGGCCACACTAAGGTGTTGAGATGTAGACATGTAAAGACATTGCAATTCTAATTCACTTAGCTAATGGCAATCACAATAACCAGATCAGAATTAGGTGGGAGGTTATTTTGGGCATTTCTAATGTGGTATGTTGAGGTTACTGATGGATATTTTCTAACCTTGTGGAAACACAGCACTTGGCAAAAACCCTCAGTTGTAATCATGCAGTGCTTTTGGGTTCAATTTCTTTGATCATTGAATTTGTTCACCTTCACATGTAAAAGTGTTAATTGTATTTTATATCACGTTTTTTGTGCTAACATTTTTTTTGGGGGGGATAGCCTTGATTCTTTTCACGGACCAATTGACCCTTTGCTAAGCCCTGCCCCAGAATGTTGGGCAACCAATCGCATCACTCAAATGGATAGCAACTGTCGTCATGTCCGACTCGGACAAGCTCCTGTTTAAATCACATGAAATCCAGTGAGGACTATGGAAAAAAACAGTTTTCTTTAAAAACAACATTTTGCCTAAATGGCTAAATAACTGAACAGTGCAGCAGGAGTACTTGATACTGTGATTCCTGAAATACAGAGCCTGTTGATGGAGTATTTTTCAAATCTGAAATTATACTAATAACATTGTTTGCTAGTTCAGCTGGGTAGCAAGCTCTGTCTCATTGGTCACCAAAATGTAGCTGACGCTAGCTAGCTAGCCACTTAATATAACTTGTTTTCTCAATGCATGTTAGCTAGCTAAGTTAGCAATGTTATGAATACAACTCCTATCTGGTATCGACATCAGGATATGATTTGAAAGCGCTAGTTGGCTCCAAAGGGGGTTATAGTTTTGACTGCATGCTGACAGTAAATTCAAAGCCTTTCAGTGGCTAGCTGCACCACCTAGCATAATTTGATCAGGTTCTCAGGAAACAATTGTAATGACAGTCCCACTACAACATACCCAAGAGTTTCCTGATTAGCAAATGTTTATTTTCATTATGTATTAGAAAACACAGTTTGAGATCATTGTGAGGGGATGTCGTCAGTGGTTGAATGGGGAATTGGACAGCACTGGAAAATGTTTTCCGATGTTGCAACAGTAACCAAGGAGGGGGCGGCATAGAGAAGGGTCAATTATGGAGGACGGTGAGAGAACACTGCACTGTATAATGTAGAGGATTCAGAATGTGTTCTTTCTGTTATACATCAAGTGTTTAATTTTTTGTTTTACTTCTGCATGTCTGACTAATGTATTCTTCTAGGATTTCTGATGATTTTTGAGTGGCTGAATGTTACTTTGAATTTTATAAAGCAAAAAAGTTAAAATGTTTACCTGTGACTGTTTCTTGAGCAACAGAGAACAGTATTTAGATATTGCCCTCATTTCATTTTTCAAAGACTGATGAAGTCAGGTTTTTGTGAGTCAATTTTTTGTGAACACATCATTGTTCATTGGTTTATAATATTATTACTTCTCAAATAGGGAATGATTACACATAAATACCTCCATCAGCAAACTACTAAACAAAACAGCTACTTAGGCCAATCAACTCAACTTTGCTCCTCTTTTTATTTTGATGTATGCTATCGGTAAACCACCACTATCAGCAAAACGAAAGCAGAGACTTGACTGAGACCTAATTCAACTCCTATGGCAGTCTTAAGACACAGTAGGCTGGAGAATATAGTAGCTGGAAATGAACCTTTGCGGGGGTTGCCCGGCCCTATTCCTAATTACAGTACCTATCCCTCCTATGAAGTTCATACTGAATGGAATTCTAGCTGGGGGAAGGAACTAGGGGAGAAATGGAACCGGGCCAATATGGTGGCTGGAAAGTTACTGTAACTGTCTTGGCTCCAGACCATACCAGATAGAATTTGCCTCTAGGCACTGATCTTGGATCAGCTTACCCTCCCTTGCAATGTAGGGAAAAAAATTGAATTTGGCCTATATTACTATAGCCCATAGAAATGCATCGAATAAGACATTCAGAAATGTGGGAAAAAAACAGTAAAAAAATAAGGAATAAAGGTTTTGAAGTGTCTGTCCTACATCTAGGAGATGTAAGAAAGCATTTATATTCAACTAGGGAAGACCGTTAAGAACAAATTCTTATTTACAATGACGGCCCAGGAACAGTGGAACAACTGCCTTGTTCAGGGGCAGAACGACAGATTTTTACCTTGTCAGCTCTGGGATTCGATCTAGCAACCTTTTGGTTACTGGCCCAACACTCTAACCACTACAGACACCTGCCCTGAAATTATGCAGTACCATTCAACAGTTTGGACACACCTGGGTTTTTCTTTATTTTTGCTATTTTCTACATTGTAGAATAATAGGGAAGATATAAAAACTATGAAATAACACATATGGAATCATATAGTAACCAAAACAGTGTTAAACAAATCTAAATATTGTATTCCTCAAAGTATCCACCCTTTGCCTTGATGACAGCTTTGCACACTCTTGGCATTCTCTCAACCAGCTTCACCTGGAATGCTTTTCCAACAGTCTTGAAGGAGTTCCCACATATGCTGAGCACTTGTCTGCTTTTCCTTCACACTGCAGTCTCAACTCATCCCGAACCATCTCAATTTGAGTTTAGGTTGGGTGATTGTGCAGGCCAGGTCATATGATGCAGCACTCCACCTCCTCCTTGGTCAATTAGCCCTTGCACAGCCTGGAGGTGTTAGGGTTGTTGTCCTGTTGGAAGGTGAACATTCTCCCCAGTCTGAGGTCTTGAGCGCTCTGGAGCAGGTTTTCATCAAAGATCTCTCTGTACTTTGCTCTCCCAGTCCGTGCCACTGAAAAACATCCCCACAGCATGATGCAGCCACCACCACGCTTCGCCGTATGGATGGTACCAGGTTTCCTCTAGACGTGACACTTGGCATTCAGGCTAAAAAGTTGAATCTTGGTTTCATAAGACCAGAGAATCTTGTTGCTCATGGTCTCAGTTTTGTCAAACTCCATGCGGGCTGTCATGTGTCTTTTACTAAGGAGTGACTTCCACCTGGCCACTACCATGAAGGCCATCGGGTCAGGCCATCGGGTCAGAGTGATCATTGGGTTCTTGGTCACCCCCCGTTTGGCCCGAGCGGCCAGCCCTAGGAAGAGTCTTGGTGGTTCCAAACTTATTTAATTTAAGAATGATGGTGTTCTTGGGGACCTTCAAAGCTGCAGAAATGTTTTGGTACCCTTCCCCCAGATCTGTGCCTTGACACAATCCTGTCTCGGAGCTCTATGGACAATTCCTTCAACCTCATAGCTTGGTTTTTGACATGCACTGTCAACTGTGGGACCTTATATAGACAGGTGTGTGCCTTTCCAAATCATGTCCAATGAATTGAATTTATGGCAGGTGGACTCTAGTCAAGTTGTAGAAACATCAAGGATGGTCCATGGAAACAGGACGCACCTGAGATCAATTTCGACTCTCATAGCAAAGGGTCTGAATAATTACGCAAAAAAGGTATTGCTGTTTTTCTTTTAATTTTCAATAAATGTTATAACATTTTAAAATAAATACTGTTTTCGCTTTGTCATTATGTGGTATTGTGTTTAGATTTAGGAAAACGTTTATTTAATCCATTTTAGAATAAGGCTGAAACATAAAAATGTGGAAAAATTCCAAGGGGTCTGAATACTTTCTGAATGCCCTGCGTATTCCACACGACTGGGAAGAATATGAGGTCAAATCACGACGTCAGTGATCTTCAGGTCGGAAAGTCACAGCTCTAGAAAGAGGCTCTGTTTCGGATGACTGTTCAAACCAATTTTGTTTTTCTCCCAGTCTGAGCAATTTTTTCCCCGTGTTTCCAGTTGTTTTGAACACTCGGAAGTCAGCGAGTTCCGAGCTCCCAGTTGTTCAATAACACAGGTGCTTCCTGTGTAATCACGTCGACTTACTGCACTTCCTGGAACCATCTTCACAGTTCAGACCCTATTTGAGGCTGAATACTAAAATCAAGTTATTGTATCATTAAAAGACAACTGATGTGTATAAGAACATATTTAGATCAGTTGAATGTAGTCATTCAGAAAGCCTTTATAAATAACATATTACATACCAGTACAATGTAACAATAATACAATGACATGCTTGTAATCAACTTATGATCATTATTAATCTAGAAGATGATGAAAGATCATAACATTTTTGCAGGCATGTACAGACATAACACAAACAACTTAAACATACCAGCAAGACTAAAATTCCTATTGTCAAATATCAGATTTTTTATTTATTTATTTTTTACCTTTATTGAACTAGGCAAGTCAGTTAATTGTTTTATTTTTGTTATTTTTTATTTCACCTTTATTTAACCAGGTAGGCTAGTTGAGAACAAGTTCTCATTTACAACTGCGGCCTGGCCAAGATAAAGCATAGCAGTGTGAACAGACAACACAGAGTTACACATGGAGTAAACAATAAACAAGTCAATAACACAGTAGAAAAAAAAAAGAACAAATTCTTATTTACAATGACGGCCTACACCGGTCAACGCTGGGCCAATTGTGCGCTGCCCTATGGGAATCCCAATCACGGCCGGTTGTGATACAGCCTGGATTCAAACCAGGGTGTCTGTAGTGACACCTCTAGCACTGAGATGCAGTGCCTTAGACTGCTGCGCCACTCGGGAGCCCCCGAGTAAGTAAGCCCTGACTGTATCCCATAGAGCTACCTCTTAACCCCCAGACTATTGAGGGGGCTGCTGTAGAGTTCAGGGGTCAGGATAGACCCAGTGACAGGTGTGTTTCTCAGGGTACGGGTTGGGTGGAGGTGTGTGTATGGAGGGTCAAGGGGTTCTGTGTCAGATATCTGCTGAACTTCTGGCAAAGTCAACTGTTCTCGGAGACAGATGCACATCGCCAGAGAGCTTACCTCAGCGACAGTCAGAGCCGTGTGTGTGTGTGAATCAGAATCGCAGGCACAGCTAAAAAAAAACGAGAATGAGTACTGTGGGAGTGAATTCATCCTAATCCTTTAAAGATACTGTCCAGTGTTTCCAGATTTTTGATCAAATATGACCTATAATAATGCTTGTAATTACTACTTTTTGGCAGGAACAGTATGTTACAAGTGGCTTTTCTGTGTTGCAATGGTGTGGGCGTATTACTGGTCATAAAAACTATTCACACGAGTTGTTGATTGTCCAGTTCAGTCACTGAGGCAGGTTGAAATCGATCTCTATGAGAAAATAGCACACATTTGTCTAAACTGTCTTGAGATACAAGTTTGAGATGGGATTTTTAAAGTTTATTTTTATTAAATGATTTATTTATGCTTTGGAAACAAATACGAATATAAGACGAGTCAACGACATTATTTGGGTATGAGTTAACAGAATATGAACTTTAATGAGAGACTGACTCTTACATAATAATTCTAATTCTTTATTTACCTTCAGTTCAAACGATGCCTCCACTATGGATGTAGTCGATGTTATGTGGTTGAATATGATCCCTGTTCACTGACTGCCCCGCCATCTCATCGGGGCTTTTCCTGGCACGCTAGACAGCTTGGGGTTTGGGCTTTGATTGGGCATGCAATGTTACATCAGGATGACTGGTGGCTTGTGGCTGTATTATAATTTTTTTTTATTTTACCTTTATTTAACTAGGCAAGTCAGTTAATAACACATTCTTATTTTCAATGATGGCCTAGGTACAGTGGGTTAACTGCCTTGTTCAGGGGAACAGTGGGTTAACTGCCTTGTTCAGGGGAACAGTGGGTTAACTGCCTTGTTCAGGGGAACAGTGGGTTAACTGCCTTGTTCAGGGGAACAGTGGGTTAACTGCCTTGTTCAGGGGAACAGTGGGTTAACTGCCTTGTTCAGGGGAACAGTGGGTTAACTGCCTTGTTCAGGGGAACAGTGGGTTAACTGCCTTGTTCAGGGGAACAGTGGGTTAACTGCCTTGTTCAGGGGAACAGTGGGGTAACTGCCTTGTTCAGGGGAACAGTGGGTTAACTGCCTTGTTCAGGGGAACAGTGGGTTAACTGCCTTGTTCAGGGGAACAGTGGGTTAACTGCCTTGTTCAGGGGAACAGTGGGGTAACTGCCTTGTTCAGGGGAACAGTGGGTTAACTGCCTTGTTCAGGGGAACAGTGGGTTAACTGCCTTGTTCAGGGGAACAGTGGGTTAACTGCCTTGTTCAGGGGAACAGTGGGTTAACTGCCTTGTTCAGGGGAACAGTGGGTTAACTGCCTTGTTCAGGGGCAGAACGACAGATATTTACCCTGTCAGCTTGGGGATTCAATCTTGCAACCTTTCAGTTACTAGTCCAATGCTCTAACCACTCGGCTACCTGCCGCCCTAAGTACAGTATCTGTGAGTGCTGTGGCTATAAAAATGCACATCAACATTCTGCACCCTATAGTCAACCATACATAGCCTACCTCTCGACCAAAAAGCTTCCAATCCAGAGAAAATCATTGACTTTTTGGTCTCAGAAGATTCTACTATACTCTTGAAGATTCTACTATACTCTTGAAGATTCTACTGTACTCTTGAAGATTCTACTGTACTCTTGAAGATTCTACTATACTCTTGAGAACATTCTACTGTACTGTTGAGGATTCTACTGTACTCTTGAGAACATTCTACTGTACTGTTGAGGAGTCTACTGTATTCTTGTAGGTGCACTACTTCTATGACATGATGGGGTTGGTGGTCTGAGGCCGGAAACGGACCAGTGAACCCAGACCAGACCCCCCCCCAGCTGGCCAAGGCCAGCCAGACTGAGGAGTCCATGGCTGCTTGGTAGGTACATTGTTGAGGACAGAGTAATTGTCCATCAAAGGGATTGGTTTACAGGGTGGCACACGCCATCTCTTAGCATTTGACATTACAAAGGACAGCTGCACCCTCTGTGGAGTACAAGGGCTTCTGGTTACTTTTATCGTGGCCCGTGTTACTGTTTCACACAGTGGTTAAAAGCCCGAAGGGCCACCAACTGGGAAACACATAGGAATCTATTCTAAAAAGTAAACAAACAAAACTGTAATCCATTTATCATCGTTATGAACATGGAGCTTAATTTAGCCCACCAAACAGAGATTTAACCTGCTGCGTTCCAATACCCTAATGCTGAACATTTTTATCAATTGAGCCAAAGGCATATTTGCCCTGTAACACATTAGTGGATATTTTTTATTAAAAAAAACCCACATTTGATAAAATTCAACTAGATAACTTTTGGGGGGATAAAAATGAACCTAGATAAATAAAAAATGTGTTGATAAAATTCACCATGAGTGCAATGTGTTGACATTGTAATGAAATGACTGCAAGCACAATGTATTTGTCATTTTATAAAATACAGGCCCCTCACCACACCATAGACTGGACCACTAAAGAACAAGTAGTGTATCTGACTGGCGTGGGAGGGTTTATCAGTCATGCTACTATATATGGGCAAATTAATGAGAAACCTACTTCGAAGAGATCACTGCATAGTGTATGTATACTCGGGCAAAATCACAGAGAAACATTTATTTCAGTCAAAGTATCTAGGGCGGGGCACCAAGCGCTCAAATTTCAAATGGTTATTCAACAGATGGGTAGGCTAATGTTTTCACACCCACACTGGGGGTGTTGTGTGACAAACCGTAAGGCTACATTCAAAACGATTTCACGGCTGTTCTTTTTCCACCAAAAAAAGTCATTATCTTCTACAGAACATTCAAAACACAAACATCCAGTCGATATTTTTAGATTAACTTTACTTAAATTGTTATATTTCAGTAAATAACTAGTTTAGAGCAGAACACAGGGCCGTCTCCAAACGGAAAGAAGCAGCTGTGATTTATTACAAAAACCATCTCGCAACAACTCTATTCCGCAACTTTGTGGCGTTGAGTTTGAACTATTTCAACATTTGCGTCATTGTTACACCCGCCATCAATAGTTTGTAAATTGAGAGATATTTGTTTAGTAATCCTGAAACGGTGCAACCCCTCGAGCGCCGGAGGTCATGCATAATTCATGAGCGACTGCTGACACAGGCGTCGTAGAAAAGTTGAGTTTACAAACTTTGGGACAGGAGCAACAAGATCTACCGAACTGACCGGAGCAAAGGGAAAGTAGCTACATTTAAAATTACTTTTCTCATGTAGGGACACATTTAGTTGTTCTCTATCTTACTCTAATAGAATAGTTTTATTGCGAGTTTGACGGCAGAAAGGTGAACTCTTTTTGTCCACACAGAGGGTTTATAAAAGTTTGCCTGAGAGTAGCCTAGGCCTACTTCAGAAGGCTCAACGTTTGATATTTGTTTAAAGCCTCAACTTTAAATCGTTTTTATATTTTCTGTATTGCTCTACCTTTTACACTAAGACAAAATGAGCAACCCACTTCAGCCAATGCCAGGACAACAAGTTATCCATGTCGCGCAGGACTCGGATACGGATCTCGAGGCGCTTTTTAATTCGGTTATGAACCCGAAACCCAGTTCATGGAGGAAAAAAATGTTACCCGACTCTTTTTTCAAGGAGCCAGATTCTGGATCTCACTCCCGACAGTCTAGCACTGATTCGGGCAGTCACCCGCCCAGGCTCACCGTACAACACGTACGGTCACATTCCTCGCCCGCAACTTTACAGATTGGATTGGGAGCCAACCCAACTCCAAGCCCGGTACATCACTCGCACATCCGCCACCAGTCTTTCGATGTTGCCGAAGAGTTGCCCCTGCCCCCTGGATGGGAGATGGCCTACACGTCCAACGGACAGAAGTACTTTCTCAAGTAAGTTTTGTTGTTGTTGTTTATTCCACAGAAAACACACACGGTAAAGTCCCCAGTCCTTTCAATAAATCAAAACTCCATAATCCTTACAGCACCACAGATCTGAAGTTCAGTCGGTGTAAAACATCGGTTCATCTGAAATGATAGACTTATAAAGTGGACTGTGAAAAATCAGTGTAACCGTAAAAGCTTCAGATCACTGTGCTGAACGATTGGCCCATTTGAACACCTATGTGGCAAATTTGACAGAATACACTATTTTTTGTCTTTGTTTGGCTCTGTCAGCTTAAATAATAATTAATTAAATAATTAAATAATAATGCCATCCCCTTATTCACACAGGTCTAACCTAATATATAACGGCCTGTAGCTAGCATCAAGTCATTTATGTGAGTCGTACCTGTCTGTGCTTGCAGTGGCCCCCTAATGCTCTGTGTCAAACTTTTCACGAAGGCCCCAATGCTTTTGTTTTAGATTAATCTTATTTCCAAAATTATTCAATGTTTTGTGCTAGGCCGTATAATAACATGAAAACCTCTTAAAACACTCAATGGAAAGTTTTGCCATTTCAATCAGGGACGAATCTCCATGGGCAACGTGATAACAGACCCCCTCTAGTCTAGTGTGTTTTGCAACAGCAGTGAAGTTGTCTTTGGTTTCGTTCTCTGAGCCCCAGCCGGTTAAACCACAATGGCTGTTATCTTCTGTGTCTTATCCTCACCCATGCACAGGGACAAGACACAATAACAGCAGATAGATGTCTTTCACACTGAGGTGTCACGCTGACCTTTCATCTCTCACCTCAGCACATGCCCACGTTGTACCGAAGTGTGTGTGTGACTGAAAATATCAGTGTTTAAATCAATGAAGAGGCTCTGTTCTGTCACCTGTTTTAAACACACACACCTACCTGTGATCACCTTGATAAGAAAGTGATTACCTTATCAGTGCTGCTGGCTCGTATCTCCCGATCTCTCCTGATGGAGACACCCGTCAGTCTCAATGCTAATGAGTGTTGCGACTCTTCACTCTGTGAAGAACTAGACGAACAGGCAGACCCATTCTTCCCTGGCCCAGGGGTCACCATGGCTACCTGACCCAAGGCAGAAGTGTGTGTGTGGTAGGGGTCACCATGGCTACCTGACCCAAGGCAGAAGTGTGTGTGTGTGGTAGGGGTCACCATGGCTACCTGACCCAAGGCAGAAGTGTGTGTGTGTGTGTGGTAGGGGTCAGCTCAGCAGGGTGTCCTCCAAAAGGATAGTTATTACAGAAGGTGTGAGAAAACACACCCTGGGTTTACTCTCCGTTCAGCCTCAGGGGCAGCAGAGGGGGGCCCCTGTGCTAAAACATACACATTCACTTCACACACCCTTTTTCACACACTGAGCCTCTGTTCCCAGATTACTCAACAGTACAGTATCAACAGCCCGGTGCCCATTGTCTCCAAAAGTAATCGGTATCCGTTTTAACATGAACTTAAAGGGATACTTGGGGATTTAGGCAGTGTCCCCTTTATCTACTTCACCACCAGAGTCAGATGAACTAGTACAGGGTAGGCAACCCTGGTCCTGGAGTGCCGCAGACAATCACTGAACTGATTAATTATCTCAGTTGGTCAGGCATGGTGCCTAGTTGGAACAAAAGCTTGCAGTACATGGGACAGGGTTGCCTAACCCTGAACCAGTGGATACCATTTATGTCTGTGTCCAATATGAAGGAAACTGGAGGTAGATTCACAAAGCCAATGCTAAGTAGCTTTAGCATAATGACGAAGTCTATGGGTATCTACTAGCATGCTAAACACCAACTGACCAGGTAAAACTATGAATAAAAAAAGCCAATGCTAAGTAGCTTTAGCGTAATGACGAAGTCTATGTGTATCTACTAGCATGCTAAACACCAACTGACCAGGTAAAACTATGAATAACAATGCTGTCAGAGGGGGTGTTCCCCAGGAAACAGGCAGCCATTGGGCTGAAAAGTAAAGCAGAGAGCTCGGGGCTCCTGAGTGGGCGCATCGGTCTAAGGCACTGTATGTCAGTGCTAGAGGCGTCACTACAGACACCCTGGTTCGATTCCAAGCTGTATCACAACTGGCCGTGATTGGGAGTCCCATAGTGCGGCGCGCAATTGGCCCAGTGTCGTTCGGGTTTGGCCCGTGTAGGCCGTCATTGTAAATAGGATTTTGTTCTTAACTGACTTGCCTAGTTAAACTTAAAAAAGAGAGGTTTGGCCTGTTCTGGCTGGCTGGCTGGCTGGCTGCATCCTGACTGACCGTCAGGAGAACTACCACACAACAGAGGGAGCACTGATCAGGAGGTCTGGCTGTTCATTAGCTAGATGGGTGAGGGAAAAACACAGCGAGGTGAGGGGGTTGGACAAGTGGGAGGAAGGAGGGTGAAAACAACAGGGAGAAAGAGAAGGGTGTGAAAAGAGAGGGGAGGAGGCAGGGAAAGAGAGGGGAGGAGGCAGGGAAAGAGAGGGGAGGAGGCAGGGAAAGAGAGGGGAGGAGGCAGGGAAAGAGAGGGGAGGAGGCAGGGAAAGAGAGGGAGGAGGCAGGGAAAGAAGGAGCGGCTGAGGCTGTTTTTTGGCAGCTGAAGAGAAGGGTAGGAGCTGCGGAGAGGGGTAGGAGAGGGAGGGAATGCCTGCAGTCTAACCCCAGGCTCCAGGAGGTGTCTCCTCTCTCTCGGTCCCAACCGGGGGTGTGAACATGCCTGCTCCTGCAGAGGTTTTCACAGTTGGCTCCGTCACCAGCAACAAAGCTGGGAGCCCCAGCCCCACCGCACCCTGCAATTAACCAGGCAGGAAAACAAAGTCTGCCTGGCTGGCCCGGGGCTGCTGGATCTGCAAGTTTCACTCTGAGCTCTTTGTTAAGGAGGCCACTGCCTCTCCATCTTCTCTCCTGTCTGCCTTTTGAAGCTCTTTTGAGGCATATTTTTTTATTTTTTTTTTCAGAACTTTTTTTTCAGTGTTCTATTCCAGGAATTTGACTTTACATTAGAATGCCCCCCCCCCCCAAAAAAGGATGGGATACAATGTGTGTAAACGTCAAATGAATAGGACCTCGGGTTTTAGAGTCCTGCCATTTGGCTCTGCAGGAAATCCTGCATGATGACAGTAGCCCCCGGTCATAGGTCACACATCCTTACTGTCTTGTGCTTCTCTCACGTCCACCCAGTGTGTGTGTGTGTGTGTGTGTGTGTGTTTCCACAAGTCAATGATTTAATCTATTATCCTCCCCCCATTCCCCACCCACCCGCACACTTGTGAAAACAATGCATGTCGCGACAGCTGACACAATTGAATTTAGTACTTAGTGCAATTGACAGTGAACAGAGCTAAATGAGCGGCACGGTCCAGTTTAATCCGGTGGTAACTGTAAAACTAACGCATTGTGTCACCCGCTCAACCTCTCCCACTTTTCCCATTTTCTCTCAATTGAAACGTGTCCAAACGCATCCCACTGCCACTGCAACAGGAGCCCATTACCGTGGACTGAGACCCTTCATAGACATCCACTCTACACCCCAACCACAGTGTTCCAGCCCCTAACCGTGCGTTCCCAAGCTGGTCTGAGGAAGAGTTGCCTCGCTGGCTTGATATAGCGGTGCCTCGGGTGGGTTTACAGTAGAGTAACTTACTGTAACGGGACTGATAATGGTCTGTGTGACAGAATGATCGTGCGAGCGATAGAAGTGATAGTGTAAATGATAGTGATAACAGAGAGAGGGAGATCAGCGTGGGTGGCTGTGTCCTCACTGGACTCTGGACTAGACGAGAGGTGATTTTATTTACCCTATATTTTAACTAGGCAAGTCGGTTAAGAACAAATTCTTATTTTCAATGACGGCCTAGGAACCGTGGGTTAACTGCCTTGTTCAGGGGCAGAACGACAGATTTGTACCTTGTCAGCTCGGTTACTAGTCCAACGTTCTAACCACTAGGCTACCCTGCTGCCCCCGATTGATGCTGAGAGACGAGCAGAAGTCATTCAGCGTTTAGCTGAACCAATCTCTCCCTCTCTCTCTCTCTCTCTCTCTCTCTGTTGGGTTGAGTTAGCACAGGGGTTTGGGGGTGGGACTGAGATTTGAACAGTCTGTCCTGGTACATTGAGGCAGAGGTGAAAGTCAAGACGGGAGAGAACGATGGTGAGACTTCGGCCAGGGTTCAATCTGTTTGCCCCCTCTTCGGTTATGACCCGTGTTAAAGGCACTGGTACTACGCCAATGCTGCAGATGTCGGCTCAATCGGACGTTCCACGGCCCGTATTTAATCCTGTCTTTTATCTTGAGTTCTACTGCTTGGAGCCCTTTATGTACAAACATGGACCCCAGCATGGCTGCTGTCTTGTTTACGCCATGGCTCTGAGCATCTCCTAGTGCTTTCATCTGGTCTGCATACTCAAGGCTGTGTGTGTGCCTGCCTCAATCACAAGGCTGTCTCACTGCATACCAGAGTGTCTGCTCTTACTAGGGAATTCCTCAATGTTTTGGATAGTGTTTTTTTGTTTTGTTCTTACAAAATAATTGGGAATAAGTGTAGTCTGTAATTAAGCCTGAGTTTGCCATTTAATGATGGGTGCAGTGTCTTCAAAGAGCTTCAAACAGAAGCACATTAATCTGCTGTAAATCTGTTGTAAATGGAATTTGGTGTAGCTGAAATTCATAGGAGCACTACCAATACGAATGCATAACTAATATCAGCCATGTTGTGATTGGTTTGACCAATCAGCAACGAGAGTATGTAGCCTGTAGTGTTCTGCCTTCTTAAAGGTGTGTTCTGCGATTTCCTGGTTGCCAAAATTCTAGAAGGTCGCCTAGTTTCAGTTTGTGACAAAACGAGCAAGTGTATTGTAGGGAATAATTGTACCATCTAAACCCCTGTGAAATATATTTTACATAACCCCCCCCCCCCAAAATGACATTTTCAGCTGTCTGAAGCTGGTGTACAAAACCCAAAATAAAAGATGTCAAAACGAAACATGATAACAGGAAGCAATAGAACGTAAGATATCTTAGCGATTCTTAGACTTGCTTTCGATGAGTGACAGATCTATAACTCATATTTCTATTTTGGTCAGGTCTCCCAAGAAGTATTTTATATATTGCAGTTTTTAGGTTCCGGCTGAGAAGTTGTTGCCAGAAGTGTGTGTGTGTGTGTGTGTTTTTATACACACTATCATGTATGGACGGACCCACAGGGACAGACTCCGAGCCACTGCTTGGAGTAGACCAACCAGCTCATTAAAAGTTCTACTCACCTGACCAGCTACCAGGTGCAAACCACTAAGATGGACGATGATGTGATTTGAAAGGTTTATTCAGTTCTTTTAATAGTTTACTATTAGTGGCTCAGTCTGAGAGAGCGAGACTGGGTGGGGTGTGTGTGTGGGGGGCAATTGCAAAGTGTTAACTAAAGGCTGAACTTTGCCTGGGGGTGTAATGGTGGCTGGGTGGGGCTCTCCCAGGGCTGTCCTGGGAGGATGTTCAGGTAGGTCTACATGGGCAGGGTGAGGTCTGTTCTGCACCTGTAAGCTGGACTGGCAGTTAAGCGGTAGGTGGATGGATGGTGGTGGGGGTTCTACCAGGAAGGCAGGGTCGAGGAGTGGAAGTGGCTGTTGAGGTTAGAGGTCATCGGTATTGGTACTAGGTCAAAGATACCCAGGTTAACACAATGTAATGATACCACGTGGAAGCTTTAGAAAATAAACAGATTCATGGAACCAGTGCCATTGCTGAGCAACATCGCTGGTCCCTTAGTTTAGAGTTCTTCCTCGTTTATGCAAACAATTCTGGGATATTAGAATCCTAAATGTTTATCTTCAACCTGGGATGGTATGAGTTTTTAGGGCCTGAAATTAGGACCAGACCAGCAGTCTGTTGGTAAAAAGGCTGGTTGGCTGATGTCGATTTGTTTTCACGAAGGGTACGGCTAGATCCTAAGAGCATGACCGAGTCGGAGCACACTCGCAGATATTCTCCGAACACTGTCATCCATGTTGGCACAACATGTTCCATGACAATAACGTTCTAATTTGGATTCTTTGTTGTCATTGTTTTGGAATGTGTTGTGCTAGCCATTCTATGGCTTGGGACAGGGGCACTCCTTACCAATGGCAGAAGAGTGACTGATATTTTGGCAGTATTTGTCACTATCAAGACCCAAACTGAGGCAGCCAGGTAGAGTTCAGTTGATTGTCGTGTCTTTGGTTTCCTGCACCTCGGTCCATCCCAGCCACCAGTGCCTTTTGTTTGTCTGTAACCTTTAGTGTACTAACCTGGAGGTCAGTTTCACTGGGTCTCCATATGCTATGAGCCACCTAGCTGTGACATATTACATGTGCCAGGCACAGGCAGCCAATCGGCTGTCTCGTTGGTCACTGCTTGAACTGTTGTTTTGGAAAAATTTAAGTCGCCCTCCTCCTCCCTCTTGCTCCTCCTCCCTTTTGCTCCCATAGACTCGGCTGGAGGTAGAGGCCCAAAGCCAGGGGCCATGAGGCTCTCTCTACCTTTCTCCCTCTTTCGCTCTCTGCTGCCTCAGTCTGTTCTAGGCAAAAGGGTGGAAGGGGGGAGGAGGGGGAGGAGGAGGAGGGGGAATGGTTAGGGAGTCGTACACACGCAGAGTGAGGGAATAGACATTCCAAAACAATAGCCTGTACTGCTGCAAATTAACAGGCATGTCGACGTCTGCAACACAGATAGATCTGAAGTGGCTGTGGAACAGCCAGAACAGATGTTGGTCAAGCCTGGTAGCCAAGCAGCCAGTCAGTCAGCCAGCCAGTTAGCCAATCAATCAGCCAGGCGGTTAGCAGATAGCCAAGCAAACAGGCAGACATGCTGCTGGATCCCTCTGCCTCGTCTTTCTAGTCTGGAGGCCAGCTCTGTGTGTAGTCTGGAGGCCAGCTCTGTGTGTAGTCTGGAGGCCAGCTCTGTGTGTAGTCTGGAGGCCAGCTCTGTGTGTAGTCTGGAGGCCAGCTCTGTGTGTAGTCTGGAGGCCAGCTCTGTGTGTAGTCTGGAGGCCAGCTCTGTGTGTAGTCTGGAGGCCAGCTCTGTGTGTAGTCTGGAGGCCAGCTCTGTATGGCCCTGGCTGAGGCCTGGCCTGGGCTCTGCGGACACGCTCGATCCACTTCCTGTCCCAATATGTAAGTTGGACGAGCATGAAGACCTGCTTGTTTGGCCGGCCGGGCGTTTGGGCCGCTCCCCTCTCCTCTCCTGCTGATGGGGGTTATTCTTGGACAAGAAGGGCTTTGTAGCTCCAGAGAGCTGCACAGCACTTTGGCCTTGCGTGACTTACAGATAGATAGATATACATTGTATTGAACGCAATTAAAGTTGAAGGAAATGTCATGTGGGCTGAATTTAAAACCAGCGGAGTTTGTGGCCCCGGTTTGTTTCTGTCTCTGGCCCTGAATCTGAGCAGAGGTTACTGAGCTGGAGCTCAGAGAAGAAACAGTCTCAGCTCAGGGATAGAGAGAGAGAGAGAGAGAGATCCTCCACAGGTCCAGGCCTCTCGGCTTTAAAGGAACAGGAACGGCTTGGGTTTGCTTTGAAGTCTACCCAGTCTAACGCATACGGAGCCGACGGAGGTCAGTTTGTGTTTTGTGCGGCAGACGTTTTGGGAACGTGACGCGAACGGACCACCGTCAGCTCCGTTTTGCGCAGACCGCGTTGAACCCTTTTTTTAGCAGGACAACAAAATGGCCGCTTTGCAACAGCCAAATAATGCAGAGCGGAGGAGAAGGCTGTAGTTTAGTTAGTCCTTCATATTGAGTCCTAACACAAAGAGGACATACAGACCAAGTGAACATATGTTTCCTTACTGCAGTTTAACTGGAGGTTGGAAGTGTTATAGCCAAGAGCAAGGCGCTCAAGATGTTAGCTAAAAGTATTCATGACAATATCGCTTGTTTTTATCCACCGGTTGTGATACTTTATATGTGTGAGAACTACAGTGACAGGCGTTTGAGTGATTTAGTAAGGAGGTGAGCCACAACAGAGAGGGCAAGAGTGAGACATTAGTAAGGAAGTGAGCCACAACAGAGAGGGGAAGAGTGAGACATTAGTAAGGAGGTGAGCCACAACAGAGAGGGGAAGAGTGAGACATTAGTAAGGAAGTGAGCCACAACAGAGAGGGCAAGAGTGAGACATTAGTAAGGAAGTGAGCCACAACAGAGAGGGCAAGAGTGAGACATTAGTAAGGAAGTGAGACATTAGTAAGGAGGTGAGCCACAACAGAGAGGGCAAGAGTGAGACATTAGTAAGGAAGTGAGACATTAGTAAGGAAGTGAGACATTAGTAAGGAGGTGAGCCACAACAGAGATGGAAAAAGAGTGAGACATTAGTAAGGAAGTGAGCCACAACAGAGATGGAAAAAGAGTGAGACATTAGTAAGGAAGTGAGCCACAACAGAGATGGAAAAAGAGTGAGACATTAGTAAGGAAGTGAGCCACAACAGAGATGGAAAAAGAGTGAGACATTAGTAAGGATGTGAGCCGCAAGAGTGAGACATTAGTAAGGAAGTGAGCCACAACAGAGATGGAAAAAGAGTGAGACATTAGTAAGGATGTGAGCCACAACAGAGATGGAAAAAGAGTGAGACATTAGTAAGGATGTGAGCCGCAAGAGTGAGACATTAGTAAGGAAGTGAGCCACAACAGAGGGGGCAAGAGTGAGACATTAGTAAGGAAGTGAGCCACAACAGAGAGGGGAAGAGTGAGACATTAAGGAAGTGAGCCGCAAGAGTGAGACATTAGTAAGGAAGTGAGCCGCAAGAGTGAGACATTAGTAAGGAAGTGAGCCACAACAGAGAGGGCAAGAGTGAGACATTAGTAAGGAAGTGAGCCACAACAGAGAGGGGAAGAGTGAGACATTAGTAAGGAAGTGAGCCGCAAGAGTGAGACATTAGTAAGGAAGTGAGCCACAACAGAGAGGGGAAGAGTGAGACATTAGTAAGGAAGTGAGCCGCAAGAGTGAGACATTAGTTAGGAAGTGAGCCACAACAGAGATGGGAAGAGTGAGACATTAGTAAGGAAGTGAGTCACAACAGAGAAGGGAAGAGTGAGACATTAGTAAGGAGGTGAGCCACAACAGAGAGGGGAAGAGTAAGACATTAGTAAGGAAGTGAGCCGCAAGAGTGAGACATTAGTAAGGAAGTGAGCCACAACAGAGAGGGGAAGAGTGAGACATTAGTAAGGAGGTGAGCCACAACAGAGAGGGGAAGAGTGAGACAGTAAGGAGGTGAGCCACAACAGAGAGGGCAAGAGTGAGACATTAGTAAGGAAGTGAGACATTAGTAAGGAGGTGAGCCACAACAGAGAGGGCAAGAGTGAGACATTAGTAAGGAAGTGAGACATTAGTAAGAAAGTGAGACATTAGTAAGGAAGTGAGCCACAACAGAGATGGAAAAAGAGAGACATTAGTAAGGAAGTGAGCCACAACAGAGATGGAAAGAGAGTGCATGAATTACAGAGGGAAAGAGAGGAATGTAGACTGCCAGCACAAAGCTGTGTGTGTGAATGTAGTATAATCTCAATGAGGTCGACAGACTTTTGTAGCTCCCTTCCTGTCTCCTCCACACAACAGCTGAGGACACAGCTCTCTCTCCTGTGCCCCCCCCCCCAAATCCATAGAAACAGCCCTGTTATTTATGGGCCAAGGGCCAGACACAGAGCCAGCCGGAACCTGCGTGTGAGAATGAGGGGCATGCTCCCTCCCCAGGACTTGTTTCCCCTTTCTTTACAGTTAGTCTGTCCTGCTAATTTCCCCTCTCTCGCTCTTCTCTCTCGCTCTTCTCTCTCGCTCTTCTCTCTCGCTCTTCTCTCTCGCTCTCTTGAGTTGTGGAGTTGACTTGATCAGATCTATCTTCTATGTCACAGGATGTATGTATATGTACTGAGATTCAGCTGTGATTTAGATTACTGCACACTGAGATATTAAAAACATGTGTTTGTTGGCAAACAAAAAATACTCCGATCTGAAATATATCATCTGATACTGAGAGTTGAGTTCTACGCAAGTGGTGTGTGACCTTAACCAGGACGCCTCTTAATGGAAGGCAGCTGTAACCCTTCATCAGAGATGTTCTGCTTCTTCTCCACACACCTCTCTCTCTCTCGCTCTCTTTCTCTCTCGCTCTCTCTCTCTCTCTCTCTCTCTCGCTCTTTCTCTCTCGCTCTCTCTCTCTCTCTCTCTCTCGCTCTCTTTCTCTCTCGCTCTCTTTCTCTCTCGCTCTCTTTCTCTCTCTCTCGCTCTTTCCTCTCTCTCTCTCTCTCTCTCTCTCTTTTCCCGCTCTCTCTCTCTCTCTCTCTCTCTTTTCCCGCTCTCTCTCTCTCTCTCTTTTCCCGCTCTCTCTGTCTCTCTCGCTCTCTTTCTCTCTCGCTCTCTTTCTCTCTCTCTCGCTCTTTCCTCTCTCTCTCTCTCTCTCTCTCTCTCTTTTCCCGCTCTCTCTTTTCCCGCTCTCTCTCTCTCTTGCTCTTTTCCCGCTCTCTCTCTCTCGCTCTTTTCTCTCTCCTCTCTCTCTCTCTCTCTCTCTCTCTCTCTCTTTTCCCGCTCTCTCTCTTCCCGCTCTCTCTCTCTTGCTCTTTTCCCTCTCTCTCTCTCTTGCTCTTTTCCCCTCTCTCTTGCTCTTTCCCCTCTCTCTCTCGCTCTTTCCCCTCTCTCTCTCTCGCTCTTTTCCCGCTCTCTCTCTCTTGCTCTTTCCCCTCTCTCTTGCTCTTTTCCCTTTCTCTCTCTCTCTTCCCTTTCTCTCTCTCTCGCTCTTTCCCCTCTCTCTTGCTCTTTCCCCTCTCTCTTGCTCTTTCCCCTCTCTCTCTCTTGCTCTTTTCCCTTTCTCTCTCTCTCTCTTTTCCCTTTCTCTCTCTCTCGCTCTTTCTCTCTCGCTCCGACCCCGCTCTCGCTCGCTCTCTTTCCATCCCAACATGTACACTCTCGTCCCCCCCGTCCAATAAGCAGTTGAAAGAAATGGCGCGTCCACAGGATATGAAGATGGTCATTGTTTGGAGAGGGGGGGAAGGGGGGAGGTACTGGCTGTAGGGGACTCATAAGGCTCTCTGGGCTCTGACAAAGTCAAAACAATAAACATGACTCACTCACTTCAAAGGCGCACGCACAGCCGAGGAACAAACGGATTGCCTCCTTTCCACTTGACTTCCTGTCTGACTGGGCCAATGAGCCAGAATGGCAGCCGCAGTACCTTACAAAATAGACAACAATTTATCCCCAATATGATGACACCATTTTAGTTAAGATACATGGCGGGATGGTGTGAGATTTGATAACTTGTTTGGTCTGTTTATAACTTGTTATAAACTGTTTATAGTGAGCCAACGATTCACATTGTGCACTCTGCGCCTGTCTTCTGTTGCAAGCTAGAGAGAGGAAATAACTCTGCCGTGTGAGGAGCCAGAGAATAGCTAGTGGTTTTGAAGGAGCCTTGACAGCTCTGAGGTGATGACAGAGAGAATAGACTAAATCAGCCTAATTATTCACAAACGATCTGCATTCCTCAGGAGTTCAAAATGGCTGACTAGAACATTGACACTTATAACAACCTGAAATAGCTCAGTGTTTGTTGTTAAAAAAAAATGTCTACCTCTCTTGAGGCTTTTTTTTAAGGAAAGTGATGCATGGTCTCTCACTAAAGAAACACATGTTCTGTCACTGACTGCAGTCTGTCAGTGAGGGAGTGTCTGTATCTGGGTGGAGCCTGGACAAATAAATGGGCAAACTCACTCACTCACTCACTCACTCTACTCTCCCAGGACCACCTCCTCCCCCCTCTCAAGCCTACCTCCTTTTCGTTCTCTCCCCCTGTCTCCCTCCGCGCAGCCTATTCATGGCCCCAGGAATGTGAACAGTAGTTATGTGTGTGTATTGTTCCCCCAGGCTTTAGCAGCCCTCTGCACTGAGCCTCTATTCTATACCACTGCTATTCCATCCACCAGGCCCAGGCGACTACACTGCTACTGCTTGCCACAGCGTCGTGCTAGGGGTGTGCGGAGGGGATGGGGAGTTTGTATTGGCACGAGGGGGGTCACCCTAATTCACTGGGGTGTGATGCATTGCTCAATCATTGGTCCACTTGAGGGGGGGCAAAGCATGAGCTTAATGCCTTTTGTCCCCCAGGAACGCCTTGATGGAATCGCGGAGACACAGCGGCTTCTGGAGAGGAATTTGCTGCGTGTCTGATCTCAAGTCAAGCAGAATGAATGCCGCCACATTCCGCTCTGTGACAGGTTGGAGTTGTGAATGGCGCTGGTCACTCTCACTCGGGGGGGCGAGGGCCACCACCGCGTCCCCAGAGAGCGAGGGATAGAGAGGGCAGGCTAATGGAATCTCACCCACATCTCTCTTTACCCATCTGAAATGAGGCCAGCTGATGATGACAGGGGGCCAGCTTTGGGGATTTTCACACCACATCATATTTCATATATCAGAACCAAGGCTGTCTGATAAAACTGTCTAGCAGCATTGGTATGTCAGGGTTGGGCTGTATCCAGATGTTCCTACCGTCCTTCTCTCATTGGGGCGGCAGGTAGCCTAGTGGTTTGAGCATTGGACTAGTAACCGAAAGGTTGCAAGATCGAATCCCCGAGCTGACAAGGTACAAATCTGTCATTCTGCACCTGAACAAGGCAGTTAACCCACTGTTCCTAGGCCGTCATTGAAAATAAGAATTTGTTCTCACCTGACTTACCTAGTTAAATAAACAAAAAAAACAAAAAAAATGCTAACAAAATGAGCACAAGCAATAGTGAATTTCCACAGAGGCTGCTAGCTACATATGCTAACGAGCACAAACGAAAATAAAGGAATTGCCAAGACAGTTATACATATATAGGTAGGAGCTACCGAATGTCATGTCATTTTTGGTGAGTTTGGACATTTTTAAAAGCGAATGTGGACGACAGACATTTATGCAAATGAACAAAGTTTTGACGCACGCTTGTGTGAAGGAAGAACAGTAGTGGGTCTGGAGCAGCATGTGTACACGCGGTGTCTGTGTGGAGTCGGGAGTCTCTAGGGCAACGGGCCTGCTCTGCTCGGAGAAGAGGGGGGAGGAGCAGTGTTCTGCCTTTTTTCCTGCATGAAATAAATATAAAACGTATTAAGAAATCTCTCAGATCTAAAATGCTTCTTATTGTAATTTCTGCTCGGTATCCCGTCGCAAGACACACTGGTTGATGCTGATTTATAAAACCCACTTAGGCCCCCCCCCCTTATCTGAGATACCTACTGCAGCCCTCATCTTCCACATACAACACCCGTTCGGACAGTCACATTCTGTTAAAGGTCCCCAAAGAACACACATCCCTGGGTCACTCGTCTTTTCAGTTTGCTGCAGTTAGCGACTGGAACGAGCTGCAACAAACACTCAAACCGAACAGTTTTATCTCAATCTCTTAATTCAAATACTCAATCAATCTTACTGACAGTTGTGGCTGCTTTGTGTGATGTATTGTTGTCTCTATCTTCTTGCCCTTTGCGCTGTTGTCTGTACCCAATAATGTTTGTACCATGTTTTGTACTGCTACCATGTTGTGTTGCTGCCATGTTGTTGTTGTCATGTTGTGTTGCTGCCATGTTGTGTTGCTGCCATGTTGTGTTGCTGCCATGTTGTGTTGCTGCCATGTTGTGCTGCTGCCATGTTGTGTTGCTGCCATGTTGTGCTGCTGCCATGTTGTGCTGCTGACATGTTGTGTTACTGCCATGTTGTGCTGCTGCCATGTTGTGCTGCTGCCATGTTGTGCTGCTGCCATGTTGTGTTGCTGCCATGTTGTGCTGCTGCCATGTTGTGCTGCTGCCATGTTGTGTTGCTGCCATGTTGTGTTGCTGCCATGTTGTGCTGCTGCCATGTTGTGTTGCTGCCATGTTGTGCTGCTGCCATGTTGTGTTGCTGCCATGTTGTGTTGCTGCCATGTTGTGTTGCTGCCATGTTGTGCTGCTGCCATGTTGTGCTGCTGCCATGTTGTGTTGCTGCCATGTTGTGTTGCTGCCATGTTGTGTTGCTGCCATGTTGTGTTGCTGCCATGTTGTGTTGCTGCCATGCTGTGTTGTTGTCTTAGGTTTCTCGTTGTGTTGTGTTTTTG